>NC_056526.1:152387708-152430234 GCF_019175285.1 Sceloporus undulatus
CGGTCTGTAATGCACCCAAGACATATAAAGGATAATCAAACTTATACTGGAAATGTAATAAAAAGAAAGGTCTTTTTTATATTATGTGATGAACTTGTGAAAAAGGCAAAATTATAATGCAAAAAGTTAAAATACTAATATTCCATTTTAACACTGATTTTTTCCCCCCTTTCGGAATGATGTTTGAACAATTAGAAAGGCATGACAGAAGAATAGTTCAATGTATGACAACAGCTGCAAGAAAAATATATCCTCAGAAAAAGAAGAATAATTTAGTACTTAATAAAGATGGTTATGAAAACGTAATGATTTAGTGGAAATGGACGAACTCTATTTCAATAAAAGAAAATTCAATAAGACTTTTGAAATATTAGAAACCATTAACAGGTTTTTTTTTAAAGGAATGAGAATGATTTGAATGAAGATTTGGTGTGTGTGTGTGTGTGTGTGTGTATGTATGAAGTTTAATACATAAAATAGAGGCTTACTTTAAGGGTTATATATTTAGGTATGTTGGATTTGTGTGTAGGAATATGGTGACTTTTGTGTGTAACTTGTTTGTAGTATGTTCTGTTATATGAGTACAGTTTTTATTTTATGTATATTTTATTCAATAAAAATGATGAACAAGAAAATTTTAAAAGGTTATCATTTATGTGCAAAATACAATGAGGTTTTTTGCACAATAAATTTGTTTCTGCGATACAGCATTTTTGCACAAAAACATAAGAACAAAAAAGACTCACTGGTCTCTTTCTCTCACATGGAATTCAAAAATATGGCAGTTGACAATTTTTGTCAATGGGCTTCTTAGTTGAAGGTGAAAAAACTGTAAATCTCTACTCAGCCTCTGAAACAGATGAGATCTGGTGTGTTTAGGGTGATATCGTAGATCTACAGCTTCTAAGCATAGTGATGCTACTTTTCTCATTAACTGTATTTTGAGTCCCTTTTGCTACAGGGAAATTGAGCTGCTCTTAAAGGGAGTGACATGAGTGAAAGTAGTAATTGCAGGCTAGTTACATTCAGTTCAGATTCTCTAGCATATGTACAGCAGCACATTAGCAATAGCAGTGCTAAAGTTAAGAACAAACAGTCATTCTTTCTTATATAACGATTTTACACAATCTGGACAATTTAACTCACCTCTGAAGATTGTGCTTCAGTTGATCAAAGAGAATTTCATGATCAAAGGTGCTTTTTAGAGATGTGAAAGCAAAAAAGAAATGTGAATATAACCTTCATGGGGTAAGCATAAATTTACTCTGCTGCTCATTACCCTGACTAACAGAATGTCCTATACAATGGACCAAATGCTAGGCTGGAAATTAGCCCTTAGAACACATTAAGAAATATTTTTCATCTATTATAACTAAAATCACTGAAAAAGCATGGAATGGGGTAGAATATGAAGCAATGTAAAGGGTTCATAGCTGTAGTATCAAAAATATTAGACATTACACTCATTTGGAAACCATTTAACAACTGACTAATAAAGTTGAAAGAAGTAGCCATGGATTAACGATTCAGGTAATGTTAGAGATTAATAAGAGTACTATAATGTAATTCATCCTGCACCGAGTGGGGAAAAGGTAGGTTTGAAAGTACACATTTACTATTATATTTTACATCAGCATTTATCTGAAATTATTTTAGAAAGTGGTTCAGATAGTATACCAACACTGTTGGGTGCTATAATAATGAATTCTTGTTATAACGGAAATGCAATTCACAGAGTGTGCCATAACTAACATTAGCATGTAGACAATCATGGAAATGAGAGGGGAGAAAGAGACAGGGCAGTGAAAAATCAATTTTACCTCTCAGATCTTGTCACTAATTTTGGTGGCAACAGAGACAGGATGATGCCTTCTCAGAACTTGGTATGGTGAAGGGAAATTTAGGATCATACAGGACCTGAACAGAGATGTACAGAACTGGAGGGATTGGAGATGTCTCATTCAGAGGATCACCAAGGGTTGAATTAATTCAAAGGCAGCCAACAACAAAGACCATGCAAGATGTATGGCCAGCCAGTTTCCTAATAACCTAAGCCATTATCTTACTTTTGCTGTTACTGATCTCTGTGAAAGACAAATCACACTGCAATTGTATTAGCCCATATCCACTTTTTAAAATCTCATTATACACCAAGGTTGGCTGTGTTTCGTATGACCATGTCATGATAGCAATCATGATCTGGTTTTGTTTCCAGGAATGCTCTGGATTGAATTGTTGGATAAATGTGTGTGTGTGTATTCATGTGCGTGTGCCTTAGTTACTGTGCATACATGTACTGGATAGATATTAGAAGTGCTAATAGTTTGGGACAACTTCCTTATGATGCTTCAGGAATATGTAAATCATGGCTTAATTCCATCACAGGGGTTAATTCCACCAGTATACAAAAGAGAGGATTATGGAAAGCAAAGATAGAATAGATGTAGTTCATCAATACCACATAGCATTCTCCTTGCAGATTATTATCCAACAGGCAGTAGGGGATTGTTATGGTGTTGGTCATACTCAGTTCTGTCCTGAACGTGAGAACAGCCACTCCGCTTTTTATATTTAATCTTCTAGAGCTTATTGATTTAATAAAGGTGTGGTTATTGTTCCAGCTTTTCTGAGTATTTTTGTTGATTTATTGACACACACACCCCTCTTTCTGAAGGAATTTTATAGTGTAAACTAAATCCCTCCAGTATTGCTTTCTACTTTTGCTATTAACATCTTGGATTTTAAGAGAATATTAAAGGACTGATTTCTCAATATAGTCAGAAGCCACTTTAAAGAATCAATTTGGACCATAATAGACTTTTCAAAAACCTGTAGTAAATGCCCATGAAAATGAACTGGTTTGAAGTTTAAAGAAAAAGAAGGCTTTGAAAATTGATCAGGGATAATTGCCTTAATGCATGCCTAAAGAGAAAAGGGTCAAGTGACAAATCTCGAGATACAGCAAAAGAGTGAAAAAAGGAGAAATGGATTTACCCAGCTTTTTAAAAGGACTACAGCTTCTTAATCTAACAAAATAAGTAATACACCTACATATTTCATTGTGCTGCTTTGAAAATAAGCTATTACAAAGATAACAGGTTTTTGACCAACATGCTAAATGCTTTTCATATTATATTTCACTTATTAAAAATACATATTAAAAGGAGGCCTTGATGCCTTTTCATTTTTCTTTAAATCATTCACCAAGTTAATGTAAGATTCTGTAAAGTAACCATAGCATTTTGATTATTAGTATGTGGTTGTGGTGCGGATGGCAAGAATGAAATTATTTCAGAGATCAGAACCAAGATACTAATATCAATTACATATTGATTCTCCCTTATCCTGAATTCCGAAATTTTACATATTAAAAAAACACAAAAGTTCACCAGTTCTAGATGGGGTTACATTTCCCCTGAAAAATTGTGTCCGCAGCTTGAGGGTATTTCTGGATTCGTCCCTTCAGCTGTCTTCTCAGATTGATGAGACAGCCAGGAGTGCTTGTTATCAGCTTCGGCTGATACTCCAGTTGTGCCCCTACCTGGAGCAGCGGGACCTAGAAATGGTCATACGTGCTCTAGTAACCTCTCGCCTTGATTTCTGCAATGCGCTCTACGTGGGGCAACCTTTGTGCCACATCCAGAAGCTCCAGTTGATACAAAACATGGCAGCCAGACTGGTTGCCGGAAAATCCAAGTTCGACCATATTACACCTATTTTAAAATTACTACATTGGCTGCCTATTAGCTTCCGGGCACAGTACAAGGTGTTGGTTATCACCTATAAAGCTCTACATGGCCTGGGTCCAGTCTACTTGAAGGAACGCCTCCTCCCATACAATCCTTCCCGTACACTCCGATCCTCTGGGAAAAGTCTCTTACAATTTAGAAAGACCAGACTAGTGGTGACCTCCCGGAGGTCCTTTTCTGTCACTGCTCCAAAAACCTGGAATGACCTGCCAGAAGAGATTCACCAATTATCCTCACTCGAGGCTTTTAAAACGACGACAAAAACCTTTCTCTTCCGGCAGGCCTACCCCGATTGATAATGTCCAGAACCAATTGAATCCCCCTTTTATTATTTTTATTATTTGTGATTTGTTTTTAACTTTGATGTATTGTTATGTACTTTTCAAACTTTTTTTACTGTTTAATTTTATAGTTGGGAGGGAGGGTTGGGTCGGGGTTTTGTGGGGCTTGTTGTTTTTACTGTTGTATGTTGTATTGTCTTTGTTGTTGATCCTCAATCAGAAGAGGCGGGATATAAATAAATAAATAAATAAATATTTATTTATTTGTTTATTTATTACAGTCAAGAAGTTTTTTTCTGAAGAAAAGAGTGGAATCACTTTTCTTGTAATTTTAATCCATTTATTCATGCTCTTGTCTATGGAACATAAAAAACAAAGGCTTATCCCTCTTCTACATCCCTTCAGTTATCTAAAGATGGCTGTGATGTCATCTCTCAGTTTTCCTTTCTACAAACTAAACATAAATAATTCCCCAAATCCTTCTTCCTAGAGCCTGTTTTGCATTGATTATCTTTGTTGCCCTCCTCTGGAGAGACTCTAGCTTGTCAATATATTTCTTGAAAAAGTGATGCTCAGAACTGAACACAAGTGAAGTCTAACTAAAGCAGCATAGAGTTCCTCTGCTAATTTCCTAGATCAGGACAGTATGTTCTTTGTGATGCAACCTAGAATTGCATCAGAGTCTTGTCTTACTTTTACCTTCTACTCTGCCCCTAGATTCACATCTACTGCTTTCAAGCCAGGTGCCTACCATCCTATATTTGTCCATTCATTTTTCCTGCCTAGAAGTAGTATCCTACATTTCTCCCTGTTGAAATTCATTTTGTTAATTTGGGTTCACTTCTCCAATTTGTTAAGGTCATAATGAATTCCTCTGGGATATTAGCTATTCCTTCTGATTTGGTGTGATCTGCAAAATTGATGTGCCTGGGAATGCCAATTGTTCACATTTATATTCCATCATCCAACTCATTTATAAAGATATTGAATAACACCAGATTAAGGACAGAGCTTGAGGCTCTCCACTAGTCACTCCTTCCAGGATGAAGGGCAACCATTGGTGAGTACTGGCTAGGTTCAGGGTGGCAAGCATTTGCAAATCCATGTAAGGGGAACACTGTCTAGCCCACAGTTCACCATCTCATCTGCCAAAATATCATGGGGGTACCTTGTCAAAAGGTACTGAAATCAATAGCAGTCCCCTGACCTACCATTCTTTTAAATTAGTAAAAGTTTGTTATGATTTAATGTCGAGAACTCCATGCTGCTGTTAGTAACCTGCACTTTTGCCCTAACCAATCTTCCCAACATTTTTTAATATGTGGTGAATGGTAACGGTTGCAACCAATTGAAAGCACAACAGAGAGAAGTAAGAACAGAAGAGACTGAGAGAGACAGTAGGAGAAAAAGGAAAAGGAAGTATGTAGCTTGCTGTCTCATGGTATGGAAACATACATTGAAAAGGCAGTCATTCTAAATGAGAAGAAGAGACTGCGGTGGTTAGATGACAGGACAAGAAGAGAAACAAAGAAGAAGTGGTGTTTGTTTGTTTGTTTGTTTTTAAAAAACACATTTCTTTATACCATCCCTTGAATTTTCTGAGCTTTTCTTACCTGTTTTGAAGAGGTCCTATCTTCTTCCTACTCACTATGGTGCTGAACAGACAGGGCAAAATAAAGCTGCTTCGTGTCACTTTGGAGGTATGCTGTTTAAATGACATATGCATCTTAAGAGGCCAGAAGCTGCGCCAAAGCTGCGCTCCAATTCTTAGGACTGGAGTGTGGCTTTGGCATGGCTTCCAGCCTCTTAGGATGCATTATCATTTAAACAGCATACCTTCAAAGTGACCTGAAGCAGCTTTATTTTGGCCTGTCTGTTCGGGCCCTATGTTTCAGTTTTTCTGAGGCACCTTAGGTATGGTCTTTTGTGTATCACACCACATATACCTATTGATCCACCCACCCAGCCACTTGGGTTCTCTATAAGTAATGTATCGATAGTGGGGAGGGTGGTTGGATCATTGTGATTGGGAATGCCAGTTGTTCACATTTATATAAGTGCCTTTTTCTGTTGTTTGGAGCATTGGCTGATCCTTCTTTGCTACTTGTATTTATATCCATTGTTTTGTGATCGGAATGCTGGACAGGTATTTAGCCCAGTTTTTTATGCTTGAAATGCAGTAATGATCAGCACATAATGAGTTATATTGATCTTAGAGAGGGCAGCAATGATAGTGTTAAACAGGTTTTAGTGACACAAAGTCTCCTCATCTTTTATCCTCTTATCATAAGATCTCTGAAATGTCAATTGATATTCTTCCAAATCTTTCCACTTCTCCTATTTCCTCCCCCTTATCCAGTCACTTCTACTACAACTGAAATTAGTCACAGATGGGATTATTTTATCATCATTCTGGCAAGGCGTTTTAGTGTAGTTGTAGCACATTAAGTTAAAAACTAACTTAGAATTATTGAGTATAATAAAACATCTCGTTTTCAGTTTAAACATAATTCATGTATTTTTTTAAAAAAAACTTTTAATGTAAAAGTGATTGACTTGTTTTCAAATACTTTATTTTCTATGCATTTTGCTTTACAGACACAGTCAGACATTAATTTAACAAAAAATTGATAACAAAACCCTGAAAATTTATTAACTTGTCTGTAGTTTAAACAAATTGATCTGTGATTTCAGGAAAATCCTACAGTAAAATGGGGCAGTGAGATGGGTTGAAGGAGTCAATCTTCTCCCCCAAAGACCTTCAGAAACCAGATGGACTGCCAAACATGCCAAAATGTAATGGCTAAAAAAGTGCATTTCCGGGTTTTGGAAATTGGTATTCTATGATATTATACTATACAGGCAAACTCTACAACCTGTTTAAAAGTTAATTGCCATAAAAAGGCCCTCTAAGGATTCTGGGGGGCTTGTGGGCCATAAAAATAGCTATTGAGGGTCACATGCCAACCACACAGACACACTTTCATACTACAACATTCTCCGTGTATTAACAAGATCAAAGAGACAAAAAGTATTATTCTTAACAGATTGATACTAGATACTATACGTATGGAATGCTGAGCTAGTGATTTCTAGTGTTTGATTGTTTTACCTTTTCAATATCATATTCAGAACATGGTGGGAGAAGAAGGGGGCATGTTTTAATTTTCCAGCCTGATAGTTCCCACTATTGGGGTTTGAAGTGAAGAATATTTATATTCACATCCAGAGCAGTGATTAATGACTACTGTAGATATAATGGCCTGATTTTCTTACTGGAGCAATTAAGTTGCTCTAAATACAAACATTCTTGTTTTGTTTGTTTAACCAAGCAATTACAAGCCACCCCATGTGCTGATGCCATGTTCTCTTACTTAGTGCTAACAACAGTAGAAGGTTCTCTTTGAGGCTGAGCTTTCTGCAATTTATGTGCTATCTGATGGTCAATTAATCAGCAGAATTAAGCTCAATGTCACCGCTGTGTTGATAATGCTCATTTTAATTGTGCAAATATGTTTGACATTCACTTGGTAGTGCTTTCATTACAAAACTGTATTTTTCCTCTTTTCATTTAATCCTAGGTGGCAGAATAACATTTTGTTTAATTTCAAGTATAGCAGACATGATAATTGCTTGATCTTTGTCTGTCATGAGGAATTATTGCAGAATTTTCTTGTCCAAGCATTCCAGCTGCTAAAAATATTTGCTGTGGAGTTTTGAAAAATAAGTGGAGTTTCTCTAACAGACTTCCAGAAGAATGCAAATGAAAATGATGAATTGTATTATTTATCTTATTCCCATATTAATAGTTACACACAGACACAGACACATTCTCATAGCCACATGAATGACATATGACAACAATATGTTGCTTTTCATAATAATTATGAATAAATATAAATGTTATCAATAATTAATTGTAAAATTTAGAAAAGGCTAATTGGCAATTGGGTTTGACTAGGAAGTTAAGTAGCATAAAGTAATAGATAAGGCTTCCTTAAAGAAACAATACCTTTATGAGCAAGTAAATAATAAACCAGACCTTCCATATAATTTCAACATTTCGATATATAAATAAATTTTATTAATAATAATAATGAATTGCTTTTATTTCAGTTAACAAACCATAGGAGGTATAAAAACATTTTTTTTTTACAATTACCAATAGAGTAACGGCAAGAGTAGTACATGCAATGCATAAAAACAAACCTGTAAAATACATTATGACAAGGGTTTTGTTAACAGACTCGCCGTTCCATAATCCAGCCCACCCCAATTTTTCATAAGTGTTTGAACCGGGAGAGAACATCACTACTCACCTTTATAGAACATGACTTGATGAATTTTGATAGCAGAGATAATAAACTTTGTGACTTCCTCTGTGAACCTTTTGTCCTCATCTGCCAATAAAAAATTCAGGTACCATTCAGAGATTCTGCCTGGATGTCTATTTAATAAAGGGGTAATTATTCGAAGTCTATCATCTGTATAAAATATACAATAAAGAAGAATATGAGATATGAATTCTGGCTGGCACTCTCCACATGGGCAAATTATATCCTTATATTAAGTTCGATTGAAATGTCCCTCTAGCATAGCCAAAGGAATTACGTTGATCAGGCCTTCGCTGAAGGCCAATCGATATTTGGAGACTGTTAAATTTTCCAAATAATTTGCCCCCTTTCGGTTGGAGCACAGTTCCAAACCATTTGGGGAGCAGGTAGAGCATGCAGCAGATGCTGAGTATTGCATATCAATGTCTTTAATGTGTTGTGTAAGAATCTGTTTTGGCTTAGGCCAGTCAAGAGTGCCTAAAAATCATGTGGAAGACCCAATTTCTGCAACTTTTCTGTCACCAATTTAATCAGATCAGTGGTGTATGTGTCTCTATATATTAGATAGGTGTATCCAGTCTCAGGTCCTGCAAAAATAAGTTTGAGGAAGTACCTAAGGTCCATTTACATGTGAGGCATTCCACTGACGAGCACCCAACCTCAAGATGTAGGGCTGCTGTTGGAACGCAGTTTGGCATGGAAAAGATTTTCCTGAGAAATGCAGAAAGGACTCTTTCTACAGATGATGTAATAATAATAATAATAATAATAATCCTATTTATATATTAAAATTAAAATGTTCCAGTTATAAAAACTTTGAATCAGCCTTCCATCTTCACAAATTCTTTATCAGTCAATTCAAGCATCCATAGCTTGAAAACATTCTCTCATATATATATATATATATATATATATATATATATATATATATATATATATATATTCCAAAAAGCAAACCTTGATTTTGCCATTTTATATACTATTTTACTATGCCATTCTATGTAGTGGGAGTTGAGCATCCACAGATTTTGATATCCAGGAGAAGTCCTGGAACCAAACGCCAGAGGATACTATGGGTCCACTGTATTTAACCCCAGAGGATATTTGAGGGTCCACTGTGTTGCAGTTAACTGGAAGGAAGACACCTCGTTTACTACTTACTTGCTTATAAAGGTGCTGTTTCTTGAAGGATGACTTATTTATTACCTAATGGTATTAAACATCACAGTTTCTTTAACAAAGCCATATTATATTCTTATACTATTTAACTTCCTAATCAAATCCAATTGCCAATTAGCCTTTTTCTACATTTACTAAGTTTAACTGTCCTTAGGCACTATAAGGTGAAAATGAATTCAAGGCACACAGCAATAACAACCTTTCCCAGATTCAGCTGAAGCTGTTACTTTTGTCAGGAATTTACTAGAATAGTATAGAATTGTGAAATGCCTCTCAACAGTTCCCCATAAAAGAGTTCAAGAAATGGCTTCAGTGGCAAGCTCATAGCAATCAATTTGTGGGTGGGCAACAAAAAATACTATTAAAGCAATGGTGCTGGTGGCCTACGCAGGGCACCAGACCACTTCCACACTAGCATGTAGTCCACATGCTGGAATGATTGTTTAAAATTTCTGGCCTGGAGAGGAGGAACCCGGGATATTATTTGCTCTGGTGTTAATCCTTAGAGCACAGCTTGGATCTGTTTAACCATCAACTCTCGCAACAATATTTCCAAAGGCTTACCTGCAGCCCAGCTTCAGGAGTCTCAGGGCTGAAATAGACAGGGGCTGTCTGTTTTACCCCTCAGTCTTCTAACAGATCTTTGTAGTTTCTGTTTTCTACAATTTCTACTTTAAATCTACTTTAGTTTTTACATATACAGTAGCCCATCCTTCTTCTTTTTCAGGCCCTTTGCTGCTTAATTGATTTTCAGAACTTCCCACTGGACACCGTTGGGATTGTTCTTTTATAGGCCCTAGACCAGAAGCTTTAATAAGACTTTAAGTTATTTTAGACTTGAAAGTAAACAGAATCAATGTTAACTCACCTGCCCCAACCTGATATTTTTGATTCTTCTGCTCAGATAGAGATAAAGACATAGATTGTCTATAAACCTGATAAGATCTTTGGTAATGTTCATCTTGGGATGCAGTGGCTCAAGTGATTAAGATGCTGACCTTGTTGATTGCAAGACTGGCAGGTTGGCAGTTCGAGGCCCAGGTGCCACATGGTGGGGTGAGCTTCCATCATTAGTCCCAGCTTCTGCCAACCTAGCAGTTCGAAAGCATGCAAATGCAAGTAGATAAATAGGCACCACTCCAGTGAGAAGGTAAATAGCATTCTGTGCAGTCATGCTGGTCACATGATCACAGAGTAGTCTCTGACAACGCTGGCTTTTCGGCTTAGTAACAGAGAACTGCTATGTTATTGTTGAGCTGCATCTGAATGCATCATCTTCAGATTGCACTGAAAGTTGTTTGCCTAGGAGGGGTGCTGCCACAATAACCACATAGACAGTGTTGGAGGAAAAGGCCACAACTTTATTTAATCAAACAGCAAACAGAGTAAGGTTGGCCCAAAGCATGAGGTCAGGATCTGGATTATCGAACAACCCCCCTGGTTGATCGATGACTGAAAAGGCCTGTCCACGACTGTACCTTGGGATGACACAGGGGCTAGGGAATGCCACCTCACAACCATGCAACCATCCGATCAGCCAATCACGGGTCCCAGCTGCCCCAGGAAGGCATGCTGGGGCGTGCCAGGCCCAGCAGAGCCCCGATGGCTGGCGTGGCCTCCCGGCAGCAACACAACTCTCCGGGGCAGTCCGGCGGCTGTCTTTTCCTGAAATGGCAATGAGTTCATTAGTGAGCCAACAGAATATATCATAATTTTTATATTTCTGTTAAAAGTAAACTTATCCTTTCTCAGGTTACTTCTCAAAAGCCAAGCAATACCACACCAGTGGACAGAATCAGTTTAACACAACCTTTAAACCATTGTTTTCCTCAGGATTTTTAGACTCTCTGCAGTGGACTTTTCATAGACTGTATATTGCACCTGTGAAAAGTGCTTCAGTTCTGTCTGAATTAGGCAGCCAATTCCATTATTACATTTTGCCCCACTGGGCCACTAAGCCTTTGATAGCCAAAGACAAAATACAGGAATTAATTACATGGCTTTATCATATCTTGAGTTATACATTTTAGAACAGTTGCTATAATAGCATTGTTATAGTTGATGTCCTTCTGTCTCCTAACTTGTCCAGATTTTTCAGAGGGAGATGTCACTTTTTATAAATAAAATAAAATACCAATGAAGTGACCTTTAAATGATCCAAAGAGCTTTGGTTATATGCCAGTACAATTTAGTTAACCTTTAGGAAAGTGCTGATTGAAGTCACTCCAGGGTTCTGTTGCTGTTGTTGTTGTTTTAGTTGTGCTACTAAAATAGAGCACTGTGCAATTTGAATAAGTGCATCATTATCTTTGGCCACTTATTGTAGATTTTATTCAACAAGCCCGAATAAAGATCAAAATATAGTGTATCCTATTAGGTTGAATGGGAAGAAGAAATGTATCGTTTGTAGGTTTCTTACTACTGGGAGGATAATTACATGCAGATTTTGCAACAACAGCAACAATATTGGCTGTGAAAGAATTGGCTTAGAAAAATTCAAAAATGAAGGTTGAAATAAATTCACCACTTAGGAAGTTTTTAAATGTCCCTTACTATGGCATCTGTGAAAAGGAGGAGCTCAAAGAAGTGCAGCATAATGACCTCTTTCTCCCTCCAATGTACAGTACTTTCAAAAAACAGTTCAGTACAACAGTGCAAGTTTCATCCTCTATTAATCTTGAAAAAATGTAGCAGTCATGGTTCAAAACTGGCCATCAAATAACTCAAGAGGAGAGTAGTATTACTATGGTAGTTAACTATGCTGCTAAGGCTTTCTTTTTCTTTTTCTTTTGGTTGTCACTTTAGAATTCTAATGTCCAATTCTTTGTTGTTTCACTGTGAAAATTCTACAATGATAATCTACCAGCCCTCTTACTCTTGGATATTTGAGGTGTAATAAGAAGATGAAAGATTGGAAGATCAAGATTTCAAGATGAAAGCCGTAATAGCCAAGATGATCAGAGGTTTAAGGTATTTCTATACTTATGAGTGCTTGCTTTCAAAATTCTTGAAATATTTTTGGTTTATTAATAAAACATCAGCAGGTCATTTTTTTTTACAAATATAATGTACTACTAATATACTGTTAGAAACCATTTTCATTGAAAAAGGTTTTGTTTTGCCTTTCAAAATAATGTACCTTTTTCATATTTTAATCAATCTTGTAAAAGCATGAAACCCTATAAAAGTCTGTTCAAAAGTAAAGTCTACTGAGTTCAGTTTCCTTTTTCTTCTATGAGACATGCAGACTTCATAAAAGATTAGAAACCAAGAGAAAATATTATTTGGAAAAAAAGATGGATTTAGTTTACAAAAACAAAAATGATACAGAAGGTTTTTGAGATATCATCTCTGAGGTACAGAGATCACTCTCTGTAGAGGTCTTGATGAAAACTGAGCCCAACAATGACTAAATTGAAAAGACGCTTTGGTGACTTTTAAAATCAATTGGATCATCAGGGATTTGACTATAATGGTATCTCTAATATAACATATAACCAAGTAAATACCAGTTCTGTAGGAAGGTCCAAATTATGCTTTCTTCTAAGGACTTCTGGTGGGTAAGGTACCTCAGTAAGAAGCCTCTTGATGAGGAGGGGAATAGTTATCTTTTCCAAACTGGCATTAAGACCACAAAATACATCTAAAAGGTCAAGAAATTACTACTTGATACAAGGGGTTCGATGGGGGGGGGGTCTGTTTAAGATCTGTTTTCCTGCTCTCAGAAATAAACAGGGGAAAGCTGGAATAAAGATAGACAGGGACGAAATGCAAAACAAGCTTGAGGAGTGGGAAAATAAAACAACAGAGAGCTCTCTTTTCTTTTTAAAAGAACTAGCATTGGCAGAATTCCACTTTTAAAGCTTTTAGCCATAGTTGCAACTGCACATGGTATGTCTACCTTTGCCCACTCTGTTTTTAATTCACGTCTTTATTGAAGGCAATGTTGAGAGCTGTTTAAGACTTCAATGACTGTTTATGACCTCCATTTATCTGTGAAGTATTTTAGTTATTTTTGGACCTTTTTCTTTGCAACAATATTGCTGTGGTTAAGTCTGCTGAGATTCATTCTAAAAATTCAGCTGCTGCTGTTCCACTTTGTAATCCTGTAATTCTTTTTGTAATTCTTTTCTAGCCAGATCTGGGCCATGGCAACCTCAACCGCAGCCCTGATCTGGCCTTTTGAGGGCACAAAAAGGAGCAGCAAAAAGTGGCTCCTTTTTGTGCCCTTGAAAGGGAGCCATAGCCATGGTGGCATGGCTATAAGGCACTCCTTCGATGCTGTGTCATCTGGATGCAGTGCCAGAGGTGTGCCATGATGCCACTCACTGTCTGGAGTGGCGCACAGCATTGGGGTGCTCTGGAGGGGACAGAGTCTGGCGTATGTCATGGGGACGCTACGCTCTGACTCTGCTCCCATGTAAAGGGCCTTTGTTACCAAATCAAGATTCCAAATACAAAAGGAGGTTAGATATTTGCTGACCAACTCATTGAATAACGAGACCACACAGAGAACTGAGTTATCAAATGGGCAACTTTATTTAACTCAATTTCTTTAAACTTATTTTTTTGAGAACTGCAAAACCAAGAGGGAGAACCTCATGCAGGAACAGTTGGAGGACGGTCAGATCCTTGATCAAATCCCCAGCTTCCCTTGGGTGAAAACACTTGAGCCCCAAGGGCAAACCATAAGTGGGTTGCTCCCTGGCCTGCATCCAGAAGGCCAACCCAAGACTCCCTCACTTAACTCACAAGGATTAAATCTCAATCACGAAGGTTTAAATCTTAAGCCAGCCCCAAGACAAGTCAAAGAATAATAATCAGATAGCAC
This sequence comes from Sceloporus undulatus, assembly GCF_019175285.1. Lineage (NCBI taxonomy): Eukaryota > Metazoa > Chordata > Lepidosauria > Squamata > Phrynosomatidae > Sceloporus > Sceloporus undulatus. Next base: position 152,402,083 of record NC_056526.1, read on the forward strand.
AATTTCATAAGTTGCTATTTAAAAAAAACCTCTATACAAAACTACAAAAATGTCATAGCATTTAAAAGCCCAACCCTCAACAGTTTGAAAAAGCCTGATGGAATAAGAATGTTTTTATCTGCTGCTTGAAGGAGAGCAGGAATGGGATCGTCTTGGTCTTTCTAAGGAGAAAGTTCCAGAGTCTAGGAACAGCCACTGAGACTGTCCTCTCCTTTGTTCCCATGAAAAGAGCCTGAGAGGGTAGTGGAACAAAAGAAAGGCTTTTGTTGATGATGTCAGTGCTCTAATGTGCTTATGAAGAAAGATATGGTCCTTTAAATAATCTGAACCCAAGCTGTATAGAGCTTTATTGGTCAAAATCATCACTTTGAATTGTGCCCAGAAATGGACTGGCAGCCAATGGAGCCACTACAAGAATTCTCGTGCCCCAGGCCACATCCTGGCTGCAGACTTGCATATTCTGACCTCTTGAATGGAGGCCAGCAAATACTTGGACCTGCACTCTGCACCATGTCAGAGAAAGTGGGCAAGGCAAGATGTGGCAGTTGAAGCCAGCAAAACCTTATCCAGACCCTCTATTTTGTCTCATTGTCTCACCCTTCTGCCTCTTATTCAGTGTGGTTTTAGTTGTAACTTCGGAGCTGGGTAGGAATTTTCTCCCCTTTCTAAGGGTTCTTCCACCTACCTCACAATGTTGTTTGGGGACTTTGACAATTGGATCAGTTGGTCACTGGCAATTAAATAACTGGTCACTGGCAGTTGATAGGGATATGGTGAACACTTTGGCACCCTCTTTGGGTACCCTTTTTGATTCGGCCTCTTAAACTTTCTCTTTAGGTCACGGAAGATGGGGAAAGAGACCTTCCTTAGGGCTAGGTTGGGAAATAATCCTTACTCAAGTCCTGTGAATTGAGGGAGCAAGTCGTAGTTTGGCATTCCAGGTGCAAGCTGGCTGAGGAATAACCCAATTTCCTCAGAGGTCAGACATTTCACCCAGGGAAGCTGAGGAGACAGTCTGTCCAGGAAAACAGCCAGCAGTTGATAACAAGACCAAAAGAATAGCAGCAAAATAGGTCAACACAGTGTATGTAATACAGCAACTCTTCAACTTCAGACTTACAAAAGGGAAAGCAAAATGTAATTCCCAACACATGGTCTGTAGCCAGTCTGGATTCAAGCCAAAGGATCAAACAATCAGTATAGTTAAGCAGTCCAAGAGAGTCAAGGGTTCCAGCAAACAGAGTACTCAGCCCAAAGTCCAAAAATCCAATCCAGAAGTCAAGAAGAGAGTCCATGAACAAGGTGCTTTCACCAGGGAAATCAGTTAACTTCTGACAAAGGTTTTATCTCCAGCTCTCACAGGTGCAGTTGATCCCCAATTGCTTGGCATCTCACACAATTGAGACCACCACAGCTCCACCCTTTCAGATCTCCTTAGGCTGTAAGAAGTCACAGATAACTGGCCTCTTCCTCCTCCTTCTTAATGCCAATGTTACCAGGGGGCTCTGCTGTCTTTATGTTGGACTCCTGACCGTCCTCTTTGTCACCAGTCTCTACTGACACTGTCAGGGTAGAATTAAGGCCAGGCACAGGGTCTGACTCCTCCACCTCTCTTTCCTCTTTTGAGTCCTCAGCCAGGCTGGACATGACATGGTCTGAGTTATAGACCGCCTGACTCATCTCCTCCCATAGCAGGTTAATCTCTTCAAAATTTGCAGATTTCAAACAAAATAAAACACTTAAATAGGTTAATTCAAATAAAGTGGTCCGTTTTTACAACCCATGTTATGTGTCTGGTCTCATTATTTCAAGTTGGTCAGCAAGGCAGTTTTCTGCTCCCTGTAGTTAAGAAGCTGGCTGCAGCTCTTTGGGTCAACTGAAGTTTCTGATCACTTTTCAAAGGCAGACCCACGTAGAATGCATTGCAGTAGTCCAAACGGGATTTAACCATGGCATGTAACTTCATGTCCAGATCTGACTTCTCCAGGAATGGACACAGTTAGTGCACTAGTTTTAACTGTGCAAAATCACACTTGGTCACTGCTGAATCTGAACCTCTAGGCTCAGAGTTGAATCCAGGAGCACCCCAAACTGCAAACCTGGGTTAGCTTTCTCTGTCAGAGAGTTCTGCTGCCACAAAAATCTACAATTCCTAGAGTGCCATAGCATTGAACCACAGCACTTAAAGTGGTGGCAAACTGAATTATTTCTGAAGCGCAGCCCTGGTCATACAGTCATAAAAGCTGATTATAAAGGACACCAGTTCACTCCATGTTCTGAGGAAGTAGACCAAGGTCCAAAACGCAGTGCAAAAATAATCCAGTTTAAGACTACTTTAACTGCCCAGGCTCAATATGAGGGAATTCTGATAACTGTAGTTTTGTGAAACATTTAGCCTTCTCTGTCAGACAGCTCTGGTATGATAATAAACTACACTTCCCAGGATTCCCCAGCAATGAACTAGGGCAGCAGGATTATTTCTCCAGTGTTTTTTGGACCCAAGTCTACAGAACCTTATGCTGTAATAGTTTTCACTCAGATAGTCTCAAAGATTTTATGTGATGCATAAAACTGTACTTTTGTACAGTATTTCCAGAATATAAGATTTGATTTAACTAATGACAAAATGAGTAAAAATAGTTCACGGATATGGGAAAATGGGCCAAAACAATCTTGGCATTCATAATAAAAAACAATGTTAAGTCATTACTAAAGAGAATAGCATTAAATTTTGTAATCCCCAATGCACTTATGAGATTTTTCATTTTTTTTATGTATGGTCAGCTGTTGATAGTTAGAGGGCTGCAATGCATACAATGCTTGTAGGGTTTTGCTTTGTTTTGTTTAATCTTGTGGACAAATATATCAGATTTAGAATTATTTTGTGTGTATATACACTTGTGGTCAAGCACTACATGACAATCCTCATTTGTAAATTGTGTTTCTGAAATGCCACTAGGTTTGCATATTTTAGTTTACGACATCTAATTGTAAAGTTATAGTAAATATTACTGTTCTGCCACACAAGAATGCATAAGTCTGCAACCTGTTAAAAACTGGAGAAGGAAGGATCTGGATATCATGTTCCATATAAAAATCTGGAGTAATGCTAAGGGATGTTTCCAACAATATAGTTTTGTAAATACCCATTTATCTTTGCATGCAGGAAATAACCTACACTACATTTATGCTGTAACTCAACATATACCACAAAATATAGTCAACCAGCAGGTAGAATATGCAATGAAAATATTGCCAACCCACAGTTTCCCACTACAGGCATATCTGGCAAAATAAACACTACATGCCCATCAATTCCAGAGCATAGTAGATGTCCTCAGGTGAACAGTTTCAGACTTTTCCTTCCTTCTCATTAAAAAAAATGTGTTTTTGAGAGCTCATGAGCAAAATAGCAGTAGTAGCACTTTTGTTTGCCATTCTACTTACAAAGTGGAACAGGTTGCCCCAGTCTGAAATAAAGATTTGCAGAGTTAGACCCCATTAACAATTTTGTAACCTCGTGTTACCTTTTTCACTGTTGTACTAACCTTCTTTCATAAGTTCAAGAGATATTATTTCTATCACCTATACATTCATTTCCCTTCCTGTTTTGCTCAATGAAATGACATCTGTTGCTACGCTCTCATCTTGAAAGATGCTACTTTAGCAATCTGTCCCCAAATATAAAACTTTCCTGTGCACCTGTTTCTCCAGCTATAATGCATTAGAAACTTACTCAATTATTTCAGGGGTTTTTTTGGTGGAGGGGAGGGAAACTTATACGTTGTTCAAAAGTCATATCTACAAAGTCTCCAGTAATAAAAGGGAATCAACTCTGTACTACAACTGTAAGGGTTTTAATATGAATATTTCATTCGGCAATCAAATGTACTGTGCTCATTGCATTTTGTTGCAGCACAGATTGCAGAACTTGTATGCTTCTCTATCAAACATCAAGAAGCTATTTTCTCCAGCAGCTGCTCATAAGTTTAGGCTGTTACGGTTGTTAGTGCAAAGAAAGCTACTCTGCATTGGATCTTACTGATGAAAAGACTCCAAAAATTTTGATTCACTCAGTTAGTGTTTGGCTCTCTCAGGTTAAAAATGTTTAAATTACTACCAAGTGGTTTGCCAACCTATAACAGCCATAAGCCAAACACACATTAAAGTGATTTCCATTGCTTTCATGAGTGGGCACTTTAATTTCTTTCATATTTTCCCCTAATCCATCATTATAACCTTGTTTCCACTTGCCCATCCATCAACAAGCTTACTAAAACTTCATCTTTCTTAGGTTTGATTTGAATTTTAAGCCTGGCACCAGCTCCATATGTGCTTATTATTACTTTACACTGAAAAGAGCACCACATTTTAGAAAGTACTGATTATTTCACTAATTTTCTAATTTAAAGCAAGCAACTCAAAGTTGTTAACCCTTCCCACACAGGCAAGCACAGAGTCAAAAGTACAACAGAGAACAATAGATCTCATTTACAATTTTGTACAGTTATCCTGATGATCCCAGTTTCTAGACTAGCTATCACTTCATACTAATGAACCCTTTCATATTTTATAGTCCTCCTCCATTATGCTGCAATCCAACAGGTGATGAAATACACACATAGATATTCCTAGACCCAAATCCAATTGCTAGTCCTACCATTGCTGAATGGTAAGTCAATACCTATCTATTGATTCAGTGCCTCTGCACCAGTTGGCACTAGCAATGGAATCTAACCCAGAGAATATCTGTGTCAGGATCCACAGGCATCTGCCATGTAGCATGTAAGGGGAACATCAATATACAATGGTTTTAAAATGGCTTTCAAAGCATTTGGATTTAGCCTTAACATTGGACCTACTCAAATTAATGGGGTTATTGTGGTGTACTGATTATGATGGGTCTCTTCTAAGCATGAATCTAACCTACTATGTAGCAAGAATATCCAACTGAAGTCTTGGATTACAAAACATCTCTCTCTCTCTCTCTCTCTCTCTCTCTCTCTCTCTCACACACACACACACACACACTTCCCTATTTAACTCTTAAGTTTTGGAGATTCTTACCACTGGCACTACAAAATCACTACTGTCAAAGGTTGGCTGGAGAAGAGACCTAGGATGTGAGTTCTTTGCTTCAGTATCCCAAACCATGCTGTCATTGGGGTGCGGGGTTATCAGTACGCTGATGACACTCAAATATGCTTCTCTATGTCCCCGACTGTTATAGTGACTAAGGATGACATCTCCCCTCTGAATCTCTGCCTTGAGTCGGTAATGGGCTGGATGAGGAAAAACAAACTCAGGCTGAATCCAGAGAAAACGGAGGTACGTGCCCTAGGATCCTTAGGCCTGGGGAAGGAAATTTGTCAACCACTCCTAGACGGGGTCACACTTCCCCTGAAGGATGAAGTTCGCAGGTTGGGAGTACTTCTGGATCCGTCTCTACGTTTGTCATCTCAAGTAGATGCAACAGCCAGTAGTGCTTGGTATCAACTTCGGTTGATATGCCAACTGTGACCCTACTTCGACCGAAATGACCTTGAAGCTGTAGTACATGCTCTGGTAATCTCTTGTCTTGATTTCTGCAATGCGCTCTACATGGGGCTTCCATTGTATCAAGTTCAGAAGCTCCAATTAGTGCAAAATGCGGCAGCCAGGTTGGTCACCGGATCCTCGAATTTTGACCACATAACACCTATTCTGAAAGATCTACACTGGCTTCCAATTAGCTTCTGGGCACAATACAAGGTGTTGGTCATTACCTTTAAAGCCCTACATGGCTTGGGCCTGAGTTACCTACGGGAACGCATCTCCCTATACAATCCGCCCTGCACTCTTAAAACAAATAGGAAGAAATTTTTAGAGATACCAGCATCTAAATATAATAATAATAATAATAAATAATAATAAAGTTTTTATTTTTATCCCGCTCCTTCCCATGACCAGGGCGGCTTACAACATATATTTAAAACAGAGTAGATACAATAAAAACATAACACAGCTAAATACAATAAAAGAACAAGCTAAAAGCCCCATTAGCCCAACCTCTTGGCCACGGAAGAGGAGGAAGGCCCACAGGATTTTATTCGGGGAATGCTTGTTGGAACAGAAAGGTTTTTAAATCCTTTCTGAATTGGGCCAGGGAGGTTGATGAGCGGAGCTCAGTGGGCAGCGTATTCCAAAGGGCCGGGGCGGCGATGGAGAATGTCCTCTTCATAGTGGAGGAAAGCCTGGCCCCAGGCACCTTCAGTAATTGCTGCCCAGATGTTCTGAGGGTGCGGGACGGAATATACGGGGAGAGGCGGTCCTTCAGGAATCCTGGGCCCAAGCCATTTAGGGCTTTATAGGTAACCACCAACGCCTTATATTGAGCCCGGAAGCGGATGGGCAGCCAATGAAGATCTTTCAGCACAGGTGTTATATGGCTGGCCCTGGAGACGCCAGTGACCAGCCTGGCTGCCATGTTCTGCACCATTTGAAGCTTCCGGGTTTGGTATAAGGGTTGCCCCATGTAGAGTACATTGCAGAAATCCAGTCTCGAGGTTACCAGTACAACAGTTTCTAGGTCCCTCCGGGCCAGGTATGGACGCAGCTGGCGAATAAGCCGAAGCTGATGACAGGTGCTCTTGACCGTCGCATTCACCTGAGCACTCAGGTGAAGCGACGAATCAAGAAGCACCCCCAGACTGCGTACGGAGTCCTTCACAGGGAACGTGACCCCATTCAGGACAGGTGGAACCACCGCCATTCCTGGACCAGGGGAACCTATCACAAGTACCTCCGTTTTCTCTGGATTCAGCTTGAGTCGGTTTTTCCTCATCCAGCCCATTACTGACTCTAGACAGGCCTCGAGAGGAGAGACGCCATCCTCAGTCACTGCTTCAGTCGGAGACATAGAGAAAATAATTTGGGTGTCATCAGCGTACTGATAACCCCGCGCCCCATGTCTCCGGATGATCTCTCCCAGCGGTTTCATGTAAATGTTAAATAGCATGGGAGACAGAATGGCTCCTTGAGGGACCCCGGTTTTAAGGGGCCTCTCGTCAGAGCACACGTCTCCCAGCTGCACCATCTATGTTTCTACTTCCCAAAAAGCATTTAGTATAGCTGCCCCCACACTATGGAATGGACTCCCAGAGGATATCTGCCTTGCTACATCCCTGGAAACTTTCAGGAAGGTGGTTAAGACAAAGCTTTTTCTCCCTCCTCTTCCGTGGCCAAGAGGTTGGGCTATGGGGCTTTTTGCTTGTTTTCATGATTGTTGTATATGTTTTTTAACTCTTCTTGGTTATGTGTTTTATATGATTGTATTTTAATCTTGTTGTAAGCCGCCCTGATTTTAAGAAGGGCGGGATATAAATAAAAATTTTATTATTATTATTATTATTAACGTGCATACCCACCTGACCTTCTATGAATTACAGACTGTTTCTGTATGGAACGAGAGCATCTGACCCCATGATTGTTGATTTTATGTTTTTAACTGTGGTTTTAACTTGTGTGATAATAATATTATAATGTTTTAATTGTATTTTTTAAACTTTGTTGTGATCCCGCCTCAATCCAATTGGGAGAGGCAGGAAGATATAAATAAACTCCATTATTATTATTATTATTATTATTATTATTATTATTGAACACATGCCCTTCACATTCTACTGTTTTCCCTTAAATGGTACAATGGGAAGGGGCATCACAGAAGATGATGGAGAAAACCAAGATCAAAATAGAGAACTGGGCAATAAAAGGTATATGCAAATACTGAGGGTATGGAATGGGTTGCAAAGTGGGGACAGAAGTTTGATGACCAACCCTTGAAAGAATGTGGCCATACACAGAACTTGGGATAAAATATGGACAACTTTATTTAAACGGTTACCTATTTACACCTGTTTCCTGAAAAATGCAACAAAAGGTGTGGGAGAAGCAACCTAATGCAGGACCAGCTGAGGCAGTTGGTGTCTCCTAGACTTCCTCCACAGCTTCCTTTCAACAAAACACCTGAGCCCCGGGGAGAATCCAAAAAACATGGTTGCTCCCTAGCTGGACAGCTGCTAGAAGATCTGTCAGAAAATCCAACCCCAAGCTGTACAACTTCTGTAGAGGACAAGATCCCTTAGCCAGCCCCAAGGACAGCATCCTCCCTCCTCCCTGTAGCCTCCTGACCCATGGGGGACAGTTCCAAAGGCATATCCTTCACCAAAAGAGTGCCATAGGTGATCACTGAACTGTTCCATTCTCTCCCCCACCCCCACCACTACCTGCCAGGTCACTGCCTATTTAAGACCCCACCCTAGGCCAGTTTTCAAGCCCCCAAGGCATAGTGTAGAGTAGGAAAAAAAACCATGAAAAGGGAATAAAATTCCTATGGGTCCCAAAGTGACCAGCAAACTCACACTATACTAGAGACAGGAAGGTGGGTCAAAAATCCAAAAGGCTGGAGGGTGAAGGGTCATCAAACCTTATATAATCTCACCTGCGCCCCTCAACTTTCCAAGAAGATTACCACACTACATTCTTATAGCGCTGCTATTCCACTTTAACAGATCTGGCTGCCTCTTGTTGCATTCTGGGATTTGAAATTCAAGGAGGGACATTTTGACTTCTCAGCCAGAGAGCTCTCAGGCCTTCCTGAACTACAAACCTCAGAATGTAACAGGAGGCAGCCAGAGCAGTAAAAGCATGAAAGTGACAAGTCTTGGGGGGTGGGGGGAGATGACATCAAGGTAACCATTAATGTGGTCTCTCCGCATAGGAGGCCATCAAACTCTTCCCTTAGCCAGTCCCTTCATGCAAACGGTGTGGGGGATGAGTAAAATATAGGGCATGATTGAGTGAGTGTGGTACAAATAGAATGTAGGGTGTTGGGATGTTGACTGAAGTAAAAAGTAGGAAGTATGAGGAGGTGGAAGCATATGAAGACAGAATGAAAGAAAAGAAGGAATCACTTTTAAAAAAACATAAGATGTATTTACAAAGAGAGGGAGAGAGAGAGAGGTGATACAGGGAAATAATTGGGGAAAGTGATGCAAAGAGATTTCTCCATGTTAAAATGTACGGACATTTGAGGAGCTCTGCTCTTGCTCTGTTTCACATTCTGGAGTCTCATGCTTGCTGAGTGCAGGAAAGACACCATTCATTCTGTCTACACCATTACAGATGTGATCTGTTTCTCTCCCTGTAGATAGTCCTATATTGTCTTACCATTTTCATACATATAGTATTTCTGGAGCTGCATTGGCAGTCTAATATTTAGACATGGGGTTTTGCCCCTTGGCAACATTATCCTCAATGTCAGAAATGATACTTCATAATATACAAGACTAAGAATTCCAGGAAAGGTTTCCTCCTGCTCACAACCCAAAAGAAGTGTCTTCTCTTCATACTTCTCAGGTCTATCTGCTTGGGCTGCTGAAAGACACAGTCCATTTCTACAAAGACTTCTTACCTATGTGAATGATATTGTGATTCCAAGCATATGTGGATGTTGAACAGTATGGTTGTTCAATTTTGTGATGCAGATAGGAAAAAGTGCTTCCCCCCTCCCCAGACAAACATTGCCTTGGTTCTCAGTCCAGGACTACCAACCTTATTGTGCTGTGCTCACTGCCAGCCCTCATAACCCACACACCTGAAACCAGCTGACTGATCTCAGCAGCCTACTTGCATCTAACAGTCAGCAAGAGGTGACCACCATCTTGGATCTTCAGAATTCAGTGGTGGTATGTCTGGTAGTATTTGAGTGATTTAGGGTGTTGGCTGCCCACTGCTAATGCAGTCATGATGAATTAGGAAAAAAGGATATGATCTCCCCCCCCCCCTTTTTTTTTTTTTTTTAAAGTAGCAGAAATTCTTGCATACACATTTTACTCAGAGTCCAATCTATGGGGCACACTAGATAAGTGAGTGCCTTGGGCAATCTTTAAGCTTCTAGCTCTCTTTTTTTTTAATTTTCAAAGGTGGACAGCATCACTAAATACCTGCAATAAATTGTTTTTCATCTTTCTAATGATTAGAAAGCCAACAATATAGCAAGAACCTGTCTTTACTCTGTCTAAAACAATGGAGTTTCAAAACATGAAACACTCTCTGTACTGCCTTCTCAATTTCTTAATTCCCACAGTTTTATGCCCAAACTAAATTTGCTGATGATTCTAACAAACCCATATACTACAAATTCGTTTTTATAGATCAGACCAGATGGTGTTTTGAAGGGAAGATATGCGAAACTGCTATGAACATATAGTTACTGGAATATTGTTTGGTGACAGATGTTGCGGTAGTTTATGGGTTTTAAAATTTACTTTATTGTAGCTTCATAGTGCTTTTAAAACAGTTTGAAGCAAAATTATGGCTGTTCTGCCCCCAAAAGTTCTTGCTAGGAGTTTAAGGTTTGCTTTTGTTTAGGGGATTTTCAAATGGGGTTTGCAGATATGGCTATATGGAAATGTCCAGTTCTAAAAGCATAATTTTGGTAGAGTTGAGTAAAATCATTACAGTTCACCTAAACGCTATGGATAAAATCACTTCCACAATATGTATATATGTGTGTGTGCACGCGTGCATGCAAAAGAGAAAGATTGACCACAAACATAAAGCTCAGTACAACTGGGCATCATATGTACAGTGATTTGCTATTTCTCCTGCCTGTTGTTCTTTCACTGCAGTGGGCTATGCCAATTTAATTAACTATTCATTTCCTTGGATAATTTTACAACTGAATTCAGAGTCCAGTCAGCAAAGCTCTTTCACTAGAGCCTAGTGGAGTCGACACTTGGTGTTAGTTCCTCAAAGAGAAATACTCCAGTGTGATAAAAGCAACATCATATAACCAGCAGGATGTAAAAGAGGCCTAATGCAGATTGGGTATATCTCTGGATTTTTCTATTCATCACATAACATACCTTCAAATCTTTCAAATCAGGGAAGGAAGGCAAAAACAAAAACAAAATTAATTATTTCTAGAATTTAGTCAGAATCCACCAGAAAACATAGGTTCCTGGATCCACCATAGAGTTGTAGATATCCCACTGGAAACCATGGATTTCATTAATTATCTTTAGGTAGCAGAATTTTTTTTAGATCTACACATTTTGCAGAGTAAAGTGCAGGGGTGCATCTACAGAGGGTGTGTGTGTGTGTGTGTCAACACCCAATATAATCCTGCTCCCTCAAAAAAAAATTCCTTCAGTTCCCAAATATCCAGACTTGCAGCAACATAAAAGTTTCATTGAATATTTAGAAATAAGCTTCCAAAGAAAAAGGAGAAGAAAAGCAACCAAGGGAATATAATCACATCTTAACAATATTCAGTGTCTCACTTTCCATTTCTAGAAATATGGACAAGTAAGGAAAATTTCATCTGGGGATTCTTATTGGGTAGGCAATGCCCTCATGCCCTCAGCTATACTCCTATTAAAATGTATTCATTTGGGCTTTGTCCAAAGTCAAGGAAATTTCAGATATCATAACAGCTGCCATAGTTCACATATATAAAAAGAAACAGTGAACTGTGTCTATGCCCTGACTGACAAATTCTATGGCTTGCCAGTTCTGGCCTCTACTTTAGAGACAGAAATAATTGCAGTCCAGCAGTAACTGTCAATCTCTAAGAAGCTTATTGCATGCATGTTAATTCATCTTACCTCTGTCCAGTTTAAAATTTAATTTGGGCAGCATCCCGAATTATCAGATGGTTTTTACCTCTGAATTTGCTGCCCGAATACAGCCCAGGTCCATCCCCACTTTCAGAGCTGCTCCAGCAGCCATTTTCTTAACTAAGAAAGTTCTTGGATCTGAAATGAACCATAAGGACCAGCTCTGGAAGTGAGGATGGACCTGGGCTGTATTTGGATGGCAAATTTGGCAGTAAAATCCATTTGATAACAACAGGATGCTGCCCAAATTAAAGTTTAAACTGGATAGAGGTAAGCTGAATTAACATGCATGTGATAAGCTTCTAAAATGGACTAACCATTACTTCACTATCTGCAATAATTTAAAATCCATAACCCATATGATTTAGAATTTCATTTGTCGTGGTTGTTTATAGATCTCTCTTTGGAGGTGCTTTTTCATGTAGTTTGTAATTCTAAAGCTCATTATAGGATACTAAACAAGAGGGAAATGAAAGGGATGGTGAAAACAAAAAAAGAAAAATCTAGATTGAATACTAGTATAGAGGAAGAAAGGTGGCATTTTATATTCAGGTCTTGCAGTAAAATATTCCAGTTGCCAAACCAATACTTCCATATCAATAGCAAAAGCAGTACTGCCAGGAAAGCATATTATATCTGTATACTGTATCTTTGCAGCTATATGGGAACTAAGGAAACATGCAGCAAGCATTAAATGGATAAATATGCATACAGATTGTATTTGGCTGGGCAAGATACAGAAGGCTGGCAGAGGAGATCTTGGTGACACAACACAGTGAGCACTTTGCGTCTTGTTGGATTAAGGACTAGATTTGTGTCTTAGCCAATATAATGTCATGTTGAGTTATGTAAATCCCATCACAGAAATGCAAACACAATGCAGCAGCAGCATTCTTTGGCTTCAGCTCCTCAGCTATTTCACTGAATCCAATTTGATGTCTTGCTACAGATTGCTTTTCCCTTGCGGCTCCACCACACTGTTCATTGAATTTAGCTTCTTTCTTTTTTTTACCATTAGGTTTTTTGATAGAAAGTGCATATTTTAATAACTGCATTCTTAAGTGCATGTGGTTAAGGGGGGAAAAGACAAGAAAGAAATTGGTTACTCTAGTAAAGTACAAGAACAGCACTGCATCACACAGTACAACAATAATTCTTATTTAGCTATCAAAATGGCTCACACTTTAAATGCAAGGCACAACTTTTGAGCTCATAATTTTCAAGATATATTCAAAAGATGAATGAGAGATTAGCTAAGTCTAGATGCCAGTCGTAATTAAACCAGGCCTTTTGAAACTACTTGAATAGTAAAGCAATACTTGTGTAAATTCCATTGATTCAATGGATCCAATCTAGGGCCAAACATACTAATATCTTCGAATGTTGCTTTTGCATAATTTCTTTAGTAAATATTTAAAATGAGAAGGCATTAGCTGAGGAGAGATGTGGTTGCACAGAGGAGCTAGAAAACCATGGAAAGGGGAATGTGAAATTTGATTACAATGCATAGGGATTTTGTTTGATCTGCATATTTAAATGAGGAGACCTGATTCCTGGTGAAATATGAGATAGGATCACTGCTATCCTTTAGTTAGTCTAATTTTGTAATACGTCTGGTTTTTGTAATCCCCCCCAAACAAAATTATCAAGATGAATATAAAATGAATTTGTTACATGCCTTCAAGTTCTTTTCAAATTATGGTGACCCTCATTAAAATGTTTCAAAGGGTTTTCTTGGCAAGATTCATTTAGAGGAGGTTTGTCATTACCTTCTGAGTGTGACTTGCCCAAGGTCCTGTGACATGTCTCCATGGCTGAGCAGGGATTCAATGGTATCCTGGAGTGCTAGTCCAACACCGAAACCAGTAAGCCATACTGCCCCTCCACAAAATGACTATCTTATGTTAAAAGGTAAATAATTTAAAATGAAATACATACCAAAAGGTGAGTTTTATAGACATGTTCATTCAAAGATAAGGAGAGGCCGCCCGCCTCAATGGGCAGGCCGCTTTGCCACTGGGAGCCGCGGCTGCTAATCGCCCCAGCATGCATTGCTAGGGGGAGCCCTCTGCTCCCATTGGTGGCACGGGGCGGAAGGGGCATTCCTTCTGCTCTGTGCCACTCTAGGGAGATGGAGGAGCCCTCTATGGTAGGTGGCTCTGGTCCTCCAGGGCAGTTCATTGGCTGGGCTGCCCTGGAGGAGGAGCCACCGCCATTTTGGTCCGGCTGGGGCCTGGGCCTATAAATAGGCCACGCGGTCAGGCCCCAGCACCATTTGCCTCTCGGCTGTCCCACCCTCCCTCCCTTGGGTTGGGCTCAAGTCACAGCTTCTGAGGCGGCAGCATAGGTCATGGATCTGGTTGGTGTGGTACCAGGGCTACGGAGCACTGGTTTGGGAGTCATTCGAGACCTGGGGGTGAGCAGGGCAAGCGTTGTGGCCATTGTGGGGACCACAATGCCGGTGCACCTCCCAGTGACTAGGGGCTTAGAGAACAAGTGAGTGGCTGGTTTCTTGGCTGCCAGTTGGTGTTCCTTAGCCCCTAGGTCATCCCAACGCCTGGCGGTCACCAGGCAAGTGGCTTATCGAACAACCGGGGGATTGTTCGATATTTCAGATCCTGACCTTAAGCTTTTGGCCAACCTTACCAATTTGTTTGCTGTTACTAATAAAGTTGTGGCCTTTCTTCCAGTTATGGCTTCATGTGGTTCTTAGCGGCGGCCTCCCAGGCAATGGATCTCATTGTGGAAAAAGGTGATATATAAATCCTTGAAATAAAAATATAAATAAATTCAAAAATGATGTGCATTTTCATTTTAAAAATGATATGAAATCAGAATCAAATGATTGCTGTCCAACTTGAAATAAGACACCAGACACATATATGGGTTGAAAAATGGGCCACTTTATTGAATTAACCAATTTAACTGTCTTCTTGAAAACCTGTAAGAATTTAAGGGAACAACCTAGTGCAGGAGCAGCTGTGGCAGGTGGTCTATTCACTTGGGCAAAACATCTAGAAAAACTCATGACTGGGTTGCTCCCCAGCCAGCTTGCACCTGGAACACCAACCTGAGATTTCCTCACTCAACTCACAGGACTTGATATCCCAGATTAGTCCTAAGGAAGATCTCTTTCCCTCTCTCCGTAGTCACAAGACCTAAAGAGAAAATTTAAGAGGCTTAACCTTCACCCCAAGCGGGTGCCATAGGTGTTCACCTGACAACAAATTCTCCCCCCATCAACAGCCAGTGACCACCTATTTAAGTCCTCATCTAAACCAATTTTTCAAGTTCCTGAGCAACAGTGTGAAGTAGGCAAAAAACCCTTGCAAAGGGGAGAAAATTCCTACCCAGCCCTTAATGTGACCAACACAACCACACTGAAACTGAGGCAGGAGGGTGGGCCAACAAATTGCAAAAAGGGATAATGAAGGGCGGTGCTGGCTTAAATAGCCTCAGCTCTACCGCCAACCCTTTCCCGATGTGGCGTAGAAGCGCCACATCTAATTGGCTGCTAGCCTCATTTAAGAGGGAAGCAAAGGCACGTCCCCCAGTCAAGGTGTGACCTGGGGGACATGAAACATCTTTCCATTGAGCAGGAAGAAAAAGGAGATTACCAAAATATTATAGAACAGATCTATGCGCACACGCACACACACACACTCATTCTTCAGCAAATGACAATTCCAGCTATCTAGATGAAAAGCAAAGTAAAGATGGCATTAGTAACTTATGCCTCTAGATCCAAATCAACTGAAAGAAAGAAACATTTGTCCAATAAATTAAACCTATTTATTTATCCACTGTCAATCAGTCCTCTAGGCAGGATCCAACACATAGATCAACAGAAGCTTCGTTTTGCCATTTTATTTTCTCCACACATGTGCAGCTATCTCTAAACTGATCTGAGCTACTTTACAATAACACAGAAGATGTTTAGTGCATACATAAAAAGCACATTCTCTGTATGGTTCTTTGAAATTGCACTGTGAATTCTTCTGTATGAAGCAGAACATTGTGGATATAAACTCAGCACCAAGGTTGTATGTTTACTGAAGATTGCACATGTATTAATAGGGTTATATATATATATATATATATATATATATATATTTCTATAGTTTCCAGTGAGATGCCCTCATCTACTCCTTATGTCTTTTGGTTATTCTCCCCACTGAACTGATACAACATGGTGAGGTGTGTCATCAGATGAGAAAATACCAGCTTGCTGCATCTCCATAAGTGTATGAACATGTGCCATTACTGCTATATTCTGCTAGTCTATTTAGACAGAAAGACAAGAAGGTGGGCATAAGAATGGGCAAAAGGAGAGAAGGAGGATGTAGGACAGAAGGCAGGGTTTTATGGATTTGTAAGTGGCAACAGCAGCAAGAGAACTGTCTTTTCCAACGAATTACATAAGTAACTATATTAGTATGCTTTAGAACAGTCTTGCCTGCATATTTTGTCCTTTACTGCCCTTTAGAAAGGATCCATCTTGCTTTCCCCTATCCCCCACTGCTTAGGGGAATTCAGAATTTTACAAATCAGAACATTGGAAAAACAACATTTTCTAATTTACAAGAATGGGAAAAATCACATATTTTGAAAACAAACAAACAAACAAACAAATCTTGTGCTTGTGTATGAACAGTCAGAATGACAAGGTAATTTTGATCATACTGTCACAAAATAGCACATATTTTCCCTCTTTTTGCACTTAGACGTTGAAAGTTCACATATTCCTAAACCAAGTCAGATGTGTTCATCCATCCACAACGCCCTATTATGAGTCATAATGCAGTATCACTTGAAAATTCAGGGTCCTTCGTTTGAACGTTCAAGATGACTGACTAAAGGAAGAAGAACAGGCTTGCATGCATAGTTTTTTCCAAGTTTAGGAGTATGCTGGGGAAAAGAAAGACCAAAAGGAAGATTGCATAACTGGATATTCTCAGCACCCATTCAGTGAAGTTTGCTTCAGCAGAGTCCCCTGAAGCAAGGATAGACAATCTGTTACAGTCTAAGGGTTTTATTCCATTTCAGAATAACTCTTGGACAGGCCTAAATGCCCTTAAATTTAAGCTGAAAGCTGTTACTGCTATGTCAGAAATTTCAACTTTTTAGAATGGTACAAATACATTAAAAATATGGAGAACCACCAATGAAGACACCATGAGGAGTTCTGAAGGACCAGTTCCAGGGCCAAAGGGCTTGAGGTTCCTCACCCCTGTCCTGAGGGAAACATGAATTTTGTGTGCAGTATCTCGGGGCTGAAGCAGTTGTGTCGGATTGGACTGGTTTATAAAAACATTGCATTACAGGAGAGTGCCAACACATCTAATACATTAAAAATAGTAGGAACGAATATCAATAATCTAAGATATACAGACAACATCATAAAAATAGCAGAAAAAAACTACAAAGGAATATCCCAGACATGTATGGATGTGAGGGCTGGACAGTTAAGAAACAAGATAGGAAGAAAATTAATGCATTTGAGATGTGTTGCTAGAGAAGAGTACTGAGGATCCCGTGGATGGCCAAAAAGACAAACAAATGGTCTTAGAGCAGATCAAACCTGAAATCTTCCTGGAAGCCAAGATGACAAAATTTAGGCTCTTGTACTTTGGATATATCATGAGAAGGCACTATTCACTGGAAAAAACAATGATGCTAGGAAAGGTGGAGGGAATAAGAGAGGAAGGATGCATGCTAGATGGATGGTCACAGGTGTGAGTTTTCAGGACTTAAGCAGAGCAGGGGAGGACAGGAGGTCTTGGAGGTGTCTCATCCACAGGGTCGCCATTTGTTGAGATTGGCTTGAGGGCAGTTAACAGCAAAAGCAAGTATCATACCTTGTTCCCAGGACACAGGTTCAGGGTATGACCCAGACAGGTAAACAGAAGGACAGGGGAACATGCCAGTGCTTTCGACAGACAAAGATGCTCCCTAGCAGTGACAACACAGAGACATGGACTCAATAATACCTACCATAATGGATCATAGACAAGACAGAGAGGGTTTGAGATGATCAGAGCATTCATATAGGAAATATTCATTAATCAGGGAACAGCTATGAGAGGCTGCCAAACCATAAATAGTCCAGCAACTCCCTTGCGAGGTCACTGCTGACAATTGACCACTCAGGATGAAGCAACACTCTTGTCCCTTGATTCCTGGGTTGTGAACCTTGCATTGTAAATTGGCCTTGCTACTGGAAACTCCCTTGGACTTACACCTTGGATTTCTTGCTATAGCCTACTAACTTGAACTGCCTGACACTGAGAATTATAACTGGCTGCAAGCTTCTGAACATGGTTGAGTCTGCCACTGTCTCATTTCTAATCCCTGGTAGGCCTCCAAAACAGGACAGGGAGAAGTAAGAGCTTTTGTGCAGGTCCTAAAAATAAGCATCTTTTGGCATTTCATCTAGTAAACTAGCTCAGGTTCCAATTGACACTGCATGTCTAAAAAGAACATCTGGGGGAGAATGGTACTCAGTTCATAGTTAGCTGAATGTTGAATGATGCACTGAACAAATCTGTACTGAAAAATCAGGACTTTAATAACTTGGGTGTCTTCATGCTTCACACATGTTCATAGTTTTAAAGCATATTTATTGTTGTATTTGTTCAGAAGCTTTGTGTTTGGTGTAACCTTAGGGGAAACAGCCCTGATTCTTAGCAGAGCTCATTGTATGTATAATATATTTCCTGTACAGCTTGTAAACAGAAGACATGAAAGCTCTATCTTCAGACTGTGTAATGCTCCTGAGCAGGCTTACACTAATGACAGCACATCAAGATTATAGCATAATCTTCTTAAACTATACACATACTGGAGTTTATTTTCTTTCACATAATAGCAATTATGATTAAATAGCCTATCATTGTAGAAACATGAGCTTAGCTGCATTTCATTTGGTTGTATTCTGTAGTTCTGCTTCTGTGTATTTTATCACAGTATTTAAAATGGTGTATCTCCATATTGCATTCTTTTTAATTTCTCCTTCTTTATCTTTTTCTTTTTCCTCTTTAAA
Source organism: Sceloporus undulatus (assembly GCF_019175285.1). Lineage (NCBI taxonomy): Eukaryota > Metazoa > Chordata > Lepidosauria > Squamata > Phrynosomatidae > Sceloporus > Sceloporus undulatus. The sequence continues at coordinate 152,420,785 of NC_056526.1, forward strand.
GGAATGATAAATAAAAGATGAATGTGTCAATTCAGCTTTACAACAGAATGGGCAAATGCACAAATTGGTTCAAATTTCTTTGTTGAGATCAACATTTGAGCTTCAGCCTATATATATTTACAAGTCCCAGTGAATTCAATCTTGATATGGGTAAGGCTACAGTCTAAACTGAAAAACAAGATGACAAAATAACCCCTAATTTAAATACATTTGTTATCTTTAACAACAACCAATAGAGATATTCCCAATCAATAATCAATCAAAAGTATGCTAAATATTGAGAGAAGAATGCTGTTCCATATGGACATTAGTGCTGGCCTTTACTATGTTCTTTTCTGTAGCAAACATTGCACATCAGTTTGCTATAACATTGCATCCTATGTCTCTAGATAGGTCACTTTCAATATCATTTTCTTCTCAGTTCAGAATATTTTCTCTCATAGGTATGGTTGACACAAATTATATATAATTTGTGGGCTAGACAAGGTATCTGTTACGTGGATTTGTAATTGGTTGACTGGCCAAACCCAAAGGGTGCTCAACAATGGCTCCTTTTCATCCTGGAGAGAAATGACCAGTGGGGTCCCACAAGGCTTTGTCCTGGGCCCAGTGCTATTCAACATCTTTATCAATGACTTGGATGACAGAATTGGGGCATACATATCAAATTTGCAGATGACACCAAATTAGGAGAAGTAGCAAATACCCCTGAGGACAGGATCAAAATTCAAACTGACCTGAATAGACTAGAAAGCTGGGCCAAAGCTAACAAAATGAAATTCAATACAGAGAAATGTAAGGTACTGCACTTAAGGCAGAAAAAATGAAATGCACAGATAGAGGATGGACAACACCTGGCTGAACGAGACTACATGTAAAAGGGATCTTGGAGTCCAAGTAGCTGAACATGAGTCAACAATGCAATGCGGCAGCTTAAAAGGCCAATGCAATTTTGGGCTGCATCAATAGAAATATAGTGTCTCGATCAAGGGAAGTAATAGTATCACTCTATTCTGCTTTGGTCAGGCCCCACCTGGAATACTGTGTCCAGTTCTGGGGACCACAATTCAAAAAGGATGTGGAGAAACTGAAGCGTGTCCAAAGGAGAGTGAAAAAAATGGTGAAGAGTCTGGAACCCATGTCCTATGAGGAACGACTTAGGGAGCTGGGGATGTTTAGCTTGGAGAAGAGAAGGTTAAGAGAGAATATGATAGCTCTGTTTAAATATTTGAAGGGATGTCATATTGAGGAGGGAGCAAGGCTGTTTTCTGCTGCTCCAGAGAACAGAACCTGGAAAAATGGATGCAAGTTGCAGGAAAAGAGATTCCAGCTCAACATTAGGAGGAACTTCCTGACATTAAGGGCTGTACAACAGTAGAACACACTCCCTCAGAGAGTGGTGGAGTCTTTAAACAGAGACTGGATGGCCATCTGTTGGGGATGCTTTGATTGAGAGTTCCTGCATGGCAGGGGATTGGAGTGGATGACCCTTGTGGTCTCTTCCAACTCTATGATTCTATGATTCATTGATTCTATAATAATTGCCTGTCGATTTGCAAATGTATTAGCCAGTAAGTTTCGAATAGCATAGTAACTGGAGGCACAGTCTAAAAATGACACTGTAGTTTATCTTCAGATACTTAACTAACAATGTTAGAAATGGAAACCATGCTGAGAATATCCATTACCACCAACCTGTTCCCCCACCATGGAGACAGCCAAACTCCACCAGAACCAGTGTTATACCATGATGTGTCACACTTTGTAGCTGCCCTAGAGTGTTATTTTCTTCTTTCTTTATGTGGCAGGGGAATTTAAAATGTAGCTTGCAGTCCACCTTGTGAAAGTGTACATTATGTATTTAAAATATTTTTATATAGATTTTTGAATCTAGGCCTAAATACCCTAAAATCACCAGGTCCCATCTGATCTTGGAAGCTAAGCAGTGTCTGCCTCAGTTAATACTTAGTTGAGAAATCACAAACAAATCCCAAGTGCTATAGGCTATATTTCAGGGGAACTGGCAGAACTACCTCTTAGTATTCACTGCCTTAGACAAATCTATGAAATGCATGGGGTTCTCGTAGGTCAATAGACTATTTGAAAGTACACAAACACACACACACAATACTATAGATTAAGGATGGAACCTAGAAAAATGACACAAACCAAATGTGTACATTCTGTCTCTGTCTACTTGCATCTCACTGTCTTTTCTAGCAGTAATGTTTTATTACTAGGTCTGCAGAAATTGATGTACAGACACATACACATTCCTATCTAGGAATGTAATACTTCACTAAGCTTCTTCCAAGAAAAGCAACAAGTAATTTTAACAATTTTCTTCCTGTTGTGAAAAAATCTTTGAAAACCACATAGTTTTCAAAGTCTATTCACAATTCAAGACTTATTCTGAATGTTTTTTGACTGTTAAGAAACCCTGACAAGAAGAATCCTGAACTGATGAGAATCTTCACAGTTTTGTTTTATTTGGAGCATTTATTCCCCACCCCTCAGCCCAAAAGGCTCCCAGTGCATCTTACAAATTGGTAATTTGACAGGTCCCTGCCCTCAGGTTTATAATCTAAAAAGACACAAAACATCAGCTGCTGGGACCAAGGAATGATGGCACTGTGCCTGGCTGCTGTTCTGTCAGTCAAAGGATATAGCAGCGGCAGTTGGTGTAGAGGTGGGACCTCTTATTCACCAATGGGATCAAAAAGGATGATGGTGCTGTGCCTAGCTGCTGTTCTCTCCCTCAGAGGCCACAGTTCATTCTGTTCAGAATTATTCTATGCAAAATTCACATATAATTTTGCACAGAAAACATGATTTTCTGTGTAAAAAAGAGGAGCATTTTCCACACAGAAAATAATATTTCCAGCACAATTTTTCCTATGAAACTAAGCCACATGCATATTTTATGTAAAATAAATCCCCCAATTATAATATTCTATGCACAGAATGTTGGTTTCTGTGCAAAAGAACCACATGTGAATTTTGTGCAGAATAAGTCCCAAATAAAAAGACTTTCATCAGTCCAGAATTTTTTTTATCAGAGCTTCTCAACATTTAAACAACATTTTTTTTACCATTTTGTGAATATTTTTTTTAAATGTTATTTTCATCCCCTCCCCTCCTATTCTTAGTTAAAGGAGGATTTTCACTATGTGAATGTAGGAAATGTAGCATCAATTGAATAAATGCATTCTAATTATTTGCAAAATATCTTGCTTCCTAAGCTAGTAGGCTACATATTTGTGGTCTACTCTACTACAGCATGACACCACAGTTATGTTTTTCAGTTTTACATCAACGTGGTAGTGCATCAGTTCTCTATGGTAACTAGATTGTTGGTTTCTTTACAGTTTTCACATCTCAAACCACTTAAATAGTTGAATAAATAGTGACCAATAAATGTGTTTGATGTATGAAGCACATTGCTATTCTGTGCACTTAAAACCAGCCTTAGGCAATTTTCAGCAAGTCTGTTAAACTTTGCCTAAGGTTTTAATAGTAAAAGAACATCCATATGTCACTTTGGTTCCAAAAGCAGATAAGGCACTCAACTACATTCTTTAATGCAAATCCCTCTAAAACCTTATATGCTATTAGTAGTCCACTGGTTATTTGATGAAAGAGAAAATTAACTTTTCAAAGAGCAAGGAAAAATAGCAACTGTGTCTATTACACCAACCAATCCAATATTCTGCACAATGAGATAGTGTTTCTTTTTACTCATTATCCTTAGCAAAAGCAATCAACCCAAACCTGAAATGATAATTGTGCAGAAATGAGATCTGATTAAAAGTAAAGATCGGCAGGTACTGGGCGGGGAAGAAAAGCATCTCTGGAATGAAGACAAAATGCAGTGCAGTGTCAGCTTTATGCTATTAGTTCTTCAGGTGCCACAAGTATCTTTTGGTGTTTTTTTTTAAGCAGGCTCAAAACAACAACAAACCTCAAATGATCATGCTCCCTTGAACAGTAAAGCCAAATAAACCTGATAATTGCTAATCACTGAAATATTTGAATCTATATATGTACATAAAGGACACAAATCTCCAAATAGGGTTTACAAAGGGGTGGCAGAACCATAAGAAGCCTTTGTCTCTGTCCCATCACAAGCTATAGCATAGTGCCCATTGTGCCAGACCAATCAAATCTGGCCTTTGTGGACGCCATCAAACTATGCCCTTCCTGTAAGGTCTTCCAGATACCCAGGCTCAACCACACAATAGCCATGCATGCTCTGGTAACATCAAGTCTGGCCACCTGCAATCTACTGTACTTTGGTTTTCATCTATATTAAATATGGACATAGCAATTAGTGTCAATTAGTTCAAAACTTAGCAACTAGATTGCTTAGTGATATACCTAGGGATGATCATATTATACCAATATTAAAATCACTCCACTGGCTGTCAATTATTTCTGGGGAAAGCAGCAAATAGCAAGTACATTTCTATATTATTTACTGATATATTAAGCGGTTTACAAAGTATAAGCTAATTGCCCCCAACAAACTGGGTATTCATTTTAGCGACCTATGGATGGATGCCAGGCTGAGTTGACACAGAGCCCCTGGCTGGTATTGAAATCAGAACCTTATGGTTTGTGAATGAATGGCTGCAGTACAGGCATTTAACTGCTGCGCCACCAGGGCTCCTCATAGTACAATATGTCCGTTATTATTTTTAAAGCCCTACGTGGTCTGGGTCCAGGTTACTGATGGGATGACTTTATCCCATATAATCCACCCTGAACACTCAGGTTCCTTGGGGAACATTTACTTCATTTGGCCAGGATGAAGCTAGCAACTATTACACAGATGATTTTTTGTTGTTGTTTCCTCTTCAGCTGTCCCCTGGCTGTGGAATGACCTGTCAGAAGAGATTCCACAGCAGCTGGATCAACTGTCTGAATTTAAAAGAGCACAAAAGACCAGTCTTTTTCAACAGGACTACATAGATGCTTTTTAAACTATGTTTTAAAGTGAATTGACTGTTTTAATATGTATTGGTTTTATATGTTCTTTTAACAGGTATTATATGTTATGTTATGTGTCCAATCTGTTGATTGTTTTTATCTGTTGTTGTTCTCTGCATCCGTTCATAGAGAGAGGCAGGAAATAAATCATCACCATCATCATGTGCATCATCACCATAATGTGATTTCACAAAAAGTGCCAACATTTCACTCTTATTCAATGCTGTATGCACACACACTTGCACGCACGCACACACACAGACTGACATTTTAGTCTTCCCTTCATGAGACATCCCAGAATCTTGACGTATCTTATTTCACGCAGAACAAATAAACATTGTGACTACTTTTTATGTCTTTGGTATTCTTGCTTTCTCACTGGCCTTATTGTTTTTCTGCTATTGTGCATTTCTCTTCAATAGTAAAAATAGGTAAACAAAGGGGATGCCTCAATTATAATGACTTTTTCATAAAATAGAATAATGGATGATATCTTCGAAGATGCTGGATGGGCTGCCTAGTAGCAAATCTGAACTTTACTCACTGAAATTCTTGCTACTACTGGGAAAGAAAATATCCCTCCCCCATCAAGTGTCTCACAAGGATTGAAAAGTTATTTGCCCCCTTTCCCTATAATCCTTTTTGAAAAAACAACAACACTGGGCTCTATAATTATTTTCATACCAGATTATTAGAGATAGTATTGTTTATATAAGAAAACCAAACCTATCTATCTATATCTATCTAGGGATGTTTATTGTTAATTGTCACCAAGTTGGCTTTGACTTGTGACAACCCTCTAAATGAGAGATTTCCAAGACACTGTCATGAACAGCCCTGCTCAGGTCCTGAAAACTAGGGCTATAGCTTCCTTGATTGACTCAATCCACCTGCACAGTCTTCCTCTTTTCCCTCTACCTTCCACTTTACTGAGAACTATTAAGTTTTCCTGCAGTTTCAATCGTAGTCATATTCTGAATTTTTTGACTACAGCTCCTCAATATTAGAGAGGTAAATCTTCATAAATTCTATTTTTTATATTTATTTATTTATTTATTTATTTATTTATTTATTTATTTGCAGGCAAGAATGAATAATTTCTCCAATTGTCTGCTTCCTGCAAGAAACTTATCTAAAAATGTGCTATTATTCAGGACTATTCACATATCAGGATTTATTCTGCTCACCAAAAAAAGAGTATTTCTCCCCCCAGACAACGGCACTGAGAACACACATTACATTATGGGTGCTGCTAATTTATCCTGTTGCATTTAAAAGCAGGAAAAAAAAATTCCTTCAAACACTGGAGACACAAAACACCCATTCTCAAAAGTTCCATCTTCACTGTGTTAACCACAGAACACATGTCATGGTTTAGCCCTTCCTCTTCATGGATAGCTATTCTGAAATGTAATACATGAGAACAGACAAATTTCTTCTAATTTGTGGTAACAACCCACGGGGGTTCCATTCTGTCCCCTCCCCAGCAGATGCCAAATATTGGGGGATCTCAAATCCCATTCTTCTCAATGACAATGTGTACATTGGTGTGGTCACATCCACACCATTGAGGAGAACAAGGCAGGGTCATCTGCAAATGCTTCAATCCGCAGATGGCAAGCCCATGGATTGAAAGTGTCAACTGTAATCCATTTGAAGTGATTTCATTATGTTTGAATCTAACTTTCAGATTAAATCAATGGAAATCACTAGGACAAGGGAGCATGTAGGGCTTCCTCATCTGTTTTGCAGGCTCATTCATCAGACCCTGTTTGTGCCACTTTTATCACTATCCGGCCATAGAATGTGTAGCCTTATGCAGACTGCATAAGACTTATGAAGCCACTATATAGAGGCTCTGCTCCTCTATAGCATCTCCATAGTTTGCTCATCTCACCCACGCTTCCTTCTGCACTTTTTACCTGGTCACTTCAGGGCCAGGAAGGAATGTTTGTCTCCTATTCTGGTTATGCTGGGTGACAACATACTTCCAGCTACCTTGTACTGTGTGATGACTGAATTAATAAGCTGATTTGCTTGTGTGGTGTTGCTAATAATTTGTCACACTGGCAGGTTATGGTGAATACTAAGGAAAGTGTATACCAGGAGACAACAGCATGTATGAGAAGGCATATTTTGGGTGAAAGATCATTTTCAGTAGTTGCTGATAATTTCCATATCTGTGGGATGGTGGATCTGCGGAACTTATCCTCAAAATATTTTAACATCTTGGAAGTATCTTTAATGTATTGCCTAAAAGCCAAAGCAGATTTACCACCCCACTGATATTGGAAACCATCTGTTCACATTGAATAGTTTTCTCACCTTCCCTTCAGAACATGAGACTTAAGGAAGTGATTATTTTGAGGTGGCTGGGGTCCAGTTCCTCATCCAAGCCAAGGCTTTTGTGAGGGATGCCTGAATTGAGATGGCCTTCTAATTGTGGAGGCTGGCCAGGTTCAGGCTAAAATGCTTGCCTTGACCCTGGAACCATGGGTGGTTTGCCCAGCCCCATTTTCCTTCACATTACTTGATGCAACATCTGCAGATCAATGTCAATAATAAAGTGTGTTGATAGGTGGCCCTATTCACCCAATTTTCTTCTTCTTTTTTCTTCAAATGGCCCTGCAGTGCTTATATCTGAACCAAGACTGGAGATAAGAGCTGGGATTTCTCTGGTCATGGCTGAAGAAAAACAGCTTTTTTCAGCATCTATGTGGAAACATTACTGTTATTTCTGATTACTGTGTGAAGAAAAGAAGCTAATTAAAACACTTGAAATCTTTCATACTCTGCTCTTTGAATATCCTTAAAGTTTTAGAATTTGGGTATCTAATTTTCATTAGAAATGAACATTGTGTGGCTGAAAGTTGTTGTGCTGGTGTTACCATTTAGTCAGTATGCATATAACTGAGTTATGAGTGTGGCTCATAGACATCCCTCTATTTGTAAGATGAAATCACTTCTAACCAACTCAGTCCTTGCTCCAGTGCCTTGTCCAATGTGGCACTGTGGCACACAAGATTCATTCCAAATTGGAATTTAGTTCTTAGGTTTAAAAGATTCAATACCATCACCTCCTACTGAAGACCAAATTCTTCACTGTTAGAAAAATACAATTTATGAAGTTCTCAATGGGAAACATTCAGCTCCCAATGTGTTGCTAGTGTACAGCTCCCGTAAGTCCTCACTATTCGCTAAGCTGGCTAGGACTGCTGGGATTTATGATCTAACAACATCTACAGGGTTACATGACACCCACCCTTGCTCTAGGTCAATGGCCAAATTCTCTACTTTTCAAAATTGTGGCCAGAGTTGTCTCTAATTCAGCGTATGGCACTGACAGCAGTGTGTAGCATCTTTCTCTGAAGCTAAATGTGAATTCATTAAAAAAAACCTATTCATATAACATTCATATATTGTGGTGCAACAATCTAAAAATGATCATCTAAACCTACAACAATGTTTTATCCCTTTTTGTAACAAACCAAAAGGGAAATGTCTGCTTAAACAGAATAATCTCAACATTGGGAGCTTGGACATAAAAAAGTAAGAGGTAATAGAAGGAGTAAATTGACAAAATTCAGAGTTACTTAATGGTGTTTCATTTATGAAATTAATCTGAAAATCCACCTGAATATGAAACATGAGACATCAAAATTAGGTAACCTCTATATTTTGGACCTATGGTTGCAGGAGCAAGATTATTTCACCTTAGAAGGGTTTCCTTCTACAAAGATGTGAATAAGTAACAAGTCACTACAGATAGGCAAATGATGATTATATTGAGAATATAGGCAAAGAATATACAACACACATGATGCATTGCAGGTTGATGTATTAAAAATAAAGTCAAAAGATATTGCCGTGGATGAAATGTGTCATAGATTTTTTTAAAGCACTGCATCCTTTTCAAAACTAACAAATAAAATCAGACACTAGCCTAGTTAAAACATGGAACTCCAGGCTAACATTCTAAGGTGAATTGATGTCTGCACTGTTCAGTGACAATTATTAACACTGTCAGTCTATTTTATGGGATTCTGGGGGCGGGGGGGGGGGTTAATGCTGTGCCTGAAATATTTGAAAATCATTCAATGCAATGAGAATGTTAGAGTCTACAATTCATTAAAAGTATGCCAGTGGGTATCTCTCTTACTCATATGAACACAATCTATACATAAATACTGGAAAATACAAGTCAAAGATCCCCTGGCAACATCTGATATTAAATTTATCCCACAAAATGAAGGGCAGAAGCTGCTGACTCAATAAAAAGAATGTGGTGAACATGAGTTGCAACAAGGTTTTAATGGCCTAAAGACACACTGGTAGGGCAGATTCTATTTTCCAGATCTCTGACAAGCCCTACTTTAAAAAGAGAGAGAGAGAGAGAGAGAGAGAGAGAGAAGAAGAAGAAGAAGAAGAAGAAGAAGAAGAAGAAGAAGAAGAAGAAGAAGA
>NC_056526.1:152430244-152439250 GCF_019175285.1 Sceloporus undulatus
GAATTAGACAAGACAGAATTATGGTGACCAAGAGGAGGTCATTTAAAGTGCTTGATTGTTTTTAGCTTCACTGGGAGCAGACATTGTAATGATCAATACATGTAATAAATAAGGTATATAATCACATTTGTTTACTACTACGTATTAGTATTCAATAAACTTCTTTAATAATCATATTTATATTTTTAATGAAACATGGTAAATGTACTCTTAAAAACTTGCTTTTCTGTTTAAAAAATAATCCTTCCTTATGATTTTAAGGCAGCACTGTTGGTCAATTAAGTTATTCTTTGGATGGCTAGTCATAATAATAGTGTATTACTGTGTTTCCCCAAAAATAAGACACTGACTTATATTTATTTTTCCTCAAGAAGACACACTATGGCTTATTTTCAGGGGATGTCTTATTTTTATTAAGTATGGTTCAACAATCTACATTTATTCAAATATAGTTAAGTTGTCTTCTTCTGGAACATCGTCATGACTCTCCAAACCTGGAATTCCATCCTGAATTTCTTGCAACTCCATTTCCTTTAGAACCATTGGCCTCAATCTTTCCGCTCCCTTCCCACCCCTTCTGTTCCAGGGTATGGCTTATATTGTGCAAATGCTTAGAAATCCTGCTATGACTTATTTTACAGATATGTCTTATTTTCAGGGAAACAAGGTATTACATTACTGAAAATGAAGCAATAGAAAAATCCCTCTTGAACTAGTAGCTGACCAAAACTGTTACTAATTTCTATATGTATCTTCTTGAACTTAATTCACTATCTGTAGAAACAGCCAGTGAATGCCCACTTTTCTGGAGTTCTTTGATAGTGTATTGCTGCATGATGTGGGTTGGATCAAATGGCCTTTGTGGTCACTGGCATATGTCATCACTATTTTCTGGAGTGAGAGTTGAGACAAAGGTAAGTTTTTCTTTGGTTTCACCAGAAGACTATAGAATCATAGAATCACAGAGTTGGAAGAGACCACAAGGGGCATCCAGTCCAACCCCTTGCCATGCAGGAACTCACAATCAAAGCACCCCAACAGATGACCATTCAACCTCTGTTTAAAAACCTCCAAAGATGGAGATTCCACCACACTCAGAGGGAGCATCTTTCACTGTAGAACAGCTCTTACTGCCTGGAAGTTCCTCTTAATGAATGATCGCAAAGAAAAAGGCAGATTAGGGCTTCCAAATTTAGAATTATATGCTTGCATCTTGTTGTGGATAAAAGATTGGATAACTTTTCAAAGCTATTAGAAATAGATAGTGCAAAGAAGCAATTAAGATGGCATGCTTACTTAAGCTATGAAAATGTTAAAACTGATAAAATTTTACTATTCCTCTTCCAATCGCTACCAATAATCACCGACAATGATCTATTGGGAATGATTAACGAACAAGAACTGGAAAGGAATTAGGTAAAATAATATTTTATGCTATAGTAGCTGCAAAAATAACATTTGCCAAAGAAAAAGAAGGAACAGCAAAGATGAACCATCAATAAATGACAATCAAAATATACAATATGACGTCAGCAGACAAATTGGGGGATGAAACAAATGACAAATATATACAAGAATGGTTGAAGTTAAAAAAATCTTCTAGAAAGAACAGGTCAAAATGGAGAAGAAAATACTTAAATGAAGGGATTAGAACAGAAATCTGACAAATTTGTATTGTACTATAAGGCAGAGAACAGGTTAAAGAATAGTAGAAATATGAATAACACATGATATTTATAGAAAAGGAAAGAAAGATGTCTATATATATGTATGTTAAGTTCTTAACAGAACTATAAAAATATACAGAAAAGGGAAATTAAAGGGGAACAAACCATGGAATTTAAAGTAAGAAATATAAGAAACAAGAAAAGTGCATGCTGTTTAAGGAAGGAAAGAAACATGAATAGTACATGGTATTTAAGGAAAATGAAACAGGTATATGTATGTCTAGATCCTAAAAGAACTATGAAATATACAGTAAAAAAAAATAACCTAAACTAAGAGAAGTAATCAATGTGAAGTCGAAAGCTTTCATGGGCAGCATCCACGTTTTTTTTGTGGGTTTTTCGGGCTATGTGGCCATGTTCTAGAAAATTTTCTTCCTGATATTTCGCCAGCATCTGTGGCTGGCCTCTTCAGAGAATGCTTTGCTTGGAAAATGTTGGGTGTATATATACTGTGAGCCTGGGAATGCAGGAGTGATTTGCATGTGTATCAGCACATCAGCCATCAGCACAGAATACACATCCAAATCACTCCTGCATTCCCAGGCTCACACAGTATATATACACCCCCCAATGATGATGATGATGATGATGATGATATCAAGGAGGAGCACAAATGAACTGGCTTAAATACTTTTAAATTAGAGAAGATTTCAAAAAGGATACTGAGAGCCAAGGAATAGAAAGTGAATGGAATGTATTTGATAAATTAATAAAAGAAGGGAAAAAAACAACAAATAAAGAAAATCTATAAACTTTTATTATAGATAGAATTAGAAGATTAGATAGTCAAGAATAATATGATTAAGTGGATGCAGAATATCGGAAATCAGATAGCTTTGACAAACTGGGAGAATGCATGGGAATGCAACATGAAATTTACAAAATGTAACACCTTAAAAGAAAAATATTTCAAAATGTTTTATAGATGGTACATGACACCAACCAAATTAGCGAGTATGAAAAAACATAAAAGCTAAGCCAGGTACTATGTACCATAAGTGGTGGAAGTGTAAAAGAAAAGGTATTAGAAAACTGACATAACACCATGTTCAAAGGTATAGATAGTAAAATTAAATGACTTGGTGGTTATGGACAGGCTACCTTTGTTTAATGCAGGAAAGCAATATAAAAAATAGGGTGAAGTGTCAAAATTGTGGAATCAGAATGAAAGCTAAATTTTGTTAAAAATAAGAGATATGAATCACAAAACAGAGTAGTTTAATTTATCATATAGGTGTCTCCTTTGTAGACAGTACTATGTTTATATTTACATTTATTTGTTTGTCTGTTTGCATGTCTGTTTTTTCTTTTTATGTGTTGTAATGTTTATTTGTTTTCTAATGTAATATTAAATATTAATAAAATTAATCCCCCCCGGAAAAAAAAAGAAAGAAAAGAAAAGAAAGAAAGTTCCTCCTTATGTTGAGGTGGAATCTCTTTTCCTGTAGCTTGCATCCATTGTTCTGGCTCCTATTCTCTGGAGCAGCAGAAAATAAGCTTGCTCCATCCTCAATATGACATCCTTCAAACATTTTTAAAAAGCCATCATATCACCTCTAAACCTTCTTTTGTCCAGGCTAAACATACCTAGCTCCCCAAGTCTCTCCTCACAGGTCATGGTTTCCAGACCCTTCACCGTTTTGGTTGTCCTTCTCTGGACATGCTCCAGCCTCTCAACATTCTTTTTGAATTGTGGTGCCCAGAACTGGACACAGTATTTCAGGTGAGGCATGACCCAAGCAGAATAGAGTGGCACAATGACATTATGGTAGGAAGACAGTAATGCCTTGTGTTCCTCAGACTGTCTAGTTCTGCCTTCAAGTTTTGAAAATATCATGTGGATATAGATGAAGGAGAAATTGTCTATTATGCTTGATGTAATCATGAAACATACATACACCCCAATGCTCAATTTAGAGAAATTATTTCAGAATTTTAAAATGTTTAAAATCTTTATTTTACTGGCTGACAAGATGAAAGAGTAGTCTGCTTAAGCTAAAACATCAAAGCCTTGAAGTAAGATAGAGAAGAAATAGACCACTAATTCTTACTGAAAGCACTAATTCTTAATAAAAGTAATGAGATTCATAGAAGAAGACTCCCCCTCTGCAACTATAGGCTTGATAATATTATGCACAACAAGGGAGGAAACCAGCATATATGAGTGAGAGAGAGAGAGAGAGAGAGAGAGAGAGAGAGAGAAAGAGACACACAGAGAGACAGAGAGAATGAGAATGGAGAAATGCCATTTATAACATTTTTGACTACTAAAGGAAAGTGGAAATATGTTGACCTCTTTGCTGACAGGAACATTTCTAGGAAGAAGACTACTGAACTGTTGAACAAAATGAGCAAGAAAAATGCAGTCCTGCAGATTTTGCATTTTAATTCTACAGAATCATTTGTTTGACACCTACAGTAGAAGAACATGACTCAGAGTGTCTTGTCAAGATACCAACTTCAAGGCCAAAGTTTGGGAATATGCTTCTCTGCTGGAAAAGTGTGGCACAGTAGAAATTTATATGGAAGTGTTGTTGGAAGGAGGCTCAATATCGCCTGCTCCTGTTTTTTCTACTGTATCCCAGACAAAATGAATTTTTGTAGTGAGATTCTAAGCAACAAATGATGAAGCCAAAGTGACTAATGTATATAACCTGAGTTTAAAACAACAACAACAGCAAAAACAGCCATGTGGTTCACAACTAAAAATCAGTAATAAGCAATACTTTTTATTAGAACCAATAAAAATATTGGTTCTAATAAAAATTATTACCTAGATCCCCTGCATCTGCTCCTCACAACTTCCTGGTGTAGGAACTATGACAGTTATCCTGTTTTTCCATGCACAGAAAGCAGATCAGCTAGTGGCTACCACACACCCTCCAGACCCTCTCTATTGACCTTTCTCTATTGACCCTCCAAACAGCACCAGTTTTCAACTACCCTCTGCCTCCCTTTTCTGTTCTCAGTATTGGTTTGATACAGCACTGTCCTTGGTATCTAGCAGGAATTCTGAGAATGCACCCAACTGGGGTTGCACTCTTGATTTTTCTGTTTCACGTTGTACTTGGGAGGGAGGCTGATTTAATCAAATGAGCCTATCAGTCATTTAATTGAGACTTATTTGGAAATCTGGCATAAATGCTTCTTGGTTTGCTGTTTCATATACATTAGTAGCTTATCTGGTTAATTAATTCTAACTTGATTCTGATGTGGCTGATGTACTGAGTATTTAGCACTGCCAGTAACATAATATAAAAAAGAGAAGGTTATCGGTTTAGACGGGGTAACCATGCATGTAAAGATAATAAGTGTGTTTTAGTTATACTAACATATTAATACAATTTATATTTTAGCATTGATAATTGTGTTTTCTTTAGAATATGTCTTAATTTTGTTGCAAGACAACTTGCATCCCAACATTTAAAGGAAGATGAGATATAAATTAAATAAATAATGTATGTCTCTGCAATATTTATACTAGAGGCACAATGAAAAAAAGAGGTGTTAAAGTATTTAGTTTCCTGTGATGGACAGTTTGTTATATCTTCCCACAGATGAGAGAACTGTCTAATATCCTGAACTGCTTGTTGCCTTTTTCAGAGTTCACAGACTCCTGAATTCACTTGGTGGAGACACCTACTACAACATAGGAGTTGAGATTAAATTTAAATGGTTTGAGAGGATTCATCCCAAAACTGAAAGTGAGCACCCTTTTTATTTGGACTGCAGGCTGCAGTGACTGAAGGACAAACAAAGAGGAGTAAAACAGGATTGAAGAGCCAGAGTTTGACAAACTATGAAGTAACGAAACCAGACACATACAACTGGGTTAAACAAGGGCCACTTTTTTTTAGCCTAGGACCTATTTAAACTTCATTGAACCTGGAAAGCAGCAAGAAGGAGGACCAACTTAATGTGGAATCGGCCTGTGCTAGATGTTAATGCTTAACTATATCTTGTGTGAAAACACCTGACCCTCAGGTGCAGTCCAACAGATGAGTTGCTTCCTGTCTGGCCATCTGCTGGAAGGCAAACTCAATGAAATCCCCCACCCAAATGTTAAAGTGAGGCCAAATCCTGGTCCACCTCAAAGGTAGTCTGCCCCCCTCACCCCTAGGTCACAGGATCTAAAGTGGCAGTTTCAGAGCTCTAACCATCACCAAAAGGTTGCCAACTCTTACTTTATCTCTCCTGCACACTACCTGCCACAGAGAAGGGACAAAAATCTGCTTCTCCTTTTCCTCACCAGGACACCCTCACTCTCTGTAGCAAACAACATGTTGCTCACTTTTGATAGATATACACCATCAGCCTGGTAGAGCTCAGGCTGCTGAAATACTATTGGAGGATGTGGAAGAAAGTGGACCAATCTCTTATGCAATGCAATGTGAATCTCCTTATTTTCCCTTCTATGGACAATATCAATTTATCAGGTATCTCTTTCACTCTTCCAAACATGATGAGGCAGAATAGCCGATCATATCAAGGTTATATCCAGCCACATCACCTATATTACCCACAGATCATGTAGCATCTGCAGGATAAAGGCTTTCTCCTTCAACAAACCCAAGTCATACCCACCAAGATGAATGAACAAAACATGTGCACTCCTCAAACAAAAGAACCAGTAAATCATGCCAACAAAACCACACCACCATTGCATGTTGAGCCCCAAAATGGCAGTTCCAGGCCTGGTGTATTGTGCAGTAAACCATACTGTATGTGCAGATCAGGACCTGCCACCTCTCCTGGAAACCACCCCCCCCCCCCAAAAAAAAAGAACTTATAAAAGGTAATAATATTAATAAACAACATGTTTAAAAACGTGAGAGGTCAAACATACCTCATAATGCACAATATCTCCCATGCCCAATATTGACTGCAAACCCAGAAGTTTATCGCATGGGCCCTAAAACGGGCCCATTGTGTTCCAAAACGAGGGTGCGCATGGGCATGTATGGAACAGGATGGGGCTAAAACTGGAGTTTATCACACACTGGAATGCTGCTGCTGCCACCGGGCATTCCAATTGCATGCTACATCCATTCCAGAGGGTGCGATTTCTGAGAACACTTTGGAACAGTTCTCAGAAATCCCACCCTCTGGAACAGATGTAAGATGCAATTGGAACACCTGGGGGCAGTGGCGACATTCAAGTGTGTGGTAAACTCCATTCTTAGCCCTATCCCATTTCGTGCATGCCTGTGCGCACCCCCATTTTGGAATGCAACGGGCCCATTTCAGGGCCCGTGCGATAAACTTCCCGAACCCATGACATACAGCCCCAATTCTAAATGAATGGGTCCCAAACCTAATCCCTTGCAGACTCATATGCTGCAATGTCTTGGTGGTAACAGCCTAAAATTGGTATTTGATAAGGGGAGAAATGTCCACATGGCAAGATAAAGGTCCCAACCTACAGTCTCTGATCTTTATATTACTCTGTAATGCCCACACAGGGAATAACATTCTATCCAGAAAAAGTCCCAGTGTTACCTTCATCCCGATACTCCTCTGATCCATTTTGGAAATCCAATTCTTCAGTACTGTTTGCTGATGCGAAAGCATTAAATTCCTAAGCTCCACTGGTCTACCTGATTCTTCCCACCTTCCAAAATGGACTAAAGCCATTTTGGAAATCCTGATCTTCAATACTGTTTGCTGATCAGAAAGACTAAGCTCCACTGGTCTACCTGATTCTTCCCACCTAGAAAACATGACTAAATCACTAATCATAAGGTCCCAGAAAAGGCAGTCAAAGATGCCACATGGAACAAAATGGCCCCATAATCTGAAAAGCAAATGGCCAACCAAATGTCCTCCAGTGCCCTATGGACCTTAAGGGATAATGATTTATACCTGTTGGACACTCTAGCTTTCTTGGTACACTTCTCTTGGTATCCTTGAGCCCTGGAAGTAAAGGACAGTGTTGATAATCTGGCCTTAATGGACTGCCTTCTACCTCTCAGTTGGACACAAAAATGTAAAATTTGTGAAAATAGGATCAACCAAATAGTCTGACATTCTTTCCTCAACCTAAATTGCTCAAATTCCCTACCAGCCCTCTTACACCTTCTACTGGTACTAAGAGTTACGGAGAGGCCAACTGCCCTAACAACATCACCTCTCCCAGCCTCCATAGGTCTGAAGGCATCAGAACTGGACAGGCCTCTGCTTCTGGAACCAAGTGTCTGAAGTACTCCATCTGTTGATGGATAAGAACATCAGCAAAGCTGTTGTCTACTCCAACCACATGGAGGGGCATAAATAAAGAATTGCAGTAAAGACACTGCCTTTCAAAGGCCTGACCAAATACATGACACGTGAGATCTTAGAAGACATAGAATTGATAACAAGCACTATGGCCATATTAGCAGACCAGACATAGACAGAGGAGTTAGCCAGATGCTCTGCCCAACCATACCACATGGCCTAAAGAGGCCTATGCCTAATTGGCTTGACAATCCAGTAAGGCCTATGCCACACCATTCCCAATACATAATGAGGCTTAATGATGCCTGGAAAAAGGAGCCCATGGGCTTAATAACTGGTTCACATAACTCTAAGAAAACTAATAGAGCACTTGGGCCACCCACAAACTGTCCCCACTCTGGAAAAAAGCACACACCTGATTCATCACCCTAGGAAACATGATGTTAAGCAGCAAGAAATGGTCCCTGCTAGTTCCCATATTCTATAAGCTGCTATCAAACTACTAAGAAGCGGTGGTGTTGACCATGCAGCCATCTGCTCATCCTCCACAAGAAATGGCCTAAAAATCCTTCATCTTAGGCCCCTCCACCATACAGGATCTCAAACGTTGCCCCTCCCTCCCAGTGCCTTGTGCTGTGCCAGTTCATGGGCAAAGAATCTAAAGACAAACAACAAATCAGTGTTGACACATAACCAGTGATACAGGAACATATATTTTAGAATGTAAAGGTTCAGCTGATACCAGAAGATTTTATCCCCTTTATATAGGATTCAGTAGACAGTGGGTGGAATCAACTTGGACCCTAAAGGATATTCACAGAGAAGGCTATCATCTGCAAGTTAGTGATTCAACTTATTGGAGAAACAGCACATAAATGGGAAAAAAAAAACCTCTTGGCATCTATTCATGTGACCCCAAATTTCTTGACTGAGCTAGATAAATTACTTTGTCCCAGTTGCGGTCCCCATCTACGTCTTTCTTGAGAAAGTCATTAAAAAGGTGTTGCTAAATAATATATATATATATATATATATATATATATATATATATATATATATATAT
>NC_056526.1:152439260-152452076 GCF_019175285.1 Sceloporus undulatus
TGGGGGATATGTTTGCACTGAATGCTTAATTCATGTGCTGTGAAACAGACTGAGTCTAAGGATGATAGATAAATTCACTCTTGTCAACAAAATGTCCTTTCTGCTACTTTTGTAGATCAGTACCTAGCTATCCTGTAAGTGATATCTTCTAACATAAATTAGTCCCTGTCTTCCTTGAATATAATATTTTTTTCTGAGTTTGTCTAGGCTATCATCAGCATGTGACTATAGGATGACTTAACTGGTCAGTGAATGTACAGATTGGTTCCAGAATGCCTATACTGTTGGCCCTCCTTATCCAAGGATTTTTTATCTACAGATTCAAGCATCCATGGCTTGAAAATATTCCAAAAAAGTATAAATTCCAAATAGCAAACCTTGATTTTCCATTTTATATAAGGGACACCAAATTGCTCTGCCATTATATTTAATGGAACTTGAGCATCCATAGATTTTGGTATCCACCTGGGATCCTGGAACCAAACTCCAGCGGATAACAAGATCCACTGTGCGTATAAGAGATTTCACATTAACTTTGAAGCCAATGAAATCCAGCAACTCAGTGCAGTTAGAAGACAACATTTAAAACATTTAATGATCTGCTAACTTTCCTTTATTTGTGTTACATTTGCACATTCAACTTCCCATACCTTCTATTTTCTGACTCCTATTTTAATTTTGCTTCTTCATTATTAGTGACATTAAACTGCTGTCTAAGTACAACAATATAGGCCTATATTTTCCTAAAAGAGAGCAAATGAGGTAAATCAGTGTATTTCACTTGATGGTTATGGTGCAATCAAAATGTTAAAAGAAGCTCATATAGTGTCCTAGAGACATTCTTTTGAAAAAGGATAATGTAAATAAGCCCATATAGAACTAGCATAAGAAAGGCCCAATTGATTCTGCATTGAAATTCTCTAGAGTCAGCAAACTTTATACAGAAGTACATGTTGGCTCAATATCCTGTTAAATGCTATTAGATTGTTCAACTCATTTGAGTCTGCTGAAGTTATTGATTCTACTGTCCTTTTTTCTATACAATATACTCCACATGCTAAATTATGTAATAGAACTTGTACAGTTGTCAGATATTTACTCAGTTTTGAGATTATTACAATACTGGTGTACATTTTAAGAATACATTATATATACAGAAATAGGATAAATTAAAAAGAGGTATTAAATGAATTGTTTTTTGACATCTGTCTGTGTCTATGTGTGTCATAGATTTGTTCAATTAAGGTCAGCACATTCATCTTTACCAACAAAGACTAGGCACTTATTTATTCCTCTGCAATATGAAGATGGTGAAATCCTATCCTTGAAAACAATAAGGTAAAATATATTTATTATCCTGCACTAGCTGTTCTAACCCAGTAATGTATACAACTGAAAATTAATCACAAGTGAAATAAACTGTGGTCTCATATCAAAGATGGAATAACTTTGCATTAGTTAGTAGCATAACTGAAGGCAAATGTATTTTTAACAATACTGGTAGAAATTGTGAAGAGATTCATAATTGGTAAAATGGCTCAATATAGGGAATGTCACATCTTAAAATAACAAACAAGCTTATTTTTATAATGTGGATAGTTCTGCTTGGATATTACTGCTATGCTCCTACACATGAAAAAATTCAGGTAAAGGTTATCTCATACCATTACCCCCAATGTGAAACACAGGATGCGAAGTTCTCTAGGGCAACATTTTATTAAATGATGATAACAAGAATCTTGAAAAGAAGGCAACCTGTGTGGGAATTCCATTCTAAACAAGTAGCAATGCCCAAACAATTACTGGGTAAATTCACCCAGAGTGAGAAGAGGGAAATGAGATACCTTTCATCTCCATAGGCCAACACCATGCCAATGTAGTGGGACCTCACGTGTCACCTCACACCTGATGTCTCAGAACTCCTAATTGGCAAGAAATGTTGGTCCCAGAGATCATCATCTATTAATATTCATGGGTCTTGAAGCCACAAATTGTAGGGCATGGGAACCACTAATCATTTCAAAGGAATTGGTGACTGTTTACTAACCCTAAAACCTGTAGAATTCCTAAACACCTCTGCCATTAGAGGGTGGCAAGCTTTTACTTAGTTGCATACCCTTCACTACAACAGAATAAAATCTAACAACCCTTTGTATAAATCTGATAACAAAGCTATCAATGACAGAGTCAGATAAGCCCAGGGGTATGAAATTGATATATTGTAGTCTAATTGCATCTCTTCCCTAGAGAACCAGCCTGGAAAGACGGGAATTGAGAGGACAAGTTGTCTTCCTTACTTGCCCCACCAGCTTGTCCACATCAGTCGTACTCACCAATTGGAACTGATCCAATGTAATTCTACTCACAGAGACACTGACACCCACTGTCAACTTCCGCTACAATTATGGCATCTAAGTCAGCTCTTATCCAAGAAATTTTTATCTGTGAAGTAATTATTAAAAGCATCACAGCAAACTACTGAAGGTTCTGGAATAGGATTCAAGGGGGAGGGTGCTTGAGTTAAACCTCTCACTACCCTTAACACAAATTCACAGATGCAATATGTTCAGAGTAGAAAGCTTTCTTTGCTGTACTTATCGTCACCTTATAAAAACAATAGGAATAAATAACGTCAGATAGAAGTTGAGTTTTTCTCCGCACTCCAATTTCTGTTTCAGCTCCCTAAGGTCACCTGTATCCTGGTCTTCAGGCTCAGGTACACACACTTAATGTGGTTCAGCTCCCTAATAAATAATCTGGTCAGAATAAGATGGGTCTTTGTAGACCACAGCTGCTCCACCCCCTGCCAACTTTCCTTCACCTGCTAACTAACACAGTACCCAACTGGGGAGAATCAGACCCCATGTTGGGCCACTATCATCTTCCAGCTAAGTTTCTGTGAAGCATGCCAGGTCAGCCTCCTCATCTTTGAGGAGATCATAAATTATGTATGATTTATTTTTAACTGACCTAGCATTACACAGGAGCAAGATGAGGGTTTTTTTTTGGTGGCTTGGTTCATTCTCCAAGTACTTGAGGATGGCAGGGTGACTGGAAGGTAAGACAGGTGTTAAAGATCTCTCTCACTCCTTCGACTGTTGTGACATATTACACTACCATCGCCATATCTCCCTCTGCCCTGGACAATTCAGATTGTTGTCCCATTTCCATTACACATTACACTTGACAATTAATAATAACTATCTATAACAATTAAGAAATAATTAACACAGCTCTAAAACCACCAGGCAGTGGTTCCCCATTTGTACATAATGGATTTATTGGACAAAATAGAGTAGAGCATCATTCTACTCCCACTAAGATGACACCTTATACACACTTTGATGAGAACAGGTTGTGCTCTCACTACTACCCAGACTGCCAGCTGCCACTCTCACTGCCAGCTGATTTATTATTATCATAAAGATATTCCCACCCGAGCTTTGGAACTCCCTCACCAGAGAGGCCAGGGTGGCATCATCCTTACTATCATTCCAACACCAGGTAAAGAGGTTCCTGTGCAGTCAGGCCTATTAAGCTGAGAAATGTGGGGTTTTTAATACTGGGCTATACACATTTTAATAGTTTGTATTTTAATATATTATATTTTAATTTATAAGTGTTTTAATCCTTAAAATTGTTTAATTGTTTTTTTAATTTTATATTTATATATTTTAATATTTTGTATTTTTGAAAATTGTATTGTTTTATACTTGTTCACTGCCTTGAGTCCCTATATTGGGAGAAAGGTGGGATATAAGATGATGATAATAATAATAATAATAGATATGGGTAACCAGCCATATAAAGTTGTTTTTTTGTTTTTTTTTAAATAAAGTACACAGATTCAACATTCAACACACAAAACAACACAACACAAGACACAACAAAAACTCTCTGGATATATATTCATCACCATCTTTTAGAAGCTCAATGCAAACTGAGAGCAGGCTATGATGAAGGTACAAGAAGGGAGAGGTTCTGAGAAACTAACTACCAGAAATGATTTGGCAAGATTCATAGAATCTTAGCATCATAGAGATCACAAGAAGAGATCACAACAGATCACAAGGGTCATCTAGTCCAACCCCCACCACAAAGGAATACACGATCAAAGCATTCCCAATGAAACATCATCCATTCTTTGTTTAGAAACCTTCAAAGAAGGAGACTCCACCACACTCAGAAACAGTGAGTCTAACTGGTGAATAGCTCTAACCACCAGGAATTGTTTCCTTGTGCTTAGGTGGAATCTCTTTTCTTGTAATTTAAATCTGTTGTTCTATGTGGAGCAGCAGAAAACAAGCTTGTTAATTTTTCAATATCACTTCCTTCCAAACATGGTTATCATGTCACCTCTGAACCTTTTATTCCTCGAGCTAAACATACCCAGCTTCCTAAGTCACTCCTTATAGGGCATGGCTTCCAGACATTCCACCATTTAGGTCATCCTCCTCTGGACACATTCCAGCTTGTCAATATTCCTCTTGAATTGTGGTTCCCAGAACTAGACATAATATTCCAAGTGAGGCCTGACCAAAGCAGAATAGTATGGTAGTAATACACTCATCCCTCCCCATTTGCAGACTTGGGATCTGCGGTTTTAATCCTTCTCAGACAGCAAGCAGGGAGGAACAAAACAGGATATGCAGGAGCACCTCTTCATTATAACCAATGAGGCTTGAATATATGCAATATTTCTTATTCGCGTGGGGGGGGGGAGAAGATCCCCCGCAAGTCAGAGGGGTCGAGTGTATTTTCCTCAATCAAGACCAGTGGTTCCCAACCTGGGCTCTGAAGAATCCTTAGGGTTCCATGAGTCAAAAAGATTGGGAAGACCTGAACTAGACACTATACATCTATTTATGCAGGCTAGAATCGCATTTCCTTTTTTAGTTGCTTCTTCACACTCTTGATTCATGTTCAGCTTGTGGTTTACTAAAACTCCTAGATCCCTTTCATAATGTACTTTTGTCAAGCTAGGTATCACCCATCCTATATCTACGTATTTCATTTTTAACCCTGCCTAATTGTAGTACCTTACATTCAATGCTGTCACTAAGGGGGTGTGGACCACACTGGGTGACATCCCGGAAGAGGGGTGCCAAGGTGTGCTACAGGAAGGGAGAGGCCCAAGGCACCCCTTTCTCCCTGCCCAGTGTAGCTTTACTCATGTGTAAATCTGTGCCAGACAGAGAAAGAGGCCTGGGGCATCCCTGCCTCTCTGCCCAGTGTGGCTTTAAAGCTGCACTGGGCAGGGAGATGTGGCCATGCCCTTTTGGCCCTGCCCCTTAAGCCCTACCCCCAAAGCCCCACCCCCACAAAAGGTGACACACTGGTGTGGGATGACACTGTGTACATTTCTCCCTGTTGAAATTCATTTTTTTTTTTAGGTTTGACTCAATATTGTAAGGTCCTTTTGAATTATGTTTCTCTCCTCTGGAATATTGATTACCCCCTCTAACTTACTGTCATCTGCAAATTTTATAAGCATGTCCCCTTTTTCTTCATCCAAACCATTTATATAACAATTTGGAATAGCACCAGGCCCAGGAGAGAATTTTGTGTCACCGCACTAGTTACATCTCTCCAAGATGAAGAACAGCCATAGGTGAGTTGGTCAATTGGTCAAACAATTGCAAAGCCATCTAACATTCACATTGTCTAGCCCACATTTTATTAGCTTATTTGCAAGAATATCTCACCCAAAGTCTTGTTAAAATCAAGATATGCTACAACCAAATCATTCACTTCATTTATCAATCTTGCAACAGCTGAGGTGTGTGTGTGTGTGTGTGTGTGTGTGTGTGAGAGAGAGAGAGAGAGAGAGAGAGTGAAGATTAAGCTAGTATAATAAATAAATGAATAAAACTTTTATTTATAACCCGCTTTTTGTCAAAACAATCAAAGTGGCTTACAACAGTACATCCATATATACAAAGTATCCGCCCTTAAAAAAGATTAAACAATATAAGATTGAAAATTACATAACTATTAAAAACCAATAACAGTGACAGAGTCATCACATATATGTGGGGGAATCACCACATGGCCGAATAGTTTATTATGGAAAAGCCTGTCGGAAGAGATCCATCTTGACAGCTTTCTTGAAGCTAAGTTGGTTATTTGACGGATCTCGTCCGGCAGGCAATTCCATAGACTGGGAGCAGTTGCAGAAAAGGTCCTCTGGGAAGTCACAGTCACTCTGGTTTTTATAGGTTGCAATAAATTCTCCCTAGAGGACTTGAGTATACAGGGAGGATTATATGGAAGTAGACGATCTGTTAGATAAATTGGGCCCAAGCCATGACTTGTTCCTGAGAAACCCATTTTGACTTTTATGGATCATCACTCAGATACTATCAATAGGGTACAAGCACATGGTGCTAGATTAAATGGCTATTATTTCAGTCCTGTACCAAACCTGGTAAGAAGCCATCAGTGTCGGAAGCCTGCTGAAACAATTTTTCCCCAGACAACCAACCTCCTCCAAATCCTAAAACAAAACAAAAGAAAACCAAAAAGTAGAACGTATTAGGACAAAGCTAAATAATGCAGTTAAATAGAAGCAATCTCCTGGTACAACGAGGGATAAAATGACATATGTGACATCCAAAATGGCAGGTGAGTACTGTGCCACTCTGCAAAATACAGCTTTGCCAGTTTTCTATCATTGCAGATTATCAAAAGGGGTGTTGGTAGGACAAAGTCAGCACATTAAACCTCACATACCCTGGCCAACCATTAGAAATGTTCACAATGTTGCCATTGCAGTCATACGATGTCTCCCTCCTGCCATCCTTCACTACTTATGAAGGATGCTGTATTATTATTTTTTTCTGCCAGAATTTAAATACTGCAATGTCAAGTTCCCTAAATAAACATTAGAGAATGTGCCTTGAACAAAATCCAAGTCTTTGAATAGCTAATTGAGGCAAATAGATCTCCGGATAAATTCCTTTTGCTGCCATTAAAGGGTTATTGTATTTTTCCTGCTCAGTAAATCATGGCATCATGTAATTTGATTATGATCCCTAACTACATGGCAGCAAAATTATTCTACCATAATTAAGCAACATG
The DNA here is from genome assembly GCF_019175285.1 of Sceloporus undulatus. Lineage (NCBI taxonomy): Eukaryota > Metazoa > Chordata > Lepidosauria > Squamata > Phrynosomatidae > Sceloporus > Sceloporus undulatus. The sequence continues at coordinate 152,446,341 of NC_056526.1, forward strand.
GTGTTTAGACATAGAAAACTTGTACCTGAAGCCTGACCCACTCAGCAACTGTCTGAACAAAGTCCAAATGATTTGGATCATCTCACAGTTTTCTCAAACATAATTTGTTTTATGGCAGCAAAGATGGATAGATTTCAATTCAAAATGAGTCAGTTGTTCCACAGCCAGTGCACAGACTGCTTACTCTATATGCTTTTCAAATGCAGCCAAATTGACCAAAACTTAAAGAAGCAGGAAACATAATAGCCCTCAGGGTGAATATTATTGAAACTACTGTTACAAACCAAAGAGTTTGGAAGAGGGAGTATATTTATTTATTGTATTATATTCCTCTCGCTAATGAGAGCTCTTTGCATATTAAAATATAAAATGCACCAATGCACCAATAATGCAATAAAACAATGCCTAAAACAATTTTAGGATGCAACTGACCAAAGCAATGCTGGAATAATTACTGGCTTGCACCATGATATCAGGTCTAAATACCCTTAAGGCACCTGATCCCATCTGTTTCTGAAAGCTAAGCAGGGCCAATCCTGGTTAGTACTTATATGGAAGACCACCAATGGATACCTGATGCTGTAGGGTATGTTTCAAAGGGAGGAACTGACAAAACCACTTCTGAGTATTCATTGCCTAAGCAAACTCTATGAAATTCATGGGGTCATGATAAGTCAACAGGTGACTTGAAGGCACACATGAACCTGCACACACACCATATTATAATTTCTTCTTTAGATAAAAGAAGGAAGTTGTGATGAAAACAAACAACATTCTCATTGGCTGTACCTAGACCCAGATATGTATGCTCAGCAATAGGGAATCACTTTGAATTTATTAGTATAATATGGCTACAATACACCATTCTTTTACTCCAGGGAACTTCATTAAGTCAGTCCACTTGTTCTGGAGTGCATGAGTTCTGAATTTCACTTTTGCTGATTTTTAAGTGTGGCCTTAGGGTTAGAAAGTCAGGCAACAGGTTATGAATATATATTGAGGGGAAGAAATCTTGTTTGTCAATGGTGTGTGAAGTACCGCATTAAATAAAATTCAATTACAAAAACTATTCTGCCTTTTCATGCTCACTGAAGCTCCAATATGCCAAGAAACTGCAGCTGTTGAGAGTCACATCCTTTAAAATATTACGCCTTTTGGTATGGTGTGGTTAGTTCCATTTAAACCACTAATGGGGAGCTGAGTGGCTGTCATTGGCAGACTGATGGTTTTAAGTCCCAAGTTTGTCTGTTCCCTGGAATATGTGCAAGGGGTCTAGTCAAAAAAATAACCTATAAGAATTACCTGTCTTGCAGTCATGGTACTTGCAGATCAAGATATTGGATTGCTGGTTTCATTGTCCATAATTAAGAAGGGATAAATTTCTACCTTTCATCAAATAAAAAACAGGTCATTATAGGCCTGGGTTCTGCCATTACGCTTGCATAACTTTTGTATGCTTAGTTGTTGTTGTTGTTGTTGTTTTATGTTGAACATGCACATGGCCAGCATTACCTCAGGAAGCAGAAAGGGAGCTGCACCCCACTAACACTCATATACTAACATATACACTGAGAGATGTGTGCTCCTACTCTCTCTACACCCATCCGAAGATCCATAACCTCCAACAGATCCAATTTGGCATGGAAAGTCCCAATTAATCCTCTGTTTTCCCACTTTTCAGCTGTTGTTTTTTTTTTAAACTCCCAGATTCTTTCTTTCTCTCACTTTCTCCCTCAGCTTTCTTCAATGGCTGCAAATTGAGTAAAGTTCTCCGAGTTTAATGTCAATCCCATGTCAAAATTCTTGTGTGAGTGGACACTACTGAATTGGACCCTATTGAACTACTGATTTCTTTTTCTGTAGCAACTGATGCATTTTTCTTAACAGTAACACATCACTTATTTGTTTAGAGAAAAGCAGTATGCTATATTAAACAAAACATAGACTTTCAATGCTTCAGAAACAAGTTTTCCTCAATTTTGATGTAATTAAATGATTTTTGTTGCTGGGGAAACTATAAAAAATGTGCTGCCACAGAAGAAAGCATTATTGCCTTTCTCCAAAATTGAATGGAAATCTAAACTCATATTGCTGTTTAGGTAGGAATCTTTCTGTACAATTATACAGCTGCTCCCAAAAGTTTACAAACAAATATTTTATTTCTGTAGTCACATTCCCAGCTCTTTTATGATGACCAGAGAAACCATTGCCTTCATCAAAACTAAAGCGTTTTATTTATAGTTTGCTAACTCATTTCTTGTTTTTATGCTGATTTTACACAAAACAAAACTGTGCACAGCTGCTTTTTGGCAGATAAAAAGAATTTAAATTTCTGTAGCAGACTTGTGAGCTGAAATGCTTTTAGATCTCTAGCAAATAAAATCACATGGGGAAAGGGCAAGTTTTATTTACTATGGTTTGTTTGCTTTTCAAAACATTTTATCCTTTACCTACTTCTAATTGATTATCTCTTCTGTATAGGTAGCATTTTTTTTCCAATTCAAAAAAGACTCCAGGTATCCAAGCAGAAAAATTTTAATCCACATAGTAATGCAACACTGTTTCAAAGTTAGCATTTACACATACTGTGAATATCTCATTCCAATGGCTGTAGTCTCTCTCTCTCTTCAGGCTTTCAAAAATGCAAGTATGGTAGGCAAAACTTAGTATCTAAACTGGCTCCATGCTTTCAACTACCAGCCTGCTCAGATTTCTGGCTTGGATGTTTTGATGGATAAAATCATTATTTTTTTTTATTAATGTCTGCTATGTTATTATAAGGCAGTATTCTATTTTATGATTTTTTAGAATAAAAAGCACACTGAGAAGCCTTCTGCCCCTAAAGACAGCTTAAGCTGCATTTGTACTAGAGATATAGTCCAGTTTGACATCACTTTAACTGCCACAGCTCAATTCTATAGAATTCTGGGATTTGTAGCAGAACTCTGGTGCCACAACAAACCACAGTTGCCAGGATTTCGTAAGATTGAGCCATGGCAGTTAAAACGGTGTCAAACCAGATTATTTCTGCTATGTGGATACAGACCAAGAGATACTTTACAGTGCCCCACCTTTGGCTGGATAGAAACCCATTAATCACTTCCCCCCCAAGTGGTATCTCCCCTAACCCTGTTCGCTTTTAGTCTCCCTCCATGCTGGTGCTTGTTCAGCCTTCTTCCTCTGTTACATCTTTATACAGAACAAATAAAGGTGTCCCTCTGTTCCTCTTCTGCAGCATTGAGCCATGGTACTTAAAAGTCGTGTCAAACTGCATGCCTTCTGCACTGCAGATCCAGCCTGGATCAGAGGTTTATACCATCTCTTCCTTGGCCATTCATTGCCAACTAGAATTCAACACTGGAAGCACTGGTATGCCTGTGTCTTGTATTTCTGTATGCAACATACTCCATCAGCATGACACCACTTTATTGGGCTTCCAAATTTCTTAGCTTGCTGCAATTTACTTTTACAATTATTTAGGGGAAAAATGGTAGCTAAATACTTATTCATGTAAAAAAAATAATTTAGACTGTCATTAGATGTTGTTGTTTTTTAAAATAAAAAAAACTTGAGATAATAAATGATTTAGTAATTAGCAATTCCCTTGATGTGAAGAATATTCACATATTGCTAATTGAATAGGATGTCTGGAAGCTGCCATGAAAACCTGATAAGTACAGAAAATATATTAACTTGGGGAATTTAATGAGACTCATAGCTTTCACTCCCACGCCATGAGCTAAAATCTCACAGTATGTTTAAGCCAGATTACCTTATACCTCAACAAAATACTACAGACATTTGTAGTGGAACTTCTTTCCAAAGTATTCTTGCTAAGCCGATCAGCAATTTGGAAAAGTCCATGTGGGAAAGCTGGTGGAAAAAAAACAAACAAGAAAGATCTTGTGAAAGTATGAATGAAGAGTTTGTCTCCAGAGAAATCACATTCCCAAATGCCTGTTTATCCAGTTCTTGAAAGCTTATTGAAAACTAGAGACAACTTGAAACTTCAGTGGGGCGGCAGCATAGGCCATGATCTGCTGAGAGTGGTTTCCAGGGCTATGGAGCACTGGAGAGGGAGTCCTTTGGACTCAGGTATATAGAGGGCATACATTATGGCCATTGTGGGGGCCATTACATTATTACGTTACCAAGTGACTAGGAGCTTAAGGGATAAGAGGCAATCAGAACTTCACATAGCTGCGAGACTGCGTTCCCTAGCCCATAGGTCATCCCGAAATTGCGGTCATCGATCAACCGATCATGACCTCATGCTTTGGGCCAACCCTACACTGTTTTAATGTTGAGTTAATAAAGTTGTGGCCATTCCTTCAACTTTGGTGTTGTGTTTATTGTGGCGGCACCCCTCCTAGGCAATTGGAAACATTTTAGATATAATAAGAAATGGAGAAAGTGTAACACGTTGAATAAAAACACTCTTCTTTAGGAACCAGTTAATGTTCTGTAGCAACATGTTAAAAGCCTGCATAAATTAAAAGCTCTGTGTCTTTTGGTGGAAGCAGAGCAACAAAACTGGGAATTTAGGCTTCTGGAAGAGAAAATTCAATAGCCTGTCAGAAGCCAACAAGAAGGTCTTTTCTCATGTTCTCACCAAAATCAAAACCTAGCAGTTCACAAATAAAAACAGCAAGGACTATTAGATGCTTTGACTAATACAAAGAATATAAACATTATAAAAAAAAAGAGAGAGTTAAAAGAAGATTGTAATACTATTCCCAAGAGCAAAACAACTGTAGCAGATATCTGAAGTCCATATAATGTTCCAGACTGAGACATAGTAAAATCACAAGAGTTATGGCCAAGTTTTCACTAAAGAAAATATGTGTCTGTTTCAATTGCATGATAATATATGCCTGTAAAATGGGGAAATCTTCTTCAACACAGAAAATATGGATCTCAAGAAGGTTAGGCATAGGATGCAAATACTTTTGTGTAAGATGCCAATTGCTGTACTGTTGTCTAGATAAGCAAAAATAAATGAATGTTTGATTGGGGGGGGGGTATGTAAAATGTCCATAGCCATGCTAATGGGACGTGATGTGAGGTGGCTGTTGATTCTCCTAGATTACTTAGCACTTTTTGATACCATTGACTGGTATCATACTGCCAACACAGCAGTGTCATATAGCAGTTTGATCCCATCTAAGGGTGTCCATTTCCTAAGGAGCTTTGGTTTAATTTCAGTAAAAAACAGTAAATGAAATAACACAGTTATTTTCAGTTTTTTGTACTTCTCGAATAGAAGTATAGGTATATGAAAGAACATGTGAAAACATTGTAACACATCATCCAGGAAAACGAAATAAGAAATAGTAAAGTAGAAGAAAGGCATACTAAAATGCTATACAGTGGACACTTTTTATACGTTGGGGTTTGGTTCCAAGATCCCCTGTGGATAACAAAATCTGTGGATACTCAAGTCCATTAAAATTGACATAGCAAAATGGTGTCCCTTATAAAAAATGGAAAATCATTGTTTGATATTTGAAATTTATACTTTTTTTTTGAAATTTTCAAACTGTGGATGCTTGAATCCATATATAAAAAATCTGTGTATAAGAAGGGCTGATGTTGCATTTTTCTAAGAATAGAATATTTATAGGACAGTTATTCCAAACGTATTCTTTAGCATCCAAAAATTTGTAAGAATTTTCAAGCTTTTTTTTAACCAAAAAAATTCACAAAGTGATAACAGATGCAAAGGAAAAAATGAAT
>NC_056526.1:152455964-152585014 GCF_019175285.1 Sceloporus undulatus
GTGTTACCTCAAAAAGTATATATTATATTATATTTATTCTGTTCTGTTGCCTTTTCTTATTTATTTAAATACACTACACTAATGCTCGTGTACTAGGTGTGACATCCTGGAATTTGCAATCTGTAACATGTATCATGTAATTTTGGATATATGTGTTGCGCAAGCTAGAATATTAAATATTCTCTATGTAAGGATCCGGGATAGCTCTGTGCTTTGTGTATGGCAAAAATTAGGCCAAACAAAACATGCTGAGAATGAATAGATAAACATCTGGATCAGCAGAAAATTAAAACACCACTTTGAGAATACTAGTTGGGGTCCGTGAATATATGTGTGTATGAATGTGAGGAAATATGTGTGCATATGATAAAGAATGAGTGCATTTTTTTGGTGGCCTGGCCACAAAGAGAGACACAACAATTAGAATAAGGACAGGAAAGTTCCTTTAAGAGTCTTTGATGCAAACTTTGTTCAAACTTTGAAACAGATGTATGAAGCATTCTGAGAGAGGACACACAGAACAATAGCTAGGTTCAGGAAAGGAAGAGATATGTATGTATTTTCCCTGGAAGAAGATTAACCATCCATTATGAAGCCAAGCCCTCCCTCCAGTCCATCTGCCTTGGTCCAGGCCTCAGAGGTAGAGAGGAACTGCTGGACCTCATCCCCTTTCCCTCCACCACTCCCTTCTCCTTTTGTGTCATGTCTTTTTAGATTGTAAGCCCAAGGGCAGGGAACCATCTAATTAAAAATATTGTATGTACAGCACTGTGTAAATTTACAGCGTTTCATAAATAAAATTTATTATTATTATTAATAATAATAATAATAATAATAATAATAATAATAATAATATACTAGAGATGTTATTTCAAACATATGTTGGATCATGGAACTCACCCAACAATTTCAGGAGAAAATCAGCCTATGCTTTGTAATTTATAGCAAAGCCTTTGATGGTGTGTAGATCATGAATAACTGTAGCCCACTCTTAAAGAAATGGGTGTGCCACAGCATTTGATTGTCCTGATGTGTAACCTGTACTCAGGACAAGAGGTTACCATTAGGACAGAATACAGACAAATGGAATGGCTTCCAATTGCCAAAGGGAGTCAGTTAATGCTGCATTTTATTACCCTATCTGTTTAACTTGTACAATGAACATATCATTTGTAAAGTAGGTTTAGATTTAGAGGAAAGAGGTGTGAAAATTGGAGTAGGTACATCAACAATTTAAGATATTCAGGTGATACCATACTACCAGCAGAAAATATCAAAGATTTGGAATATTCACTGAAGCAAGTCAAGAAAGTACAAAGGCAAATTTGCAGTTTAACATTAAGAAAACAAAAATAATGACCACTGATTAATTACATAACTTTAAAGTAGATGGTGAAGATATTAAAACAGTGAAAGGTTTTCCTTACCTTCGCTTCGTCATTAATTAGAATGAAAACTGCAGTTAAAAAATTGGAAGAAGAGAAGAACTTGGAAGTGCAGCTATGAAGGAATGAGATAAGATCCTGAAGTGTAAAGGGGCTTGACAGACCGCCCCGAAAGGGTGGGCTGGAGCTGCCCATTTTTACTCCTGACAGAGGCTGCACCAACCAGATACTGCAGCCTCCGTCAGGACTAAAAAGAATCCATTGAAATCTGGTTCTTTTTAGTCTGTGTGGTTGGCGCCATGACACACTTGTGTCACCATGGTGGCCCCCATGTGGACCCATAACACTGCTTTCTGGCAGTCTGTACCAGGCCAAAGATACATTACGGAATATAAAGTTAGGTTGGTCCATGCCACTGTATTTCCCATTTCTGTGTATGGTTGTGAAAGCTGGACAATAAAGAATGCTAATTGGAAGAAAATCAGCTTATTTGAAATGTGGTGCTGGACAAGAGTTCTACAGATAGCACAGACTGCTAAAAGGACAAATAAATAGTTCCTAGAGCAAATCAAGCCTGAACTCTCCCTAGAAGCCAATGACCAAAATGAGATTGTCATATTTTTTGACATACAATGGGAAGATATAGCTCACTGGTAAAGACGATAATGGTGTATAAGGTAGAAAACAGTAGAAACAAAGGAAAATCACATTCCAGAAGGATAGATTTAATCAAGGAAGCCACAACCCCGAGAATGCAGGAACTGAGCAGGGCTGTTGATGACAGAGTGATCTCTCATTCATTGGGTCACCATACGTTAAAGTCAGCTTGATGACAGTTAACAATAACAGTGATTAGGAACATGCCCTTTTAGGCTACTTGCCATCCAGAAGTAAAGTGTGGTCTCTTGGCTTCTTTGTTTCCCTTTTGGATTCTGATAGGCTTCATCTCAAACTTTTCCTTGAGGTTTTCTCTTTGGCCCGGTCCAGACGGATGGGATAGGACACCCTCGACACGTGAGAGGGGCGGCGCTTCTAGATGCCCCTCACCCCTCATATATGATGAGGGCGTCAAAATGGCAGCACCCTGTACAGATGGGCACCACCATTATGATATGACGGATCATAGCGGCTGCACATCGCGGCACCATTATGAAGTTGCAAGTGCGCCATTGGTGCACTGCGACATCGCAATGGCATCACAAGAAGAACCCGCTTTTTGTGGGTTCTTTTCGTCCACGGGGAAGTCCCACGGTCTGGAGAAAGAAAGGCACACTTTGAGCATTTAGACACCTTCTCAGAATGAGAAGGTTGTGACAATGTAGTCAAACATTGGGTAGAACCACAAAATTCCCCCAGAGCCTTAATGCGAGCCAACATATACTGTACTCCAAAGTAGAGTCATCAGATTCATTGCTAGAGGAAGAAAGCTGAGGCACCAGGCACTTGACAGGTTTAGCAGCATCCTTCCCTTTGGGACTACCTTTACCCTTTTTTGGAACCATCTTTAACTAAACTCAGAACCAAGCAACAACTCTAATGCAAAAGAAGTGGCAGTTATATTAACAAGTATGTGTGTGTGTGTATAATATATACACACATATAGATATAGATATATGCTACTCATCAACAACTAGTAAATTGACTTACAGTAAACCAACACCGAATTACAGCCAGAAAATCAAAACAAGCAAGCCTATATATGCAAATATAAAGATGTTATGTATATGTGATATAGATATAGATATGAATGAAATGAATGTGAGTTGCACAATGTAGTCCCTGAGGCTGAGAAAGCAGAACCGCAGGCCAAACTTATAGGAAATAATAAACAGATACTAATCTAAGTCAAGTATTGACTATTCCTAACAACTGAAGCCAACTAGTCTCAGACTGAGGTTGAGAGGGTATAGCACAAGCTAATCAAAATGGCCACCAACTGAGACTGAGAGAGTGCAAAACAATTGGACCCAAAATGGCCACCCACAGATTACTGCCCAGTTGGGCCCGAAGCTGCTGAGAGAACTCAAAGGGGTAAGGCAGCCCCAGCCAGAGCAGACTGGGAAAGCCAGCTGACCTGCCAAACCAGGCAAGAAAATCTAACAAAAATAATGGGGAGGAGGAGAGAATAACAACCCTAAAACCACCCCACCACCGCCAAGGCAAGACAAGAGAAAGAAATAATAGCAGGAGGACAAGCCAAAAAAGTGGTGGTGGGGGAGAGAAAACTCAGCCACAAGAAGATTGTCTGTTCTCCTTGATCAATTTCAAGCAATAAGCCAAAAGGGGGCAGTTGGCAAAGTCTTGCCTCATACCATGCCCCCAAATCCTTGTGCCATGGCAACACTGCCATGGCGTGATTTAACTCTCAGGGTCCTATCCCAGGGGACGGCAGCAAACAGCTCATCCCCACTCCAACTCCTCCATCATGGAGGGGTGGGGGATAGCCAGAACTCTTGTATTTACAAAATGCTTCTACTGGATTTTTACCTATATACATAATGCTAAAATGCTAAGTGGTTAGAGCTAGTGCTGGACTAAAGTATCTGTCCCAACAGTTTTTAGTTATTTCAGAGAATGAAAATGTCACCAAAGGGGTAGTTTAATACTGTGTTTATGAATGTTCATGAAATGGATGGATTTATATTTAAATAAAAGTTTTCTGACATTTCTTCTTCCTTTATCTCTTGAGTATTACCCCAAGTCTCGTCACTTCATATGGAATCTTGTTGCCTTTAGTGATGTTTCCTTTAAAATTTCAGCTAGAATATTCAATACTTGCCCTAAAGAATGGTCCTAAGAATTATATCACATTATTATATAGCCTTGCATTCCATTAGACAGGTTAGAAAAAGAGTTGGTAAGTGTAACAGAAATTTCAGGAAACTTAGATTTCTAGGATTGGCAGATCAATAGGATTAGCAAGAGGACCTAGTAATTGAAAATCCATAAGTTTATTTCAGTTGTCGACAAAGGAAAACATTGAACTCAGTGGAATTCAAGTTCCAAAAGCTGAGAACCCCGAACAAGACAAAATGGCTCTTTTTATATTATTCAAGACAAAGAAGCTTCTTCAATACACCTGATTGGCTAATTACAATTTAAACATATAGAATTCTTACAATCAGATCAGAAATACATGCATACATTAAAACTGCATCATCACTATTTACCCCCTCCTGTAGGAATTCAGTGGAATTCATCCTAACCTTGCTTCTGAATGTCAACTATGTATCCTTATCTCAGTAGTTTATGTTATGTCTTTCTACTGGTGCCAGCTTCCATCTAGGTCAAGACTCACTCACTATTCCTTTGCTCTAGTTTTCCTAAACTCCAAGCCTTTATTTCAAAAACCATCTCTCTGGCTGACAAAGGTGACTCCATCTTTCTATAGTTTTTATATTTCAACAAGGAATTTCCACCACATAAGGAAATGCAGTATGTTGCCTCACAAACTAAGTATTATGCTTATCACATCTGCTTTACTGGTTTCTTTGTTTTTATGTCCCTATACGAGTGTTGCCATTATTTTCTTAATGACATTTTGACTATAGTATTATTAATTTCTTTCTGTCTCTTTATTATGTTTATTATCCCATTGTATGCATGAACTGATGATGTTCCCTTAGACTCTTATGCCACCATATGAATCTGCAGTATTGTTTGCTTTGTGTTCTTGTACTGAATATTGTGTACCATTTAACATCTAATTCATATAATAATAATAATAATAATAATAATAATAATAATAATAATAGGATTTATTTAAGTTAAAATGTTACATTTCTGTTCTCTCTATTAGTGAGCAGTACATTTCATTAACTGAATCCGAAGGTGCTCCCTGCAGCAGTTCTTATTAATTCTAGGCCTAAAATCTGTAATATTGAGACAATGACTCGTTTATACAACATGTATCTTCTGCTATACTTTGAAAAGAAGAAATATGTGCTTGATATGAAGCGATGCCTTGACTTTTGGATATTACAGAGTGAGAATGATTTTTCTTTGGTTTAATCTCCAGCTGCTCAGACAATATATTACATTAATTAAATTCCTGTTTTTGAACTCCTTCCTTAGTCTTGGCTGTTGTTGTTTTTAAAAAAAATCCCTTCAAACTTAATTTGAAATGTTTCTTTGCTATTTTTCCACATTAGAGGAACTTTGTTGGGATGAACCTATTACTAGATGATTTGTCTATAAGTAAAAAGCACTGCCATGTGTTTTCAAGAAATAATTATTCTCAGTTTTAGATACAGAAAGAGGACATTATAACTAATGTAATATCAAATCAGCTTGGAAGAGAGGAATTATTTTATTGTTTGATCACAAGATTAATTTGAGTGATCAGTATTTTGTATCTATAATTGTGGGACTGTGTAGACTGGCATTATATATGGTCTCAGGGCAGAGTAGGGCCGTGGCGGCCACATGACGCATGCCCCAATGCTGCCCTCATTCCACCATCACTCCATGTACCCAAGCACATGCCGGGTGGCATCATGGCACTCCTTTGGCATTGCATCCAGATGACACAGCACTAAAAGTTGTGCCAGAAGGTGCCATGGCAGTGGCAAAGGTGCCTTTCCTGCAGTGCAAAAAGGAGCCACTTTTTGCAGTTCCTTTTTTAGGCAGCGGGGCCTCAGCATGTAGTTGCTGAGGCCCCGATCTGGCACCAAAGGGCAGTCTGTTTAGCCCCAAAGGTAGATGTTTCAGTCCAACTGAGGAATGGGTCTATTACAGAAATGCTATGGATGAAAACATCTTTCATTTGCCACCTAGGAAGTGATATATTGCCACAATATGGGCAAAGTTCACATACAACAAACACTGTGTATACAAAACTCTACCATGTGGAAATATCTTTATGCCAGAGCTATTAATTGAATTTCCAACAACAAGAACAATCTTTAGCATTAACTTCTTGAAATCAGAAGAGTATATGTAAATTTAAACATCAATACTATATCCACTTATCTGAGTAGTAAGTAGTATGATAGATAACATGACCTCTGAGTACAGATACATAGACTTCAACTCTAGAAATAACAGAATTGAGAAATGGACTTTATGTCAACTTCCCATCCATCCATCCATCCATCCATCCATTATCTATCTGTCTATCTAGTTTATGCATAACATATGCATAAGCCTCCTAGGTTTTGAATAGGTCCATAGAAGAGAACATCTCAGCAGTTATAGCAGCTTGTTTAATTAATACATGTGGTGAAATGTTAGCCTTGTTAACCCTGTTCGTTTTTTTTTTTTTTTTCATTTGCCCAGATGGCACAGATGATAGGAAACTGCTACCTACAATGCCAAACTCTGTCACATGTATGGGGATAAAGAGTGAGTAGGACAGATTTATTTCCCTCTTATGATTTCATTTTGTTTATTCTGTATACTATGCATATGGTAATTTAGAAACATACAATTTCACATTTCCAGCGAATACCACTTACTGAAAAATTCACATCATTCATTTTTCCTGAATCCCCCAAAACAGTCTAATCTCTGTGTAATTTTATGTAAAGGTAATTCCTGCTTGAGTAAATTTCATATTTGAAGTGAAACAACAAAACCTCAGGATATATGCATATATGAGATAGTAGCTGTACAACAAATGTAATGTATGACATGTTGTCCCTTCTGTATTGTATGAAGATTACTAATGGACTGTAATGTATCTACTAGCTTGATTGTATTTACAAGTCCATACAAAAAAAAAATGTCCTATAAGCTTTCTCAATAGTAATGCAAGATTAATAATTCTTTCGGAAGCATCCTTTTTGTGTGTTGGCATTTTAGCCTTTTTGGTCTTTTCTCCTCTATTATGTATTGCAAAATGAAATAGGTTTACCATACTGACTTTATATTCATTCAGCTGTCAGTTGTTCTCACATGTTATACACACTTAATTACTTCAGGGGTTGAAGTCAACTGAAGATCTGTCATTGGTGTCAATTGAAACTACAATTGTATCAAGAGGTGAAACCTGTGTTTTGCCAGAACTGGAGGCCTATGTTCCAAATCAATTCAAGAATATCACAGTTTTGTGGTAAGAAAACTTTTTTAAAAGTATCTAAGTGACCTTGACAAAGGCATTGTCAAGTTTATATAAATGTGGCAGAGGCAACCTAACTGAAATCTATGGAACTCCTGCTGTCAAAACAGCTTGGAAACTTAAACTCTCTTTGAAAACAAGTCTTTGGCTACTACCTTCAAAGAGCTTTACATTTCTATTGATCTCCAATCAGCAATTTATGTTATTGAAGGTCTAGCTCAAAGAAGAAGAGGATGGTGAGCCAATATTGCTCTACAATATAGTCAACAAAGAGCTCCTGGCAAGTCCCACTGTTGCAGCCTATATCACTTCTAAATGTTCTGTTTTCAGGGAAGCCAAACAATATCCTAAGGATCATCAATCCTGATTTCTACAATAAGTAAGCATTGGCGGGTTACAGACCGCCCATTTGGGGTGGCCTGCACCCACCTCTTTCCCCGCTGTATCAAGGCCTCAGCTGCCAGAACGGCAGCCTCCGAGACCCCAATCTGCCACGGGGAAGCGGCAAAAGGCTGCTTCCCCGCGGCCTGGAAACGGGTGTCCTTGGGGCTTCATGCTCCAAGGACACCTAATGGCAACAGGGAGGAGGAGAAAGGGGCCGCTCGGCTCCTTTCTCCTCTGTGTCACTGGTGCAGCCGTCTGAAGGTGCAGCCATTTCGGAGCTCCTTCTCATGCTGCGGAAAGGACGCTCTAGGCGCCCTCGCGTGGTGTGACGACATCACGTCCGTGCCGCCTCATTTGGAGGCGGCACGTTCGTGATGTCAAAATGGCAGGGCCGTGTGCATAGGGCGGCACCATTTTGTGTGCACTCCACATGTGCTAGGGTTGGGGGCATCCGGAAAGGACGCCCCTTTCTAACCCTAGTATGCACAGAGCGCATACTTTTAGGCCCATCTGTAACGGGCCATTGATTTTCCAGTATGCACAGAATGGCTGATATCAATGTTTTCAAAATACAGGAACACCCATTCCTGCAAGTGGGCCAAGACCATCTTGTTAGGGTAATAATACCTCACAATGTCATTGGAGATTAGACAAATTATGTAACAGGATGGAGCAAGCTTGTTGCAGCTCCAGAGAACAGGACCCAGAGCAATAGATTCAAACTAGAGGAAAAGAGATTCCACCTCAGTTTTAGGTAGAACTTCCTGACAGTAAGAGCTGTTAGACAATGGAATACACTTCCTTGTAGTGTGGTGGGGTCTCCTTCTTTAGTTTTAAACAGAGGCTGGATGGCCATCTATCAGGAGTGCTTTGATTGTGTATTCCTCCATGGCAGGAGATTGGAACGGATGGCCCTTGTGGTCTCTCCCAACTCTTTGATTACAAAGATGGATGTATATTGAAACCATCGAGTTAATTGTTTAGACTCTAATGCGGTTCTCACTTGTGGGCTTGTTCCTGGGTAGAAATTATAGATGTGTGTTTTATAATGCTAAGACTTTCATTTTTAGGCTGGACTAAGAGAGAAAACATGTGGAAATGTCAAATAAGGCAGACATGGTAAATGGATAGCACATTAGTCCTATTTGTAATGCTATGCCCATAATCTCCAATATTTGAAATTCACTATTCCTTAAAAAAATTGAAGGAATAATAAATTGTAGCATAATCCAGTCTGTCAACACTGGAATCATTGCTTTATAGCAAACAAATTACCATTATGTGCACAGAAAACTATCTGGGAAAAGCTCGCAGATGTGTGATAATCTTCCCCCTGATCATGCTATTAGCACAATTTAATCACGTTTTAATGACACTTGCCTCCTCCATGTGAATAGTCCACATATATTGTTCCTGTGCTTACCTCCTAGTCATGTTTTGTTACAAGAGAGGACACTTCCATCAGCAGTCATGGCCATTTTTTTGCTAGGGGTAATATATCATGAGCCAGCATGGTGATGTTGTTTAAAATGTTGAACTATGATTCTGGAGATCAGGGTTTTGTTCCCTGCTCAGCCATGGAAACCCACTGGGTGATATTGGATGAATCACATATTTTCAGCCTCAGAAAACCCTAAGATAGGTTCATCATCCATGATGAATTAAGCCAACTTATATATGGGCAACCAGAAAGCCCAATAGCAGAAAGACAAGTTAATTTAGCACTGAAGATGACAGAAACAAGGCATCTTTCATTTGTTAGCTGGAGGAATTGAAGAAGCTCTCCTAAGAATCCCTTCTAAAGACTAGGCGCAGTTACTGAGAAGATCTTTATTAGGTACCTTTCCCAAACATGAAAACATTAATGGGGGTTATTTTTAAATATCTCTGTTCATATTGTTTCTCCATTTAAAAAAAACAGCACTAATACAGAATCATGTTCTGTATCTATTTCTATGAACCTGACCTGTAGTTTTTCAATTATCTTTCCTTTAGTATCTGGGAAGGTATCCAGATTGGCCTACAGAATGTGAGATTCTCTTCTGCTGTGTATCAAAGTTTATTGTTCTATTAAAAGACAAAGCAAGGTGATATCCAACTCTGTTTGTGTAAAAGTGATTTGTAAATGCAAGCCAAAGCAGCAGGACATTTGATGTGGGAATTCTTTTTTACTGTTGCTGAGTAAATATGCTCTTTATCCAAGAACAGTATCTCCCCCATTCTAGTTAGGTTTGCTGATTATGATGCCTTTTGGGAAATCAAAATTCAAAACACATTGAGCTACTGTATCTGCTGATGCCCTAGCTTACATTTTAATACCAAGGGTGCTAGCTACATCTCCGTCAATGGCTGGAACTATTAATTTCATTTGGAGTGGTGCAGTAGTGGCCCATTTTAATTTCTAATCTTGCTCCTGTGCAGACGTATGCCTGTGTTTAGTAGTTTTCCTAATAAAGGCACAATGAGATGAAGTTGTGACCTGACTATATTGTTGACGTTGGACCTTAGAGACCCAATTCATACGCACTAGGTAGTCTTTGCAAATGACAAGTCATTATCTTTGCTTCACATCTTAATTCTGCTGTGGATAAATTAGGAATAATTCATGATATCTTTGCTGTAGAAGTTAGTGAAGTAAGAAAATGTGATTTCATGCCTGAATATTGACAAAGATAACAAAAATCGAAATAAATGAATTAATTATTTTCATTTAAAGGATTTATTTTAAAATCAGTAAGGATCGCATAAAGATGATGCTATAGCTCAGTGGCACAGCTCATATTTAGCTTGTCAAATGTCCTCTAATCAGTCACTTGCCTCTAGAGGTAAGAAGGGGGGAAGAAATACTGTTTCAACCCTGAGAAACATTTACAATTCAATGTTGGCAATGCTGAGCTGTAAGAATTTAAGATCTAGGTTAGTATAAGAAGCTTTCTAGGGCAAAACAGACCACCCCAAAGGGGCGACTTGAAGCCGCCCTTGACAAAGCTGGACTGGGGTGGCGGCAACTGCATGCTGCAGCCCCAATCTGCCCTTTTGCTGCCAAAAAAGAAACTGCAAACAGCTGCTCCTTTTTACACCTGCAAAAAGCTGGCTTTTCAGCCCTACCGCAGCTGGAAGCTGGCTTCCAGGCAGCTTCAAAGTGTGCAGTGTCAAAATGCCAGGCTATGAAGCCACCTAGATGGTGGGACAAAGGAAAGGTATCTTTTGCCCCTAACTCGGGTCCACAGCACACTGCAGAAATAATCCAGTTTGGCACTGTTTTACCAGCCCTGGTTCAGTGCTAGGGAATTGTAGTTTTGTGAGACATTTAGCCTTCTCTATCAAAGAGATCTGATGCCACAACAAACTACAATTTCCAGGATTACTTAGCACTGAGCCAGAACAGTAAAAGTAGTCTCAGACTGGATTATTCCTCCAATGTATTTTGGACCTCTAACTATTATACACTAGTTGATAAGATACAGTCTGAATTTTTGTGTAAAGTAATGGATATTTAAAAGGTGTCTTGGGCAGGTTATATACCGCCGAGAAGCAGCACTCTCCCGCCGCCGCCGCTTGCAGTGTCCGGGAGCTGCAGCTGCCACACCGTGCAGCTCCCGGACGCTCCGAGGAAGGAGCGCAGAAATCGCGCTCCTTCCGTGGCCAGAGAAAAGGCACACTATGCGGCATGGCATGGCGTGGCCTCAATACGTCGCAACCGCACCGCCTCGTGTGGAGGCGCCACGGTTGTGACATAATCATGGTGGTGACCGTGTGGAATGGCCGCTGCCATTTTGTATGCACAGAGCACGTACTAGGGTTAAGAGGACCGCCCCTTCCTAACCCTAATACGCGCTCGTCGTGTACTTTCTGGCGGTCTGTAACCCGCCTTGCATATCCTTTATGTAACTCAAGGGCTGCATCTACACTGCAGTTGGACACTGTTTTAACTGCTGTGGCTCAATGAGATGGAATTCTGGGATTTCTAATTTAGCCTTTTCTGTCCAAACACTCTGATGCCCAACAAACTACAAATCCCAGAATTCCTTCAGATGGAACCAGGGCACTTAGTGGAGTCAAACTGCATTAATTATGCACTGTGGCAGCAGCCAGGAGTCATAAGGTTTCCAAGTGTTCTCCATTCTGACAGTGGGAAAACCCAGATCTGCTTGTTTCATTTACATTGTTGTAGTAATGGATTTTCAGGTCATAATCTTGGAGCAGTAACAAGGGTCCCCATATCCAAATCTGAATCATACCAGTTATTCTTCCCCACTCAGATTTTTAATGTAAAGTCAGAAAAGTATGTGGAATCTCTATAATAAGTTTGAGCAACATACAAAGTACAGGTGTCATTATTTTGCAATTCCTGAAGCCCTCCATGGCTGGCATCCTCTTTTAAAATATAAACAAAGACTACATGAAGCATACTACAGGAAGCATGGTTCTTTTAACATTGTGACACAGCCCCAGTGTATTGTATTTTGAGTACAAAGTATATATAGGGTGCTTTCTACACCAGAATGTGACATACCTTGTGGCAAGGTAGAATTGACTCCTAGCCTCTTTAAAGTTGTTTTCTCTGAGTTTAAAACAACAACAATGGATTTACAGTCCTTGTTGATAGATTGTGAGGACCACTTTTCCTTACAGTTGTTTACCTGTAAAACCCTTTGCTGACTAGGCCTGACCAGCAAGAGAGAATTATTTATACCAAATCAGACAACACAGTATAGCTCAGCAGTGGTGTCATTAGGAGGATGTGGTGGTGTAGACAGCACCAGGTGACACCCCAGAAGAGGGATGACACCCAGCAGAGCGCTCCTCCACCTCCTGTGGTGTGCCACTTTGGTCATGAGTAAAATGATGATGGGCAGAGAGGAAGAGGCCTGGGAGCACCCCATCCCCCTGACTGGAACCATTTTACTCATGAGTAAAGCAGTGCCAGGCAGGGAAAAAGCGGGCATGGCCTTTTGCCCCCCCAGAGCCCCCAAACACCCCATAGTGGAATCCATTGCAACTCAGTATTGTTGCCTGTAACTCTTATTAGCCCCAGCCATAGTAACCAGGGTAGTTATAGTCCAAAATATATTGGGAAGCTTTATCACTCCTCATCTACAAAGAGAATCATTGGCTTTCCAAAACCGTTGAAGAGAGTTTTCCCCAACATTGTATGGAGCTCAATTTTTCCTTTCTACAGTTTATCCACAGTACTTCCTATACCTCTGTCCTTTGAGCTGCAGAGGAAGCTCTGGGTGTGTTTCTTCTTCCAAAGGTCAGACTACCAAGCAAAAGGTGAAGGATCATCTCTGTGATATTTCCATGATTCCAAAATACTCCACTTTAAGGGAAGTAGCAAAGTCAAGGTTTGGACATTTGTAAGAGGAATATGAAAACTATCTGAACATATTCACATCTAAGTAAGAGCAGCTTTGCATTCACAAGGGAGAATTAAATTACCCTTGTGGCATCTTCCAAGTCCAAACATCTAGTGAGTTTATGATGGTTTGGGAGAGAATAGTGGTACTGTTCTATAAATTTTGATATTTTTTTTATTAGATTTGATTATGATACTTGGATCCTATTTGGAAGAAACTGAATGAACCTGTGTGTGTGTGTGTGTGTGTGTGTGTGTGTGTAAGGAGCTTCAAAAGAGAGACTGCGGTGGGAATAACGACCCCTCTTTTTGCATGGGAAAAGGGAGGCGGGCAGATACTGGTACCTGAACTTTTGAAAAGACTGACTGTGTTCTGATGTGAATGTTGATCTCTCCACACTGAAATCATGCTTAGATGCTAAATTATATAAATATGATTATGTTTTAAATATTTTCCTGATTCTGTTCAAAGAGCTGAATTAAAAGCAAATATTACCCCAAAGCAGGTATGTCCTACAAATCCTGCATGATTGTGGCATACATATCAGGTTTTCTATTTTTTTTTTAAACTTTCCTGGGAGTGTCACCTTCCTTGACATATTCATCGGCACTTGTGATTTTCTACTTGCTTAACTCTACAACCCTGACTTATTCTATTCAAAGCACACATCAGTGCAGAGTACTGCATCCCATTTGCATGCTCATTATGACCTCAAAATATCTTACACTTACAGCTGATGACATTTGGTTATTTTTTGCTATGTGCTGTCTTTTAGAAAGAAGCTACAATAAAACCCTCTTTGCCTTTTGACATGGTTCAGAAATAATTAAAAAGAAACCTCTGCATGTAAAATTTCCACTGTGGAGGTCACTCATAGTGCATAATTTTTGGTGCCTCGCTGTGGGATTTTTTTAATGTGCCCCCTTTATTCTACTATAGAAGTCAATTTAGAGACATCTTAACAATATTAATTTAAAGTAAGGGAACTCACCACTTTTTGGACTTGTAGTTCAGAGGCAATTTAATTATTCCAGTTTTCTAGCAGGCTTTCTTTTTTTGTTTCAGGCACTTTCCAACTTCTGACTGCCTTGGTTTCATCTTCCAAGATATGAGTGAATGGTTCTTACTGAAGAGTTTTTTGCAGGAATGAGAAGAAAAAATGTAGAGTGGGATGAAGGGTGGGGGAAGTGTATTGGTCTGTGACCTTTTGACAAAAAGGGAACTCTCTCTCTCTCTCTCTCTCTCTCTCTCTGTGTGTGTGTGTGTGTGTGTGTATTTTCTGGCATCATTGACTCCTTTGCTAAAGCTTCAGGTGGATGTTTTCCAACTAGTACTTTGGTTAGGAACCTAGCTTTGCTCCTCTTGATGGTTAGAAACACAGAGCTGGAGGTGACCACAAAAGCCATCCAGTCCAACAATTACAACTCATGATTGAAATGTTCATACAGTGCACTAACCATCTCACAGCAATAACCATATACTAAGATTATACGATATTTCACTAATATGTCATTTTAACAGAGGAGGAGGAAATACCGAAAGTGAGAGATATGGTCAAATAACAATTTATAGCTGCAGTCCATCAGAATTATCAAACTAATTTGTGGAATGTGTTTATAATATTCAAGAAATATTTCTAAAATGCTACAGGCTATATATAGTGTAGGTATATCATAAGAACACATGACATAATTAAATAGTGTTTCTACAAAAAGTTTCTTTCTTCTGAAAAGGAACTTGTTTCTATTATCTAAAATTTAGAAACTCGCTGTCTCTGAACACATGCAGAAAGTTTCTCATCTCACCCTTAGCATAAGTTATTGTCTGTTTAACAGCTTAATGGACAATGCAGTCTTAGGCATGTCTAGTCAAAAATAAATAATACTACTGAGTTCAGTGAGGTTTATTCCTAAATAAATTGGTTTAGAATGGATTGCAGACAGAAATACAAAGTGAACCTGAAAGAGCTTTCCTTCCTTCCTTCCTGTTTCATATGTTGATATTAACCTTCTCTTCCCAATGCATGCAATGCTAAATAAAATAAAATAAAATAAAATAAAATAAAATAAAAACAACTGCCATGCATTCAAGGAAGAGTGATCCAGAAGGAGAGGGCTCTCAGACTTACTTTACCATTTGTAAGCTGCCATTTCCAGTATGTAGCTTGCCTTCTTCATTCCAGGATTCCTTGAACCATTTGCACACCCAGAAAAGAAGGAAACAATTAACTTGGGGGAGGCAGGTACTCACCAGAAAACTGATCTAAGGTGTGCAGTTTTCCCTCAG
Organism: Sceloporus undulatus; assembly: GCF_019175285.1. Classification (NCBI taxonomy): domain Eukaryota; kingdom Metazoa; phylum Chordata; class Lepidosauria; order Squamata; family Phrynosomatidae; genus Sceloporus; species Sceloporus undulatus. The sequence goes on from NC_056526.1 coordinate 152,471,438, forward strand.
GTACATTGGGAAATATTTAAACAGGGGCAGTCTGCTCTCCTGAGTTTATGGTGTGCTTTGCAGGTGTTCCATAACTGCTTCCAAAATCAACTATAGACATTTTGAGGCAACTTCAAGGCTTCCTCCTTTTCAGGATACCCCTTACTTTTGCATGCTCATTATGTCCAGACTGCACTCTTAGGAGCTTAGTGTCTGCCAACTAGTGACCTAATCACCTAATCTTATATAGTGAGGTATGGTGGACTACAGCTTGTCCATTTTTAATACAAAACAATCACAAGAAGAAGATATTCAGGATCCCCATATAGGTGTAAAAAGTTTTGGGCATTTAAGTTTCACAGTGTTCGAGTTCTATAAAAATGAGACTCATGGCTTCATCTGCATTGAAGAATTAACACAGTTTGACACAACTTTTAACTACCATGGCTCAATGTAATGAATTCTAGGATATGTTTTTGAGATAATTACAAATCCCAAATAAACAAATTACAAATTCCATAAAATGAGTCATGACAATTAAAGTGGTGTCAAACTGCAGGGCTCAAGTGGTTAAGACGCTGACTCTGTTGATTGCCATATCAGCAGGATGGCAGTTCAAGGCCTGCGTGCCACATGATCGGGTGAGCTCCCATCACTAGTCCCAGCTTCTGCCAACCTAGCAGTTCGATAGCATGCAAAAGCAAGTACAGTCGCCCCTCCTAAAATGTGGATCTTGGGTCCGTGGTCTAGAATACTCATGGAGGGATGACCTCCATTTCTTCCAATGGGGCGCACCCCTGTGGAACATACCTGCGTGTGCTCTCAGGCACATGCCCATTCCTGCTTGGATGTGTGCATGCCTCCATTTTTGCGGGTGGGTGGGTGAGTGGGTCTGGAATGGATCCCCTGCAAAAATGGAGGGCCAACTGTACATAAATAGGTACCACTGCAGTGGGAAGGTAAAAAGCACTCTGTGCAATCATGCTGGCCACATGACCACAGAGTAGTCTCTGACAACATTGCCTCTTTGGCTTAGTAATGGAGATGAGCACCGCCCCTATGGTCAGACACAATTTGACAACCTTGTCAATGGGGAATACCTTTACATTTAAACTACATTAATTCTGCAGTGTGGCAGAGCTATGTCAGTTCTGAACTATAGGTTATCTTTGTTTTCCTTCAGCCTTTCAGGTCTCATTAAAGAGTTTGCATTGTAGCTTTTGGAACTTTGGAAAGAGGGCAATATTTAGAGAAGCTGGAACATTAATGATGTTAAAAGTCCTTTTCCAAGACTTGTTTCTTCCTGTTGTTGCCTTGATGGACCTGCAGTGAACAGAACAAAAAACCCTCTCTGGCTGAGTGCAAGCAGAAGACCTCAGTGTCCAAAGGGGGGGGGGGTTATAATCTTCTCAACTAAGCAAATGAAATGATTGTTGTTGGTTTAAGATCATCCTAAAATTCAAGAGTTTAGGATTATTTTAGGGGAAATTATAAATGCAAAAGAAATGATACAATACTGATACCGTTTTAAAATAGAGGCTTATGGATAACTGTTAGGAAATGTTCGCATCTTTTTCTGCCTCTGCACTTCACTTATCTTTGTTATCCCGTTGGTCTTAAATATAAAGTTCTGTTCTCTATGATGGAAAAAAATCCCTTCCTTCTAAGACATTTCTGTGTATGAAGTTAAAGCATTTACTGATTTCTCTAACTAATTAGGGGAAAGAAAAATAATCTCATCCTTTCATTTCTATTTTCATTCTGTCTTTATTTTTTATTTTTTTGATGTTCTCATTTTGAAAAATGAAGCATGAAATGAAAGCCAAGAAATGTTTTTATTTGATAAGTAAACCAAATCTTTGTCTTTGATTCTGAGGTACACATCTTCTAAAACAGGGATAACTGAGGTAGTTTAGCTACATAGAATTTAATGGATAAGCAACACATTTCTTGGTGATTCCAAAAAGTTAAATATAAAACCATGTTATCCACAGAGGCTTACTCAAAATTAAGCCCCATTCAGGTCAATGAGACCTACCTCCAGCTAAGTATGCATAAGATTACAAGCAATATACCATATTTACTTGGCCATATATAATTTCAATATATACCTGACTTCATGTATAATTCAGAGTCAGGATTGGGGACCAAAATTATGGATTTAGATATGACCCATGGATATGACCAGTGGTTTATACTTACGGGCATGTAATGAAAGAATTTAAAGGAAAAAGCAAAGGAAAACAATGTCACAGAAGTTACAACATTCTGGCAGTTTGTTTGTGCTCACCCTAAAGGCTGGATTGGTGCAGAGGGAACTATGATAAATTGTGGGGCCATTCAGACTACATTTTACCCTGGATCAGGACCCGAATTATCTATGTGAAGTTCATATTCGCCCCAAAACTTTCACTAGCGATTCAGAGGCTTTCACACCCGTTTTGTGGCAAAATGTCCTTGGTGCGGGTCATTTAGAATCGAGGTAAAAGCCATCTCTTTTGAAAAAGCTCGGGTTCAGTGAATATGAACTTGCCCCCAGTCATGGTCAGGGCAAGTTCAGGGGAGGGATTTAGGTCAGAGGGCAGGCAGTGGGCAGAGCATTCCCTCCCCTTCATCGGAGAAGGAGGAGGAGGAGAGGAGGATCATAACCTGCACTGACCCAAATACCCACAACACACACATATACACACACACACACAGAGGAGAGTTTTTAAATTTGATTTCATTTTGGGGTTGAAACGGGGTCAAGGGAAGATCCGTAACCCCACAGTGCACGCACACACACACACACACACAGAGGAGATTTTTAAATTTGACAGCAACTGTGCATATTGGTGCCTGTTTTTTTTTTTAAAGGAGGGAGGAAGCACACTTCCGATGGCCCAATGAGTGCAGGAAACGTCGCCTATGACGATCACGGAACTAAATTTGATTGACAGCAACTTTAACCCGATTTCTCCAAGAGAGCATTCAGGGTTAAAATACCCTGATTGGTAGTCAGCACTTGCTTCCTGAAGGATTCGAATCTTCCCAGTTCCTTCCAGTGCAAAAAAGTAAGTCTGAATGGGCCCTGTGACTGTGTGACATGTGCAAGAGGAGGTGACTAGGCATAGATTTGGCTAGGAAAATACACATGTGGCATAAAGGATGAAAAGACAAATAAAAGAAAATGGTTACTTCATTATAAGTGATTATAGCCTTTAACTTTGATGTGATAACTTTGCCTTATTTTAACCCAAAAGCTGACAAATATACACAAATGTCTTATTCAAATGCTTCAAAACCCAGGTCCTCTCAGTACTCCTTTGAGATGAAGAGCCAAAGAGCTGCCACCAATGCCATTTTCCCAATCAGGCTTTCAAAAAGGTCAGACATAGCCCCACAGTGGAGACAATATAGGAGGCTGGTGCTTCTTTGAGGTATTGCTGGGATGTACTAAGCCCTTGCCTTTTGCCACTTCACTCAGAGAAGGGGATGTTTCCTTTCCTTTCCTTTCCTTTCCTTTCTTTTTCTTTTTCTTTCTTTCTTCTTCTTCTCCTTTTTTTTTTTTTTTTTTTGTTAACTTACATTGACCCATGGATAAGTTCATCCATTATTAGGATCAGATTTTGACAAAACTTGAGTATATACAGTATGCTATTTTGTTCATTTTATTTTCAAGTAAATTAGGACTTCATAAAATAGACAAGAGTAATCCAAGTGAGTGAGATGATTCCATCATATTTAGTGGCATTCCCCCATAAACATTTTCATATATGTTCATATGCCTTTTAAAAAATATTGGGTGACAAGCTTCAGTTTTTCACAAAAAAAGTGCTATGTATGCATTTTTCAAATATCTGCATCCAGAAAATGTATTTGAATATTTTGATTTCTGAAAATTATCCTTAACTCTTTGCTTTCACTCAGTGGCAACTGGTGGCTTTTCTATCAGTTGGCCAGGGAATCTCCTCTGAATCTTCAGTCTGAACTTTAAAGGAGCTAGCCAAGGCAGTTTACAGACCGCCCCTTTGGGGTGGCCTGTACCCGCCCCTTTCCCCACTGGATCAGGGCCTCAACTGCCACAGCAGCAGCCTCTGAGGCCCCAATCTGTCGCTTTCCAGGACGCGGGGAAGCAGCAAAAGGCCGCTTCCCCACAGCCCGGAAAGGGGTGTCCTTGGGGCTTCATGCTCCAAGGACACCCGATGGTGCCGGGGACAAAAAGAAAGGGGCCGCTTGGACCCTTTCTGCTTTGCATCGCTGGTGCAACCATCTAAAGGCTGCACCCAGCGATGCAAAGCTGGAAGGAGCTCCATTTTGGAGCTCCTTCCGGCGCCAGCATGTCACTTCTGCGTTGCTCCATTTGGAGGCGGTGCAGTCGTGATGTCCCAATGGCGGCACCCATGTAGAATGGGCACTGCCATTTTGTACGTACTAGGTACATACTAGGGTTAGGGCGTCCGGAAAGGACGCCCTTTCCTAACCCTAGTACGTACCTAGTACATACTTTGCACATGTCTGGAATGCGCCCAAGTTACTTTATTACTCACATGCTACATCTAAACAGCAGAATTAATACAGTTTGAAACTGCTTTAACTAACATGACTCAAGACTATGGAATTCTGTCATTTGTAGTTTTGGGTAATATTTAGCTTTCTGTGTCAGAGAGTTCTGATGCCACAACAAACTACAAATTCCAGAGTTCCATAGTATTAAGCTATGGCAGTTACAGCTGTGCTGAACTGCATGTCTGTGCAGATGCAGCCACAGAAATGCAAGCCATTTCCTCTATCTTGCATCAAGATGGAACACAAAGCCTATAGAGGAAAAAACTCTAAATATCAATTTTGACAACTTTCTACTATCCTCCTCATATAAGTTTGCATGAGCTTGTTTTTAAATTAGTATAAATTAGTACTCCCTAGGCTTTTTAAAAAAAAGCTTTCTCTTAATCAAAGCAGCGCTTTACACTTCCTAGCTTGCACACATGTATGCACAGTTACACTTAGAATGAACTTGTAATGGCCAGAAATTGTGTCTGCAATCTAGTTATGTTGAACTGCTTCATTTAAATTAAGTTTACTACCAAATGGGAGATTTGGGCTCAGAGTTCAGCTTTTTGGAGGCCCTGGTCTTCCCATATAAGCCTACCTGATCACTAAGTTCTACAGAAGAGGCACTTTTCGCTATCCCACCACCTTCACAGGCATAGTTGATGGAAATGCAAGATGATGATGATGACGACGACGATGATGATGATGATGTTTATTTCTATAGTGATGGAAAGATAATGCCTCTGTGACTGCTCCCACACTCAGAAAGTTCCTCCCAAGGAAATCTAGGATGGTTCCTTCTCTGTTGTTGTTTTTTTAGCAGCAGCAAAAAAGATCTTTCTTTTCCAATAAGCCTTTGGAGGATTGATTTCCCAAAGATACTTTTATGGTATAAACTGTTTTTATTTCTTGTTTCAAATTAAGATAAAATGTTTTTGATTGTGTTGCTTAATACTGTTTTAATTAAATGATATTTTAGTTGTAATTTTCTGTCTTTTGTGACCCACTTTGAGTTCCCAGTCTGAGAAAGGTAGGGTATAAATGAAGTGACGGACTGATGGATTTACTTGTATTTTAGCTATGAGTATAACTGAATTAAATAGAAGCATATTATCCTGGATCCTAGCAATTCATTTTATGAAAAGGTTGTGGATAAAATTAATAGAATGAAGCATACTCCTTCAGATGGCACAATTTCATATTCATGTCTCTGTTGCTTCAGCTTGTGAGGTTCTGCAAAAGAGACAATGGCGGGGTACATACTGCCACTTTACGGCGCTCTGCCGCCACCGCCGGTAGGTCCGCGGGGGAGCCGGAGCCTCCACACGGCGCGGCTCCCCTGCGGACTGAAAAAAGAAGCTCCAAAATGGAGCTTCTTTTCGAGTCGCGTTTGCGACGTAGCGAGGCGCCAGGGGCGCACTCGCTACGTCACAAAGGACGCGACCCGTACGGACGCTCAGCGTCTGATACGCAAAGATGGCGCTGGCCATGTAGAAGGGCCGGCGCTATCTTGTACAGACGGAGTCCGTATTAGGCCAAGGGGCGTCTATAAGAGACGCCCCTTTTTTAAAATGGGACGTCCTCCGGACGTCCGAAATGGCGGTACAGAAAGCCCCATAACCACAGAGGATGATAGAGTGACATTTCCTAAATCAATATCTGCCAAGAATATTTTCCTGAATTATCCCCTCTGGTTTATTTAGTCCAAATCTATTTTGTACTATCATATTGCCAGACAGCAAATTCATTTTTTTTGCATATTTTCTCATCATGGAGCACATTTCTCAAATCATGCCTCCTCCCCCCCCCCCCCCACACACACACACCCCATTTGGTCTGAATGTAACTTGAAGGAAATCAATCACTCAAGTAAACTACATGGGGCAAATCAAATGGTATGTTTCCAAGAGAGTTCGCTATTGACTTGAATAAAGGAATAGCCTCTACCTTGCTATTCTGCTGGCATGGAATGTCATGAGATTGCAAATATCCCACTTCTTCTCATTGTTATTTAATCAATGCTACACCACCTTGTTTATCTGTTACCTCGCCTATTACTTAGATTTGAAAAGCAATGGGTGCAATATAAAAATTACTATAAACAACACTTTAAAATCCACATGTTGTACTGCACATTAAAAAAAAAAAAAGCACAGGACAATTGTCCTTCTCCTCCCCTCCACCCTCCCTAAAAACAGACACCGAAAAAATGGTAAGTCACTCCTGAATGTCCTGACAAAGTCATGAAGAAGAAAAGGCATGTACTTTATAAAAGACTGCAGTAGCCGTGTACTCAGTTTAACTAAAAATGTAATGTCTAGAAATTAAAAGTGAAGTTTAAAGACTTACTTAGATATTATATATATTAAGTTTATAATTAGTATTAAGGAGATGGATGTCCTTTACATTGAAAGCTATGTGATCAGACAGTCCAGTGCTCCTACTGTACAGACAACAAACTTACACAAAGTTTTTATCAGTTATCAGTTGCAAAAGAGAAATAGAGGTGGGTATCATTAGCATATCCATGTTTCTAAACTCACAAAGTCACTCAGTGTCTTCATGTAGATCTTTAAAAGCACAGAAAACATTATTGAACCCTCGGGAAACTGACAGGAGAATAGCAATGAGGCTGAACATCAAACATCATATTTTGAGAACATTCAGCCCAAAAGAAACTGAACCATAGCAAGTGCCCCAAGTCTTGGATCAGCCAAATGGTACAGAAAGCTATCATGATCAAAAGTATTAAGTACCATCATGCAGCTACCAGGACCAACAAGGTTATCGACTTCACAGCATTGCTCATCCATCAAAGTGGCCAATCCTGTTTCTGTTACCTAACCAGGCCTGCACCCTTACTAAAATGAATCAAGGTACCTGTAATTAGTTTCATCCATGAGAACCTGAAGTTGTGTTTCCTCTACTCACTTGAAGACTTTACTTAGAAAAGGGAGATTAAGGATCTAACTGATAAGTATCAAGGGGCAGTGGGGTCCAGGAAAAGTTCTTTCAACCATGGTTAAAAGCAATTATTTTATAGATGGTGGAACAAAATCTGTTTTCAATTAAGCATTTAAAAACTCTGTCACCCAGCTGACCAGACCTCATCTGACAACTCTAATCATTCAGGATGGACGTGGCTCTAATGAAGTAGTGTTAGCTTTGTGTCCATTTCCTCTCTTCAGTCCCTAGAGTCTCTTTTCCCCTTCTCACAAGACTATGAGCTTCCAGGTGGAAGTGTCCTTCATCTCTGAATCATTTTCTATTCTGAAGTTTCCAGACACAACAATAATGGACTGTTGATCTTCCCTCACCCAGTCTTTGTTCTTTTTATCTCTCACACACCTATTGAAATTTCATCTTACCCTTGCTTGCTCTCATGGGAAAGACCAAGTATCACAATTCAAACACATAGCCATGTCAGCCTGAATCATAATGCAAAAGGATCTTGTAGCCACTTTGAAACTAATTGAGAGAAAGAGGTTTGTAGCTACAGCTTGACTAGACTCCGTCAGATGCATGGAATGAAGTGCCTAGGAACAGACCTTTGTACTTGGGCATGAGCAGGATTTTTGTGTGAATGCAAAATGTCAATGTAAAAGTTGTGGGTATGGCAATTGGGTGACAGGTTCATTTTTAACTATGGTGTTGAGGAACAAAGACAGAAATAAAAATCTTGCCTAATGCCTGGATGGATGTCCATATTAAATGGTAGGAGGAAGTTTTGAAATGTTCCTGAAATGAGTATGATTCTGGCTGAGAATCAGAAAAGAGATATGATAAAATGGGAAATAGAGCCCTCCCAAAGCTGGAATGTTGTGTTATAATATTTGAAAACATGAAAAAATGAGAAACCATTTATGAGACACAATTGTATTTCCTGATTTTTTAAAAAAAAACATGGAAAAGAAACTTTTCCTGCTATTATATGATTTTATTGCTTACACCAGGAGTACCATGGACCCAGACAAGAATATGATAAATCTATCAAACCACACCCTGAGTCAAGCAGCAGAGTCTGTTTTGTCTGGAAGATTATCCTTCTAGCTCGCCAAAACCACACACATAATATGTTTCTGTGATGTCTAGAGTTCTTCTACTCTTGTCTGTTCCTCAAGAAATATTTCAAGGACAAGACAACAACTCACAAAGACCATCACTGTCTACAACACAACAATGGAAACTACACCAATATACAACATAATACCTCTCAGAGTCAGAAGAAAAACTCCAAACAGACTCTGTCTGATAGTCAGTGCATGGAACTTAACTTTTGCATAAAATGTTTCTGTTACTGTGCCTAGGCAGAAATAACCAGAGATGTAATTTACCTCATAATCTCAACTACCAAGAACAAGATGTAATACCCAGTTTTAGGAAAAATCCTAATATTGTCATCAAACAGGCTGACAAAGGAAGAGCTGTAGTCATCATGCACTAATCTGAGGCTGAGATACAACTGCCTAACATTACATTTTACAGAATCCTGTTTTAGTGATTCCACAGATGAATACCGGAAAGAATTACACAGATTACACAGGTAATTTCTCATGGAGATGCAGAATCAAATTCAAATTGATATATCCCAAGAACCTTGACTGATACATCCTGTCTTTTACCCAAAATACAAGGTAACCCTGGATGGTCCATCATATCAAGTATTGGAATATTCACAGTTGGTGCCTCTAAATATATGAATAAGCAACACTACTAGAAATGTGAAGGACACTAATTTCTTGCAGTAATTATAATCCATCCATAATCTCCCAGGGAAAACCATTTTAGCTACTGTGGATGTGAGACCCTATATGCCAACATCACACACAAGGATGGACTCCAAGCTGTCGCAAATATTATTCCAGATGAGATAGGTCTGCCACTTTTTCTCTCACAACTGCTTCACATTTGGTAAAAACATATGCATTGAGGTTAATTACACTGATACAGGCACACACATGGTATATCAACATCTCTATAGCTGAACTGGAACAATGCTTCCTTAACTTCTACACTCAGAAACCTCTTTTCTACCTCAGGTACATTGATGATACCTTCATCATTTTGACTTATGGACATGACTCACTCAAACAATTCCATGATAATTTCAACAACTTCAACCATGCCATCAATCTCTGCCTGGAACTACCAAGAGACACCACCATATAGCTACATGACAAACATCTAAACAACATACTGTATCACAAACCCACTGACTGCTACTTACATGCCTCCAGTTTCCACCCTGAACACACTAGCCATCCAATACAATTTTATCTTTGCAAACCCACAAGATAGGAATGCCAAATGTATGGAATGACAACAAGCAATCCTCAAGCTACAGTACATACTATATGAAGTTTTTAAAAACACCAAATAAGGCTGCGAGAGTGTGACCTGTCCAAGATAACCAGTAGGTTTCCATAGCTACTGGGGATGTTAACTCTGGTCTCCCAATGTCCTAGTCCAACACCCAAACCACTATACCACAGTGGCTTTTTCCTTTTACCAAGGGCTAATCTATTATAGAACAGAATGAAGACAGGAAATGATAGAACGTCACTAGTTGCCACAGTTCCCAATTGAGACCAGAAACATCAACTACAACCTCTTCTGGACTATATTTATCAATGTCTATCTTGAGTGACTAGGGCTAACAGAGGAGGTCAGGTTAAATTCTTCTGTGAAAGAAGATTGTGGTCTCACTTCTCTAAAAGAAGCAATTATAATCAAAAGCCAGCCATATCAGGTTGGCCCTGTCTAGATGAGACTTTAAGTATGTCCTGGTGATGTACTAGGGTTGCCTCGGGGTGTTGCTTATATATGCCCCGCAACCCTAGTACGTCGCCAGGATGTCAAAATGGCAGGGCCATGTCTACATGGGTGCCGCCATTTTGATGTAACAGCCGTGCTGCGTCCAAATGGCATGGCACGACTGTTATGTCTTGGCGTCGCTGAAGGGCGCTTGTGGCGCCCTTTCAGCGGCACCAGAAGGAGCTCCGTTTTGGAGCTCCTTCTGCCACATGTATCACTGGCACGGGCTTTAAATGGCCGTGCCAATGATACAGAATGAAAGGGGCCGAGTGGCCCCTTTCTTCCTTTCCCCGCCGCTGTCGGGATGTCCTTGGGGCATGAAGACCCAAGGATACCCCTTTCCAGGCCGTGGGGAAGCGGCATTTTGCTGCTTCCCCGAGGCCAGGAAAAGTGGCAGATCGGGGTCTCTGGGGCAGCCGCTGTGTCAGCTGAGGCCCCGATCCGTTGGGGAAAGGGGCGGGTGCAGGCTGCCCCAAAGGGGCGGTCTGTATCCTGCCTTTGTTTCAGCATAAAATATATAAAGGTATCACCTGAGAGTCATTGAGAAAAAGAGATTTCTAGCACGAGCTTTCAGAGACTCTATTGGACTCTTGAATTTCCAAACATCTGATGGATGTAAATGAATTCATAAAAGTTTATGCTTGGCATTTCTCAACCTGTTAATTTCAAAAGTGGTATGGAATGAATGAATACATACATACACAAACTTTTATATATTGTTGATTGTCACTGGCCTACACCACTCTATATAGTTATCAGACAGATTTTAATCTTACTTTTCCAAGTAGCATATCAAAGTAAGAGGTGGCAGCATAAGTAGATTGAAAGCTATTGTTGGTGTGGTTATATGAACTTGAAGATCACTAAAATTAATTTGAAACACAATAAAGCTAGATGAGAAGTGCATAGTTAATTTAAACCAAACTAGAAGGGATTGATATATAAATCACATATTCAAACTAATTTATTAATTATATATGTTTTATTTCTAGTCATTATTGTTTTTTTAGGACCTTGTTCTTTTTATGTGTATAAAATTGGTTGTTTAAATTAAAAAAAAGTATTTAAAATATCTAAAGGTACATCATGTAGATGTTGGAGCTTGTTTTCTGCGGCTTCAGAGGATAATGGATTAAAATTATAAGAAAGGAGAATCCAGTTAAACTTCAGATAGAATTTCTTAATAGTAACAGCTGTTCAGCTGTGGAATAAACTGAGACACTTATGGACTCTGCTTGTCAGGGACTTTTGTGTAGATGCTGGATATTCACCTCTCAGAGATGCTTTAGTTGTAGGTTCATCAACTAACTTCCCCTTGGGTCCCATCTACAATTCAATGAATTGAATAGCATGACCAAGATGTAGGACACAGGACATCAGTGATGGATTTCTTTGACTGTTCTTTACTCGAGGTTAAATCTGGTGATAATTCCAACTAGAATAGACCTTTGATATTGCATGTGACAACCAGCAGTTCATTTCAAAGGTTCAAACATGATCTAGTTTATTTAAGATGAAGCAGATCTTTTCTAACTGGTTAAATGAAACAACAGACTGTATCTTCTATTCTTCCCAACTAGACACATCTTTTCTGTGTTATTTTTAATACTGTAAGAACTGTACTTTGTTGCTTGAACTTTAGCCAAGGTAACTGTATACTGGGAAAGTGTTGTGCAACTACAAATATAGTTTCATAATGTGTAAAATTAGATAACCTGTTTAATCTGTAAGCTAAATATTTTGTAGAATATGTTATACATTCAAAGTGGTTTAATTATTTGAAATTTCTATTCTGCACCATCATCAAATGAGGTAAATTGCATCTTAATTACTGACAGACCCATCCCCAAAGAACTGCCTTGGTTAGAATCCTAGTGATTAGAAGAGATTTTTTACAAGCACAGCTGTTTCAGGTAATTTTTGGTAAGTTTCTTTGACTAGCATCAATAACAGTGCCCATTTTGGAGATGAGTAAATATTGGTACAAATAGATTAATGGATTTACCATTAACAAATGAACAAACAAAAAAATTACAGACCTTGGAATGTGGCAGTTGTGAGCTTCCATATGGATGTCTGTCTTACATCTTTGAATCATAGCTCTCCCTTCTACAATTTGCAGAAAGAACATTAAAGAACTAGAAATTCTTTATACAGTCAGCTTTCCATACCCACAGATTCTGCATCCACATATTCATCCATGAACTGTTTGAAGGCTTGAACACACACACACACACACACACACACACACACACACACACACGCAAACCTTAAATTTGCCTGTATGCAAAGGGATCTTGTGTCACATTTAAGATTAACTGTGTGAAAGAGGTTCTAGAATATGTTTTCATAGATTTGGTCTATTTCCTCCACTGCATGGCCTGAATTGTTGCCCAGGAAGGACCTTTACAGTTAGACTATATGAATAGTTATAGAAATGTAAAACCTGTGAGGAGCATGAGGGGGTAAAATGTTTTAACTATAGTCATTGAAGGAAAAAGGTAGGTGGAAAAATCTTGACTAAGGCCTGGATGAATGGTGGAAGGAGTTTTGGAATGCAGTATATGCAGGCTGGGAACCTGAATAGAGATATGATAAATTGGCTAAAAGCACCCAATTATCAACAGCGGGCTGGACAAAAACAATGGTTTCCTGGCACATTACACATATTATAACACTGGTTAACCCCAGCCCATATCTCCTTTTAGGATCCCAGACTTCATACTTTTTCTGGTGAGACCATTAAAACTTGAAAATCTAAAATATTGAATGTGCCCTATGATAAAATAATAAAAAATTAGTTTATGCGTCTTTGCTAGAAGACATTTACTAACGTATCCTTTTCAATTAAAGCAGGAGTGGAAATGTTCACTCTGTACTTCTTGGCTGCATTTTATGTTCAAATTAGTATCCTTCACAAACAAGGAAAATAATTTAGATTCATTATTTTTCTGCCTTGTGTAGCTTTGTGTAATGCTTGATCAAAAAACTTTCTCATTAAAGTGTGACAGTGCTTTATATTAGCGGTACATGAAATCTCTCTGGTTATTATAGTGGGGGAAAAGCAAAATGACAGTTGGTGTCAACACTAAACTGCTCAGGGCAAACTGCTTTTTTCCCCAATACCTATGTAATTTAATTGAAATGCAATATTTCATGAATATTAGGAAGCTTGATTTTATTAAAAATGGCAAGGAAAAGTGAATGCCTGACTGTTTAGAGTAACAAGCGGTACAAATTTATTCATTCAATACATCACTGAATTATTTAAAACTCAGCTTAAGCACAAGGTCACAGAATAATTCTGGCAAGTGAGCACTTGTGCATGATGCATTTCCATAATTCTACTGCACATATAAAGTTAATCATAGCTTTGGTGTGCAGACTTTTTTCATATATTAAGCAGAGCTAGCTAAAGGTTTCAAATTAAAATCTAGGAGTGGATCAAATCACAGGAAGAATTGCTTGTACATTTCAGAAGATGGGTTTTCTTTTCCACTTTAATCAAAATAAATAGTTTATCACAGGATTAAATTACCATTGTACTTTCAAATGCTGTCTATTGCCTTCATGCAGAAGCTTTGGGGTACATAGGGATTTCCAAAATGCACCTTGGAAAGTTCTGAAAATAACAATCTTGTCTAACATTATGAATGAAGACCAAGGTTCTGTCTGTTGTAGCTAAAATACTCTGGGGGCAGCCTAGAGCATTCTAGCCCAGAGCTGTCCCCATACTCTCCCCATTTTCCAGCATTCATGTTGTTACGCTGTGCAGCTGTTCACACATATGTACTACTGAGCTACCTAGCACCCCATCACCACAGTTCATTTCGATTTAAAGAACGGCTGCCGGGATCACCCAGCAGTCGCACTGCCGCCGGCTGGAGCGCCGCCGGCTTTGGGGGCGATTTGGGCCTAGGCGCGCCCCAGCATGCTTTGCTGGGGCGACCTGGGCAGTTGATTGGTTGCCGGCGGGGCCAGGGGCGGGCCTTCCGGCTCAGGGGTCGCTCTGGCCAGTGTGGGCCTCTCTATGGTCGCTCCTTCCGGTCCTCCAAGGCAGCGATTGGGTGGCCTGGGGGGAGGAGCGACCTTGCCTGGCCCCGCCCTCCAGAAATGGGCCTATTTAAGGCTGCGCAGCCTGACAAGCAGGGCCATTTTCTTTCAGCTCCCCACCCTCCCTCCCTTGGGTTGGTGTTGCTAGTCACAATGGGGGCAGCAGCATAGGCCAGGATCTGGGTGGGATGGTCTCCAGGGCTGCGGAGCACTGGAGTGGGAGTCCTTAGGGACCTGTGTATGCTGAGCGCGGGACATTACAGGGGCCATTACATTATTACGTGACCCAGTGACTAGGGGCTGGTGGAAATACGGACAATCGGCTGGTTGCTATCCAGTGGTCCATAGCCCCTTGGTCTTCCTGATGGTAGGCCTTGGGTATCGAGCAACCGAGGTGTTGGTCAATTTTTTTCCAGATCCTGACCTCATGCTATTTGCCAACCCTATGCTGTTATTGCTGCTTGCAATTAATAAAGTTGTGGCCTTTCTCCCAGTTATGCCTCTGTGTATTTTTGTGGCGGCGCCCCTCCTAGGCAAGGTCAGTACATGGCATCTAGCCTTGATCACATGGCTAGGCACCTTATTCTAACTCAGAGTGAGCAACACACAGCAGCAATGGTGGCACTGGGTGGGGCATATTTTAAACAATTGCCTGGTGTCACAGTGGAGGACTCCAGATCTTCTGAGAAGATCCAGAATTAAAAGTGAGTTTTTAAAATGATGCTGAATGGGTGAGATGTCACACAGTCTATTTTCATCAGAATCAGAGTTTAGACCATGTTTCATTCAGGCTCTCCATGAAGATGACAGGCTACACATCCATCTGTATTCTTCTTTAGATTATTCATCTTTCCTTCTATTCTTTATACATGCTCATTTTTCATTTCACCTTTTCCTCCACTTTACTTTGGCTTTTTCAGATGTTTCATATTTTTCTTTTCCCATGGAATTGTTTGTGATTGAACTATTAGCAGTTCCTTCTTCATGAAAATCCACCAATGCTGGGTGTTTGTTTTCTTTAGCATCTCTAGTCATGGGATTCTACCCAGTATTTCCCTGAGCTTGATATAATCAGTTTTCCTGAAACACAAAGTCCATGTTTGATTAGACTTGGCAACTACATGCCACAGCTCTCCTTTCTGCCACGCAAAAGGAAACCATAAAAGCAGCTCCTTTTTGTGCCATGGAAAGAGTGCCCTAGCCACACTGACAATGGCTTTTTGATGCTCCTTTGGCGCGGTGCATTTAAATGTATTTATTTTATTTTTATTTATTTATGGTATTTATACCCCACCTTTCATCCCTAAAGGCTATCAGAGCAGCTTACAATTATTTTTAATTAGACAGTTCCCTGCCCTCAGGCTTACAATCTAAAAGACATGACACAAAATGAGAAGGGAATGGTGGCGGGAAAGGGGATGAGGGCCAGTGGTTATTCTCTCTTTCTCTGAGGCCTGGACCAAGGCAGATGCATGGGAGGGAGGGCTCTTCTTCTTCAGGCTAGCCCTGGTGGAGCTGGGCCTGCCTGTTCACTCCCTCACAGGCCAAAGGATGACATTTATCATGGAGGGAGGGCGCTCTTTCTTTAGGCTAGCCCTGATGGAGCTGGACCTGCATGTTCACTCCCTCACAGGCTGAAGGTCGACAGTTATCATGGAGGGAGGGCTCTCTATCTTCATGGCTAGCCCTGATGGAGTTGGGCCTGCCTGTTCACTCCCTCACAGGCTGAAGGATGACAGTTATCATGGAGGGAGGGCTCTCTATCTTCAGGCTAGCCCTGATGGGGCTGGGCCTACCTGTTCACTCCCTCACAGGCTGAAGGATGACAGTGCTGCACCAATGGAGCACTGTGACATCCTCTGCTGTGTGGTTGGGCTACCTGTGTGATTCCAGTGTTGGGGTTTTGTGGGGGGTGGCCAGCGTGCATTCACTGGTCTGTAGAGGCTCTTAGTCTCCCAGCAGCTATCAGGATAATTAAAGTCTCTCATACCTATCAGTTCTTACATCTTGGAGATTTCTGAGATTTATCTCTGAAAAGCATCATCCACCACCTTGTCTTGGTTTTGTAGTTTATAGTAACCTCTTACCACAATCTTTTTTCTTTCTTTCTCAGTTCATCTTGACCTGGTATCATAGTGCTTTCAACTGGTCCAGTTTCCTCACTTGTGTGGATTTCTTTACAAGTCCATTTGTCTTTGATATAATGATGCCCCCTCTCCTTATCTTCCCCATCTATTCTTTTTGAACAAATTATATCCTTCAGTTGTTATACTGCAATCATGGGAGTCCTTCTATCAAGAGTCTACTACATATTTAAAGTCATATTTATCTTTCTGCACTAGGTCTTCAAGCTCATCTTGTTTGGTTCCTAAACTCTGTGCATTGGTATTTAGAATCTAAAACCTTGTTTGTTCACATCTTTAATTGTATTGGGGGTTTTGTGATTGCAAAGATATCCTAAATGTATCTGATTGTGGGGTCTGTGAGATTGTTTTGCACATGTCTTCTACAACTATCCATCATTGGGAGCATTTTTTTTTAAATTGTAAATTTGCATGACTTAAAATGTATTCATTTTTAAAATCATGGATTAGTCAATGGGAAAATGTATTTAATGTATTTGAAAATGCAATGAGAATAGTGTGCATTAAGAAAAATGGATAAAAATGCACATTAGGAAAAGTCCATGACAACATATCCAAATTTTGATTGTAAAGAAGAAGAAAAAAACCACATACACCGCTTGAATGTCATGGGAATTCTGGTGGAGATCCAACTAATGCCACAGCAGCAGGAGGGGGAAGAAGATTTAGAGATTTTATTATGAACAAATCCAAGTAATAGGGGTATCTTTTATCAATTCTGGTTAATATGAGTGATGGACTCAAGCCTCATCAATTTTTTGGGAAATACTTACCTTAGACAAATGTAGCAACTGAAACATGAGTATATAATGTAGCATTTTTGTATTCAGTGTTGCTTGGCTCTTTTATTACATACAGAAAGAATAAAAACAAAGATTCAAACAAATAAAAAATTCAGCTATGAGTTTCTTCCCTTTCTCTATATATCTTTGAGCCTCTGCTATGTATATCTGAATCACAAGCAAACTCCCACATTTTCTGTGAAAATGATTGTATTAAATTAAAGTACAGTAGAGCTGATTAAAACAGCTTGACAGGTTAAAGGCATATTAATGTGGGAGTTAAATCTATATTTTGTAAATACTACAATCTGTAATTTTAACCTACCTTAAAATTCTTCTACACTGCAAACTCATTAAGAAGGCCCTTTGGTCCCAGTTCTTTCTGCACATCCATGTAGGTGCACAGTAAAGACCTTCCTGTTTAAAACTGTCTTCAGTTGAATTTCTAATTGCCTTGTCTGTTCAAATTGGCTTTGCAATGTTTTCTGTATGCTTGTTGCTGTGATTGTTAGGTCTTGTGTGCTGTTACATTCTTGTTTGTAACCTACTGTATGTGGGCACTGCAAATTAATAAATAAAATAAAACTTAACAATGCAAATGAAGGCCCGACTAGTGTATACCCATTGAATCAATGGTCTTTGTATACATTTTAACTTATTGAGCATTTGATTTACAGTCAGCCCTTCTTATACATAGGTTTTTTATACACGGATTCAAGCATCCATGGTTTGAAAATGTTCGAAAAAAGTATAAATTTCAAATATCAAACCTTGATTTTCCAATTTTTATAAGGGACACCATTTTGCTATGTCATTATATTTCATGAGAGTTGAGCATCCATGGATTTTGTTATTGATGAGGGATCTTGGAACGAAACCCCAGCGTATAAAAAGGGTCCACTGTATCTTTACTGCAGTGGTAGCTGATAGTTCCGATGATAGTAGGATGGGAATCTATTTTAGGTTTTAACCTGCAGTTTAAAGGACCTGCCCACTGTGCTGAACCTATTTTGGGACAAGATTCAGCATGCTGAGACTTAACTGGAACTCATTCACCACTCATCTGATTTGGGAGCCACCACATATAGATTTACTATTGCTAATTACTATTTACTATTTAGGATTTACAATTTACTATTTAGGATTTACTATTACTATTGCCAAAAGAAAATCAGCATGTGCTTTGTACACTATCACAAAGCCTTCGGCTACATAGATTATGAAATGCTATGGAACACCCTTAAAGACATGAGGATGTCAACACATCTGATAGTCCTGATAAGGAATCTATACTCAGGACAAGAGGGTACTGTCAGAAGAGAACATGTAGAAACTGAATGGTTCCTAATTGGCAAAGGACTTAGGCAAGGTTGTATCCTTTCATCCTATCTGTTCAACTTGTATGCAGAATATATTATAAGAAAAGTAGGCTTGGACACAGAAGAGGGAGAAGTGAGAATAGGAGGCAGGAATATCAACCATCTCAGGTATTTATCACATGTGAGACCGGAACTCTAAACCGAAGCACTTCTGTAGCAGAGTCACTTTGAATCCAAGGCAATTCACGTGATGAACTATCACATGTGAAGAATAAAATTGTGGTAATTACTGGGTCAAAGCAGAGTGAGTGCACATTGAATTACCACACCAGTAAATACTAAGCAGATTCAACTATTCGAATTGGGACCCTTGCACATGCTAATGGGTGTCTGAATGCATTGTGAACCTTTGCACTTCTGGGGTGAAGAAGGGGGGCACTTCCTGGTTCCACTTTCACGTGAATGCTAGCCTCACATGAAAGATTGCTTCATGTTCTATGGGCTTTAGAGTCCATTTTGGCACCCAAACTAGCACTCTTTTTCTGGGAGATATGGTCTGTTTTTTCCAGTCACACAAGCAGCCTTTCTATGGGATATATGGTCCTTTTTTGGCAGCCACACAAGCAGCCTTTCTATGGGCTATATGGTCCGTTTTTGCAGCCACACAAGCAGCCTTCCCCAGTGGCATCGGAAATAGCTGCTTTCCCCCTCCTCGCCAGCATGTCTCCTGCAAATACATTCATTCCCTAGTAGCTCTCTGTCCTTTCCCCAGCACCATCAGAAAAAAACGCATTTCCCCTCGGCAGCAATGGAAGCAGGGGGGGAGGTACCGGAAGCAAATGGGGCAAAATTGCAGCACAGCATCATGGGAAATGTGGGACCTTGGAAGTTTGGGGGTGTACCAGGACAGAAGCAAAGTTTCATTCCACATCAGACCAATTCGAAGTGAAATAGAAGTGAGCTTAGAAGCAATTTTTGTAAATTCGCTTGTTACTGAATTCACAAAAATGAGGAGTCATTCCAGCTTGACTGTGGATCCGCCTCAGAACGACCCCCCACAGAAAGCAATCAGGTGTGATAATACATCACATTATAACGTGAATTTGCATGGCTGGACCAGGAGTGACTCCAGATCTGAGCTACAAAACCCCTCCTGTGATAAAGGCCTAAGATACGCATATGACACCATAGTACTAGCAGAAAACCTCACAGTCTTGAGGTCAAAGAAGATCAAAGAAGAAAGTGCAAAGGCAGGCTTAATGTTGAACATAAAGAAAATAAAAATAATGACTACCAAGGACCTTCACAAATTCAACCTAAACAATAAAGAAATAGAAATAGTAAAACAATTCTCATACCTGAAATCAAAAATGGATAGAAGTGGGGACTGCAGTCAGGAAATCAGAAGAAGATTAAAAATGGGGAAGGCAGCCATGCAATAATTAGAAAAGATTCTAAAATGAAAAGAGATACAATTGAGCACAAAAGTTAAAATCATATAAGCCATTGTATTCCCTATTACTATGTATGGATGTGAGAGCTGAACAGTTAAGAAAGATGATAGGAAGAAAATCAATTCATTTGTGATGTGGTGATGGGGAAGAGTCCTGAGAATCCCATTGACAGCCAAAAGGACAAACAAATGGGTTCTAGAGCAAATAAAGCCGGAAACCTCTTTGGAAGCCAAGATGAACAAACTGAGGCTGTCATACATTGGACACATCATGAGAAGGGAGGTCTCATTGGAAAAGACAATAATGCTGGGAAAGGTGGAGGGAAGTAGGAAGAGAGGAAGGCCACATATCAGATGGATGGACTCTATTAAGCAGGTCACAGGTATGAGTTTGCAGGACCTAAGCAGGGCTGTGGAGGACAGGGGATCTTGGAGATGTCTTATCCATAGGGTTGCCATAGGTCAAGATTGACTCAAGAACAGTTAACAACAGCAACAACAATTGCCTACCTCTGAGGTGTTAGTCATTCACCTTGGTGGGAATTTCCTGGCTGTGTTGAAGAGCAAGACCCTGGTTTTACAAGCACTGAAGGATTTTTTAGTTTCTAGAAACTTGTTGGCCTAGAGTTTCCCTTGTTTTTTCTGCCATTTTTCCCAACCAAATACTTTGTGGCAGGTGATCACAAGCACATTGACCTTGCCCAGAGAAATGTCATTAGGGACACATTTTCCTGCATCTGGCCATAGTTTTCCATCATCAGAGTGCACGGACTGTGGCATTCATTTGTCAAAAGAGAAGAATATACTGTTCCTGGCTGGGGGGGGGGGGGTTGCAACAGGGGTTGAAGGCTGTGTTGGTTAGCCTTGTATGTGAAAGATTAGTGGGATGGCAAATATAAGTTGTTGTTATTCTGGTTAAAGTTTATTTATAAAGTGCTGCAAATTTACACAGCGCTGTACAATTAATCAATTTAAAATGAATAAAATAAAATAAACCAGCCAGTGACATACATTCTAGGAAAAACAATTAAAAGTAATACATATTAATACATTTTTAAAATTGAAAGCAATAAAATATAGCAAAGTCCTTGGTGATCACCTTTGGCACCCTTTTGGTGTACAATAGGGCTTTAAAACTTCCTCTTCTGAGTTCTGAGGTTAGAGGGGTTGGGGAAGGAAACTACCATTGAGGATCACCTGGGATCCAGGCTCTCACTTGTAGCATTCTGAGGCTTGAGTGGGAGTCCCCTGGGTTGCCTTCTAATTATGGCTGACCAGGGAGCAACCCAATTATTTGGATTGCCCTTCAGGGCTTAGTTGTTTTGCCCAAAGGAAGGCAGAGGAAGTGTCTAGGGCTTGGCACCTAGCCTCAGTTGGACCCTTGCTTCATTTCCAGACCAACACATCTTTAGTAGGTTAGGTCAAATAAAGAAGCCCTTGTTTACCCAATTTTCTGTGTCTAGTCTTGTTATTTATATGGTTGGTTATCAATACACTGCATATTCTGTCCTTTTAAACTCTGGAGCATTGATTTCTTGCTATGTTGACTTCTGCAGTGTTGGCTACTCTTCAACTCCCCATAAAGCTAACCAGATTACTAATTTCTTTAGCTTTAAGCAGTTTGTGTAATGACAAATACATCCAGGGAGTTGGGCTTCAATGGACTGATTGCTCCTGCCTGTGTTTATCTTTTTATTGTATTTATTGTACATAAGGATCTGTAGAGATTGGATAGTTTATGGTCTTCCTCATATCATCCTATAAAATTCTCACATAGGAATCATTTTTGTGTCCATCATTTCATACCTGTGAGTATGTAAAACGTATATTTTTAACAGTTCATTTCTGCATTAAGATACCATTACTAAACCCCTGAGAAAACCATCGAAGAAATAACATATGTTAAATATTGCCCACCTCTTCTAAGACTCATGCATGGCAGAGTAGAAAGCAGAATATACAATTATTCTGCACTTCAACATGAACAGAATTACATCCACAATTCCCATTAATGCTAATGGAGTAGTGTTAAATCCCTGTAAATCAAGATAAAAATGCAGAAGCACTTAAATGTCTGTCAGCTGGTATTAAAATACCCTTGATCTTTTTAATATTCTGTAATGTCAACCATCACTTTGCTGTCTGTCATGCTAAGAACCAAGCAGAGACATATTTTAAGTAGGGATTGAAAAAATGTATTTTTTTAAATGAAATAACTGAAAAATTTGTTTCTTGAGTGTTGGGAAATGCTAATAAGGAGAATCACGGACTGATGGGGATCTCCACAGTTCAGGACCAGTTTTCTACATCAGTTACATTGGCCGGTTACACACCGGCACTTGGGACGTCCGCAGGATGTCCCATTTTAAAAAAGGGGCGTCTCTTCTAGACGCCCCTGGGTCTAATACGGACTCTGTCCATACAATATGGCGCCGGCCGTTCCACACGGCCGGCGCCATCTTTACATATCGGACGCATAGCGTCCGAACGTGTCGCGGTGCCTATGACATCGCGAATGCACCAGCGGCGCCTCGCGACATCATAGTGGCGCCGCAAGAAGGAGCTCCTTTTTTGTTCTGCGCAGGAGCCAAGCGGTGTGGCTGCTACGGCTCCCGCACGGAGTAAGCGGCGGCGTCAGCAGACCGCCTCAAAGCGGTGGTCTATAACCCGCCTTAGTTTGGCAATCCTAACTAAGTAACTCCTGTTTGCCAGACCCTCCCAAATCCAATGGGAACCTCATCCATTTGTGCTTTGATTACCAGCAGGATGGACCTCTTTCTCCCTGTGCAACTGATTCCAGGTGAAGGAAGTTGAGGAGGTTGCAATCATGACAAATGTATGACAGTTGTAACTAGCAATCATGAATATGTAACAGTAATCTAGATTTACACATTCATAATTGTTTGTTACTCATGATCACGATCACTTAAACATGATTGTGACACTACTATCATGATCATAATTCCCCACCCCATCTACTTTACTGGGCATCAGTTGCCTGGGAGAAGGTGGCCCATTCTGCCAGCAACTGGAGCATGTTACCATAAGCTTTCTTAGGGGTGAAGCAGACTGGCAGCTTGGAGCGGCCTCTGTCTGCTCCAGCCCCAGTTGACCAGGGCAGGACCACAGCGACCTGATGGTCAGCTCTGAAAGTGGATTTGTCTCGCATGCATATCAATTAGCAGATATATCATGTCACATATATATCAGTAAGCATACTGATGTAAACCCTCTGTTATATTTTTGTCATCTC
Source organism: Sceloporus undulatus (assembly GCF_019175285.1). Taxonomy (NCBI): domain Eukaryota; kingdom Metazoa; phylum Chordata; class Lepidosauria; order Squamata; family Phrynosomatidae; genus Sceloporus; species Sceloporus undulatus. Next base: position 152,494,768 of record NC_056526.1, read on the forward strand.
ACAGCATATTCATATAAAGCAAAAATTCCAAGTGAGGTATCATGGCATAACTTCCAGTTGAAAACCATACATATCAGAATATCATCACAGTTGGATCAAAGACATGATACATAACAAGATCTCCCAGCACAATATCATAGCAGGATTAGCCCAATTCTGACACCACTGTCTAATGACATCCCATATGGCATGGCAGCACCCTATATATCCACTATGATGACTCTAAGAATATTAATATCTGACTGTGATAACCACACATTATAAGACTACTCTGAAAGTTTGTGTGTGAGTATGTGCCTTCAAGTTGTCCATCAACTTATGGTGACCCCATGAATTTCACAGGGCTTTCTTAGGGAATTTCTTACTTAGAATACTCAGAGGTAGTTATGCCAGTTCCTTTGAAATATAGTCTAAAGCCCCTGGTATTCTTTGGTAGTCTCCCATCTAAGTACTAACTGTGACTGATCCTGTTTAGCTTTAACTATCAGACAGCCTCTAGTACCTTTAGAGTATTTTAGGGAAATAAATTGAAATTTCCAAGCCTATTAATTGCACACAGTACAATAAATCTACCATATATATTCATGTCATGGTGAGACTCTCTCACCCAACTAATTTTCTCTGATGGCAGCACAATGGGTCTTTTCATCCCACCACTGCTATCAATATGTAATGTCTACCTCCCCAGCTGCCACCTAATGGGGTGCTCTGTGAAATTTCCATTCTGAACCCCCAGGTTAATTTTTTCTCTGATTTTACCCCACTGCTTTATTGGCATAGTTGTGCAAACTGCATTGCACCACACTGAAGCTTTGCATCTGGATGGCCACCAAAGAAGTGACATGAAGCTCTGTGCAGGCTGGAGAAATCCTTCTCCCTTTCCCAGAAGCAGCAAAAAAGGCAACACACTGATATATCTCAAAAATGCTTTACTTCTGGTTACTCTTGTATACAAATCACATTGCCACCAACAAAGCTACTCACATTACACACAACACCATCAATCCACACTGTACAAAGAGACTCTGCCCCTTATATGCATGTGCCATGCACAGGCACTTAGTCCAGGCTCTTCCTGCTGTGTAACCTCTGTACTAGTCCCCCGTGCAGTATGACTTTGCATTTTTCAGCTCCTGTCATCTTTGTGCCACATCTGGACATTTTCCTTATGATCCATTCCTAGCATGCTTTTCTTGATATCAGGTGGCAAGACCTTCAAACTTGGATCTCTCACTTGAGTTCCTTCCACACTTGTCCTTTCTCAGGGGCCAGTCCTAAGGAAGACAGAACACTCACTATTTTGAGTAGTCTCAGCAATCAAAGTATTATTCATCTTTAGTAGCATTTGATTTGTATTTTCCCAAAATACTTCAAGTGACCTCACGTTGAACCAAAAAGAGAAAACTTTATTTACAAAATGGTTGGTTTCCAGTATCTTCTTATGGTTGGTATTCAAAATTGATCCCGTGTTTATTTGCTTAAACAGTTACAAAAATTTACAGTATCTGTTACTATCTTCTGTTAGTGGTCTCTGGATTCCAGTTTCACATAAGACTTTTTACTACACTCTAAGCTTTAAAACTTTGTTGCTACTTTATGACTTTTCCAGCCACACCAATTCAATTTCCATACCTGACCTCTTGTAAGGCCAGCCTGGGTACTCAAAGCCCTTTCCAACTGCCCTTTCAGCAGTGTATCTGGGCCACTTTGGCTGTTAAAGCCCCTCAGGGTCTAATAAACCTCTAAATCAGAGCTCTGTCCCTGTCTGGTTCCTATCTACCTCATACATGCCTCAGTCTATTTATGTCCGCTCCTGAGAGTAGTCCCCACCTTTTTTGGCTAAACTCCCATTGGTTGACTCTAGGCTCAATGTGATTGGATGTTGCCAACATTTCAATCTGCCTTTTCTCTTATGTATAAGTTAATTTTGTATTTTGACATTACCTATGCATAGGTAGAGGGTAAACCTAAGGGGCATGTAACAACGGATGAAAAGGATGATGCAAGGAAGATGATACCAGAGAATTTATAAAATTCCAGCAGGCATAACTGCTTCTGCTCACTGTAAAAGCTGGATGGATGAGGAGGGAACTGTGATAAATGGTAACTGTGTAATTTCCCACTAGTGTGATAAGGTCCATAGAGTTTATCAGACTTCTGTGCAGCCACTAGAAAATGTATATTCATCCTTATTTAGTGGTAGCCCCCATAAAGTACAACAGAGCTCCTCATTGAGGGAACAGGCTGACAGGACCATCTTCTCCAGCTACAGCCCTTACTTGGTGGGAGTAAGTCCCACCATGCTAAATGGCACTTGCTTCATACTGTAGGAGGTGCCAGAGATTGGGGATACTGGGTACATAACAAACACTCCATAAAGCAAGAAGCACCATCGATCCATCACCCTTTGTGGGAAATACATTTTGCTTAGGCTCTTTCCCCACATATCTCTGAAATACACTGCTCTGCATTTGTGTGTCCCCCTCCTGTAGACAGGCTTGGACTGTACACATGTTTTGAAGTTCATGGGTGACAGGAAACCACACATATGCATGAGTACAGATTCCCACCTTTCCATGGGATCCTCAACGGGTCTGGGTTGAGGTTAACTCCTTGGCAGTCTCCAGGCTGGCAAAAGCATCTGTTTACAACTTCAGGTTTCTTCCCACAAGGACTATAAAACTTTCCAGCCCAGCCCAGACACTTACTCTCTCCAGAGCATGTCCAGACTTTGGGCTCTGCTTGCTTCACCTCCATCAATAGATATTCAATTCTCATGGGCATTGCCCCTGAAATCCTCCATGAACATGAGACTATTACCCTTGGCCTGGCCTTCTCTGACTGGGGCAGGAAAATCTGACCCCAGAGCCTTCAAGGTTTTTTTTTAATAGCTTATCTTTTGATAAGCAACTATGCACATGACAACAGCAATCATACTACTAACATCTACCAGGTCAATGATATCTGTGCTAGTGTTTTTATTGGTTCTCTGCAATCTTCCTAAAGAGGGTGGGGAGTGGAGGTTACTTAGGCTCCAGACAAAATACGTGAGTGGCAACAGAAGGATGCAACCCTCTTGCCTTCTTCCATGTGGGATTTTGTTTATTGAGGTCTTCCTGAGATAGAGGAGATAACAACAGGTTGAGGGGGTGTTATTTTCTCTTTCTCTTTTCCTATCCGTTCCCTTTTCCACTGCTGAGCCATTCCCAGAGGGCTGCATTTTATTTTCCTGTTTTCTTCAATTAAAAATAAAAGATTCTTTCCCTTAAAATCTTGAGTGATCCTTCACAACAGAGAGTGAAACCCAGCAGAAAGTGAAAGGGAATTTAAGGATGGGAATAACAGAAAAAGTTGTCAGTTAGCCCCCTTTAGGTTAGGCAGATGAAGATAGGACTCACTGCAGATGAAAGATGAACTCTTTCTCCAGCTGAGCTGGTAGAAGCCACAAATACAATTACAAGAGATAGTTTTGATTCTCCTTTAGGCAGTAAAACTGGCTTGTGAGTGAGCACACAATTTGAATTAAGTTCTTCTTCTCTTTCTCTTAATTTCTCCCTCTGCCATTCTTCAGCTTCACCTGATTTGGACACTTAGGTCCCAAATACACTGCGGAAATAATCCAGATTGAGGCCACTTTAACTGCCCTGGCTCAGTGCTAGGGAATCTTGGGAATTGAAGGAGGCAAGGGGAAGCTGAGGCCTGAAGGGTCCAGAGACCAGCACCCATCATCCACCGGCCCCGCCCTTCTGCTCTGCTTTAAGAACTTTGCAGGCAGAAGAGACTGTAAGGAATCCTCTGGGTTTTATTTTTATTTTTTTTAATTCTTAGTGTTTAATGATGATTGTATTTTAGATAAGGGATGGGGGTGGAATTTTAGTTGTATATATTATGTTTTGTTTTGGTATTTTATTCATTTGCTTATGCCAATTGTTTATGTATTTTATGTAACTGCTTATGTAATTTTGTTTAATGTTCAGTGATGGTTGTATTTTAGTTAAGGGATGAGGGATGGAATTTTAGTTTATATACATTATGTACTGTTTAGGTATTTTATTCATTTGCTTGTGTAAATCTTTTATGCATTGTATGTGTTTGTAATTTTTTAATTGTAAATTTGTAAACCGCTTTGATCTTTTTGGAAAGGTGGTATATAAATAAATTTATTATTATTATTATTATTAGCTTATTGTGGCACAAGACAGAGAAGGCTAAATGTCTCACAAAATTACAGTTCCCACAATCCCCGAGCATTGAGCCAGGGCAGTTAAAGCAGTCTCAAACTGGATTATTTCTGAAGTGTGTTTAGGACCTTTTATTAGTCATGTCAGTTCAGTGATATGCTAAGCCAACATATTTTCACATTCCAGTCTCCAGCAAGACAAGAGAAATACATGTTGAAATGCATGCTGAAATTAGTATGTACTTTAATATTCTTGATTAGACTTTTTAAAAAAAAAATCTTAAAAGAAAACAATTCTTCTTGGATTTTTAAAAAAATATCTATAGGGTTTCTGGTAGGGTTGCCATAAGTCTGGACCTCCAAACCGGTACAAATGTAGGACAAATGTAGGACAAAATTTTCAAATGTAGGGCACATTTTTTTAAAAATGGAGGACACGCAAAAAAATTGATGGTTTTAAAATTTTTTAAATATAAATGCATGTTTTTTAGGCATGATCAAAATGGAGGACCTTTGGGCATTATTGCTAGACAGATGGCAGAAATGTACTTTCCCTTTCTGGCCACCTCCCCTCCCCCCATTCCAAATAGCACATTTGGGTATTGAACATGGCTTTATTTTAACATGGCCCCTTGCATATTTCAGACGCTTATTCGATAACCAAACTCTTTGGGTTTCACACTGAACATGCTATGCATACTGAATATGTCAAGGGGGTTTAACAAGAAGTGGGTTTGCCCTCGGATTCAACTGTACTTCTCAGAAGTGTGTACTTGGTCAAGGGACTTTGGTTTTTCTTCACTGCACATGAGTTTGTAAAAATCACAGCAACTTACATTGGCCATGCCTCAGAGGCTTGCTGATATCAGTATCACCATTAAAGAACCAAAAACACACAGAAAATGTCTTTGGAAGGTGACACTCTCTCGGCTTCAGAAACAGTGCCTGCATGTCTCTGAAGCTGACTCATATCATCATCATCACACTATCATTGTCAAAATAAGGGAGACTTGTTAGCATTAAAAGACACCCCCCAAAAAAGCCACATTGAGACCTCTGGCCACTCACTCACCACCTCCTCCTCCTCCTCCTCTTCTCCTTCTCCTTCTTCTTACTTGTCCTCCTCCTCCTTCTCCCCCTCCTTCATTTGCTGGGTGGCCTGGAAGGAACGGAGGAGGAGGAGGAGGAGGAGGAGGAGGTGGGGGGCGTGGGCGCATGCAAGGCGGGAAGGGGGCATGGTCACGCGCAGGAGGTGCACCGCCTCCTCCTTCGCCTCCTCCACGCGGCCGCACAACCTGGAATGGAGGAGGAGGAGGAGGAGGTGCGCCTCCTACCCGCATCCCCCTCCCCGCCTCCCTGCCACCCTCCCCCGCCACCGCACCACCCACCTCCTCCTCCTCCTCCGTTCCAGGCCACACAGCCACGCACAGGAGGCGCACCGCCTCCTCTTTTGCCTCCTCCTTCGCTTCCTCCACGTGGCCGTGTGGCCTGGAACAGAGGAGGAGGAGGAGGTGGGTGGTGCGGCCACGTGGGGAGGCGGGGGAAGGTGGGTTGGCGCCGCGTGGGCCCCGAACAGGGGACTGGGTGCCAAACCGGACCCCCAAAAGCGGATGTGTCCCAGGGACCACCAAGACATGGCATCCCTAGTTTCTGGTTGTGACTGTGATACAGATATGGTTGTGACTGTGATACAGAGCAAATAGAGTAAACACAGATTAAAGTAGAGATTTAATCCTTTTATCTCTGTGTTTTTCCCTAATAATAATAATAATACCATCACTGTAGCACTTCTGTTTGCCCCCAATGTTCTATGTTGCAAGAATCACCTTTGAACAAAAGTAGCAGCCTTCAGAGGATAATTGCTAGAGGGAAAAAAATTATGGAGAAAATGATAAATACTGGACTCTGGGCCACAGCTTTAATTTAAAGCAGGGCCCACAATAGCTGTTTGTTTGTTTGTTTGATTTTGCAAGGAGGGGCAGGATAGGGTATCACTGTAAATCTTGATTTTCAAGTGTGTAGTTTATTTATAAGACTTAGTTTGATCATTAGTCAATATCCAATATTCATCTAGGGATACACACACCTATCTCCTTCATTTTTGTTCTCTGAATCCCACCAGTATTCTTGTTGCATCTGAATTTCATACTGTGTTATGAAAAGGTTTTTCCCCTCTTCCGAAATAATTTTGTGTGTGTGTTGGTAGGCAGTTTCCTAATATTACATTTCTATGAAGCTTTCTTAACTAACATATTTGTAATATATTTTCTCCATTGCCAAAAGCATGTTTTCACAATTTCCCAAATCAATGCATTTTAGTTACTGGTAATTCTACACATTTACATGTGTATAATTTGAAAAAAGAAATCATCTGGTGTTCACAGTTTTATCCCCGTGACAGGAAACAAAAAGATGAATGATTTCATTGATTGTCTTACAGAACATGAATTGGACAAATTGAATTTTTAAAAAAGGTCTGGCAATGAAGTTCTTTTACACTACTAGGCATCAGATATGGCAAATATCATTAATATGTTTTAAGTCTCTTTCAACCATACTGGATTGTAACTGAATGTGCATATTTCCCATTGGATTTTAATAAGATGAAATACATTATTTCCTACCTTTTCTGTCCTTTCAAAACATTTTTAAAGTGTCAAGGAGTCAACAATGGTTATGGCCCCTTCCTTTCTTCACATACTCCTATAGCTTCAGGAGAGTGTTTTAATCAGATTGCACTCTTATATTTTATCAACCCCATTAAAGACTAGAGGCCTATAATGGGTTCTATTTCTCTCAGTGGAAATAGTATTCTGATTTAGTAATAAACTCAATGGAGCTTCAAATCCAAACTGATCATTAGCTCAGTTAAACTAGAAATGCCCAACAGTATGTGAATGTCATGCAAAGCTAATTATTCGGTACAACTGTGCTCCTCTAGGGTCCTTTTTTGTTGAAAAGAAAGGTAACCACAAGTGAATTCCAGTCTCAGCTCTAACCTGAAATAGGTTTTCCCCTAAACATCTAACTAATATGCTTATACTTGATAATGTATTCTGATGTATCTACTTGATCTATGCAAAGTATTTATGTATTTTGCATAATTGAAGAATGCTGTAATTTTTTTAAAGGAACTGGTGCTGACTCTTAAAGAACAGCAGCCTTTGACAATCAGGCACCATACTTTGGTTGACCTAGATTACAAAGTGAGGTAATAATTCTGATAGACAATTCTGCCTTGTAAAAATTTCAGACCATGATACAGTGATTGTAAAGTGTGTGCAAGCTCTTTACAAGAGGGGCTGATGATCCTTGGACTGAAGTGATGTAGTAGTTTGATCACCTTCTTTCTACCTAAAAAATCATACCAAATAATTTTATATTTCTAAAAATCCCCACCAACAATGCTTTTGGATTCCCTGTTGGGGCCTACATTACATCCAATTGTTATGAAAGGGAGAATCTCAGACCCCGTACATACATGTCTCAAAGTCTGGGCTGGAGGTGCCCAGTTTCTCTCCGGAGGGATGCAACGGCAGCCAAACTGTGCGGTGTCCCTCCAGACCCAAAAGAACCTGGAAAAACTGGGTTCTATTGTGCATCCACAATGCAAGCACAGCACCCCAAGGTGTGGGCATGCTGCTGTGCATGCAGCATGCATGCACACCACATATGGACAGTGCCACAAAAAGATGGTGCTGTCCATACATGTTAGGGTTCTGGAGCATGTGGATGGTGTGCACTCTGGAACTCTAAAATTGGCCCTAGGCTGCTGCAAACAGGTGGTCTGTTCTGGGCCACAGTGACTCAGAAAGCTCACTTTAAGTTGTGACCTCTGACGTGGTGGGCAAAATTAAAAACAAGAATATATTCACTGGAGTACTACCTTTCTTTTGTGAGGTGATAGATACAAAAATTAAACATGTAAAAAGTGTGTCTACAATTTTAATTCATGAAAATACACACTCCAGATATCAAACATTTATCTAGTTATTCAGGTATTTATAAGAGTGTATGTTTCAAGGATAACATTCTCCACAATGTGGTTGTTGTGAACTGAAGGATCTTATTGTATGCATGTTAATTCAGCTTATCTCTATCTGGTTTAAAAATTAATTTGGGCAGCATCCTGAAGTTATCAGACAGTTTTTACTGCCAAATTTGCTGCCCGAATACAGCCTGGGTCCATCTCCACTTCCAGAACCGCTCCTCGCAGTTCTTTTTGGATCCAAGAGTTTTCCAATTTAAGAAAATGGCTGCCGGACTGGCTCTAGAAGTGGGGATGGGCCTGGGCTGTATTTGGGCAGCGAATTCAGCAGTAAAAAACTTCTGATAACATCAGGATGCCTCTCGAAATAAATTTTAAATCAGATAGAGGTAAGCTGAATTAACATGCATACAATAAGCTTCAAAATAAGCATCTCTCTCTCTCTCTCTCTCTCTCTCTCTCTTTCTAACAGAAGTATCTCTGATGTCTTACCTTATTCGGAAGCAGTCATATGTTATGATCTGAGAAGAGATTTTAGTATGGAAAGGAGGGTGGGGTTCAATACAAATATTTTTTCACAAGCAAACTGCATATAATGGGAGAAGGTCCTGATCCAGATGCAGACCTTAGCAAAGGGTAAAGTGTTGACACCTACCACTTTCAACAGTAGATTCCAAGCCAGCTTCTCCAGCTTTACAAGAAACAGAATTAATAGATGCAGTTTATTACTATGCATTAAGGTAATGAGTACTGAAGCACAAAGATTCTATGACACATGCAAATTTGTTTAAAGGAGATGGCTGATCCCTGTTCAGAGCAAAACTTGGACTAGATTGTTGTCATTTTCCTTCATGGCCTGATTTGGTCACATTAATTGGTGTTTTATAATAGACCACTTTCTTGGTTATCTATTGTACATTTGCATGAAGAAAGCTTTGTTTCCTCAATGGCTATATAATATGGCATATATATAAATGTGTGTGTGTGTGTGTTTATGTAAAGGTAGGGGCTGTACAAACAGACCGACAGGGGTGGCTCTATGCCTCACTTGGAAGCTATGGGTTGGGGATGCAGCAAACTAATGGCATGCCCCCAACCCGGTGTAAAAAGGAGTCGTATTTCATGGTTCCTATTTGTGCCATAAAAGGGGCACCATAAGCACCTCCGCACAGCATTATGATGCCCCTCGTGCACAGTGCTGTTTGGGCACTGCACATGAGGGATATCGTAATGGCACATGCTGTCTTGATGGGTGCATGCCAAAATGGCAGCTGGGCGACAGTAGATAGCAGCCAGGTGGTGATAATAGGGCTAGTTTGCTTGCAGGCCAGCACAAAGTGCCGGTCTGTACAGGCTCGTAGTCCCTTGACATGAATGTCTAGTCGTAACCAACTGTAGGGGCAATGATAATCCGTCACTAAGCCAAAGAGCCAGTGCTTTCATTTTTTTTTATTTAATTTTTATAGTATTTCCATAAACAAATATCTCCTTAGATTCTATTACATTCTATTACATTTTAACAAATTATTTTACATACCCCTCAGTGCCCCCCTTCCCCGGAGCCATTTCCATCCTTATATTCCCTCCAAAATTTCAGTTCATCTTGTGGAAGTAATCTTCTATCTTCTTTTCTCAGTACTTTCTCAACAAATTCTTTCCAAATTTGGAAAGCCAGTGCTTTCAGAGGACTACTCTGGTGGTCATGTGGCCAGCATGACTGCACTGAATGCTGTTACCTTCCCACCGAAGTGGTACTTATTTATCTACATGCATTTGCATACTTTTGAACTGCTAGGTCAGTGATGGCGAACCTACGGCATGCGTGCCAGAGGTGGCACTCAGAGCCCTCTCTGTGGGCACATGTGCCGTGTCCCAGCACAGAGTTTGCCAGAATTTGTTACTAGAAAACCAGAGGGACATGGCACTTTGCAATAAATAAGTGGGTTTGGGGTTGCAGTTTGGGCACTCGGCCTCTAAAAGGTTCACCATCACTGTGCTAGGTTGACAAATATTGGGATTAGTGGCAGGAGCTCACCCCATCATATAGTTTATAAAGATAGGGACCATCCACCTGTTCTTGGACAGTGGTTTGAGTTGTATACATATTTATTTGACAGTCTAAAAATCTTGAGAGAATAATACCACAATCTTAAACAAATGAAGAAAATAAAAATAAAACATTATCGTAGGCTGCATCTTCTTTGTAATATAATTCAGTTTTGACACCACTTTAATTGTTGTGTCTCCATCCTACATAATCCAGGGATTTATAGTTTTGTTAGGCACCAACAGTCTTTGACAGATAAGACTAAAACCTTATAAAACTACAAATCTCAGGATTCCATGCGATGTAGCTACAGTATTTAAAATTGCTTACAGTGTGCACTGGGAATCTACCAATGAAATTGTGCATGGTTCTGGCAGTTGGCTGCTGGCTTCATCTCCACTATCCCTTTTTTGTAGTGAACATGTTGCTTCTCAGATGGAAATGCCACATGTGACTGGCTGCTCTCTCCTATTGACCAGGGAGATGGAATAATTGGAAAAAAGTTCCAACCTACCCACATGATGATTCTGGAAGAGACAAAATGAAGAGTCCTATGTATGCTGTTGGAGCTTTTTACCAAGGATTGCGGTGAAGATGTAGTTCCTTGGGTTAAAGATATACTATAAAATGCATTTATTCTAGAGGAAGGTTGATGATCCTAAAAGAGAACAGATTGGAAAGAATAGTTTGGGGAGAAACTGGGACAGTCAGACTGAGATTTATTCTTAAAAAGAAAAGAAAAGAGGGATTAGAATAATGGATGGAAGCTGGTGTTGGGAGACAGTCTCTGTAAGGAATCATCAGAAACAGTTCCCAGCTGAGTAATTTCAAAACGAACTCACTTTCTAACTGCAAAACTGCTTGTCCATAGCTCCCTAGGTTTCCCCCATAGTGCTGCTTAGCATCAGTCAGTCAGAAAAAAATGGAACTAGCTCTGCTTGACTAGTCAGAGAAAAGGACTTTACTAACTTGAAAAGCAGATTCACATGGGAAGTAAATTCACCCAGCAGGGAAAAAAGAGCAAATGAGTGAGTGATGGATGGGAAATGGAGGGGTAGAGATTGAGAAGGAGAAAGAAAGGGTATACAAAGAGAAACAGAGCACACTGCACATGGAACTGAAAGACAAGGAAAACAGTTTCCAGAGAATTTCAAGGATGATCCACATGACTCCAGTCCCATTTATTGACAGCAAGAAGCCCCTCACAGATTACATCTGATGCCACCCACAAGGGAATAATAATAATAATAATAATAATAATAATAATAATAATAAAAACAGTTTTACTCCAGGGTATGTTTTTAGTAGTTCAAAACACCTCAGCAACTGCATCATGTAGAAGGTAGCATCTGTTGCAGGCAGCTGCCTGGAAAAACAGCTACATTTTAGATGTGAACTCAGTAGACATATCTTGAACCAAACAGATTTGTGCTAAGATAATGTGAGGAAGATGCCATGCTGTCACAGAGAACAGAACACTTTGCAAGGTCCCAGTATTTGATTTTTTTAAACAACAACAACATTATTTTATTATTTCATTTCATTTTATTTGCCATAAGGATGCAGCCAGGGCCTTGACAAGTCTGTCACAGATTGTGGGAGGAAAGGATCTAGAATTCAACTTGCATAGCTCAGTTTTACCTGAACTCTAGATGCAAAGAGGCAGTAGTACTATAGTGAGCAGTGCCATGTTATACGAAATGAAAATATATTGTCTTCCAAATGCTATTCCTTTTCCCATATGCAATCAAACAGCACCCACTCAAGTTGCCTTGGGATATGTCACATCTGTCAGCACAGAATAAGAATTTTCCTTGTTAGCTATTGTTATTTAAATGGCTCCCTTTTCACCTAGTTTTGCAGTTCTATATCAGCAACAGCTACAAAGTAAAAATCTTACTACCACCCCTTTATTTTATTTTAAGTAGGAAAAGAAAATGTATGTAGCCTTGCTTTTGGACTCTCCCTCTATTCTGTTCCTAATCAGTTTTGGACAGCAAGACTTTAAAGAGATATTTGGCATAAGGGAACATTTAACATCATCAGCAAAAGGCATGATAAAATGTTGCAGGCTTTTATACAGTTAAAGTTTATGTTTGGAGTTCATGACAAAGCAAAAGGCATTTATTTCTGATGAGGACATGGTTAGTCAAGGAATATTAACAAAAATAAGGTTTTTACAGTACTGACAACTTAATAGGACCAAGATGTATTTAAGAACAATCTGTGAATCATATATAAATCTGAATTTCAAGGAAAGCTCTTTATGTTTTATATATCCCTGCTAAGCTGCTCAAGGAAGATTGATCCTGAGAAGGCACATGAAGCATCCATCAATTTCAGTTTTCCAGTCAGCTGGAGAAGTCAACTCTATTCTTTTTCCTTGAATAAGTCTGGTGGCTTGACTGAATTCATGGATCATTAACTACTAAGGAAACTGTTTTCTTAACCTGTAAATCAGACAGGGGATAGCAGGAGATGTGATCCTTGTAGTGCAAACATAAGTACATAATATATCTATTTTTTTCATTAAATAAGGGTATTAATTCTGAATGGTTTGTCCAGAGTTTTTAGTGGAGGGGGATAATTTTTTGGACTAAAACATCCAGAATACTCTAGTCAGCATGTTACTGATAATGAAAAATAATGCAGCAGCATGCCTCTTTGTTATATGCTGGTCTCTATGCTGTTGCATACCTTGCTAGCTGAAGGTTCTTGCTTAATTGACTATTTGATAGTTGATGGTTACTTGTTCTTGATATTAGAATTCTATGTGTTAGCTGCAGACCAGCTGTTACAACTCGGTGATTATTCTGTTATCAACTTCTCCATCTATTCATATAAGTTTAAAGGACATAATTTAACCTAATTATCTATGGGAGACTGCCAATGTATACCAGGTGCTTTGGGCTATATTTCAGCTGAAGGAAATAGCAAAGCTATCTCTGAGTATCCCTTGCCTCAGAAACCCCTATGAAATTCATGGTTACACCATAAGTCAACAGATGGCTTGAACATATACATTGTGCCCGCATCATATGCAGGTGCCCTATACATGGCTTTCAGCTTATGCTTATCCCCAGCGTAAGGCAAGGGTGGACTGTACTAATGACATCTTTCACATTTCACAGCCATCAGGAGAAATATGAATTCTACACTCAGAATGCCACCTCCTATGTCAACAAACAAGCAGGAAATGGTGTACTCGCATTGCCGCACCCGAGACCCATTAGTTTCAATGGAGCTCAAGCATATGTGGAATTTGCCTTACACAGGGGGAGGGGCATCCAGAACATAAGACAAGAGAACACTCTATACACACAGTTTATATGGGCAGTTAGCTCTGTTTTTTTCTGTGTGTGCGTGTTAGCAGCAAAACTGGCTACAATACAGATCAGGCTAGGAGAAATGCCAGATGCTCTGGAATGTAAATAAAAGATAGGAAATACACTTGTACTCTAGAGGTGAAATCAGTAGTAGATTTGGGAAAGTAAATAAACTATACCTTAGGTGAGACAGGTACATTAGATGAGTACTGACTGCTGTCATAGCTCAGGTGTTATGGAAAGATGTGCATTTGTATTGGATAAGAGATAGTGTACTAAATAGAGTCAAGTGTGGTACAGTGGTTTGAGCATTGGACTAGGATACTGGGAGACCAGAGTTTGAATTCCAATCAGCCATTAAAACCCACTGGGTGACCTTGGGCAAGCCACACACATTCAGCCTCAGAGGAGAGCCATGGCAATCCCCCTCTGAAGGATTGTTCCCAGGTTTACACGGAAACCACTGGGAGAAAGGGGGAGTGGCGTGCACACCCATGCTGCATGCACATGGCCACACAGCATGCCCGAGACCCATTATATCTAATGGGCCTCGAGCATATTCACTTTTTGCCTTATGCAGGGGGGATCCCCTGTGTAAGGAAAGGCAGACTGTACTAATGATATCTTGCGCAATCAGGAGGAACAGGAATTCTACACACAGAATACAACCTGCTGTGTCGACAAATTAATTGGTTGTCAATGGATGTGAGTTTCTGAAGAGGGTCCACAGCTCACCATCACCAAAGGGAACCCTCCAATAGTGAGAATCTTTCTCCATAAATCAAGAGATTTGCTAAAAAGTTCATTGAAAAACCTCTAAGGGAGAAATATACCATCCCACTTTTGAGCAAACATGATTAGTGCAAAGTCTTTGAAGAAATAGGATTTAAGCAATTACTTCATAACACATGGAAGTTTTACTCATTTTGTTGATGGTTATTTGTCTATTGAGTTTGACTGAAAGTCATGCTTCTTAATAATACCATTAAAACTGACAGCCATGACAAACATCACTGTTTTGGCCATCCAAATGAGACCTTTTAACATATGCTCTGTAATTGTTCACCAGCCTGGAAACATTGGCTTAATGTGTTGATGAACCAGCTGGCCAAAGCCATCCCAGACTGAATGGGCATTATTTCTTTAAATTGAACTGTGTCTGGGACAGGTGGCCAGCAGACATGGGATGTAGTCATCATGGATGAAGACTGTAGGAAGTTAACCACTGTAAATATTACAAGTCCATTTGTGCTTGCTCCAGTCCCATGTGTCTTCTGCAGGGGCAGTTTCAAGCCGCCTCTTTGTGGCCATCTGTTTAGACCCTCTATGAGGAAAGAGATGGATAGAGACAAAGAAATAAATTTAACGCAGCATTTTGATGTCCCACAATCCCGCCCCCAAACTCATTATCTACAGAGTCCTAAATCACCTGCTGCTACCTTAAAGAGTCAATGTAGATGAGTGGTCAGTGGCAGAATCCCAAAAAAGCATTCTACCCACTTTCCAAATGTGAAATGTTCATTTAGTCACCAAATAAGATGGTCTGATACTAGCAACAGGACTTGACAAATCTGGAAAAGAGGATGGAGGTGGGAAATGGTAAAGCTGCATATTAAGCAGAATCATAAAACATACTGAAAACAATACCAAGCATCAAAAAAATAAAGGGAGCTCTGCTCTGGTTGCATGGCAAACTACTTTCCCCAGAATTGTCTACCATTGAGCCGTGAGAGTTATAGTGGTGTCAAACTGCATTATTTTGGCAGTGCAGATGCAACCTAAGTCATATTCAGGGCTAGCCTGAAGAAGAAGAGCCTTCCCTCTGGTCCATCTGCCTTGGTCCAGGCCTCAGACGGAGAGAAGAAGCACTGGGCCTCATCCCCTTTCCCCTCACCATTCCCCTCTCCTTTTGTGTCATGTCTTTTAGATTGTAAGCCTGAGGGCAGGGAACCGTCTATTATCCCCTCTGTTGTAAGCCGCCCGGATTCCCAGTGATTGGGCGGCATATACATAAATCCTATTATTATTATTATTATTATTATTATTATTATTATTATTATTATTATTATTATATTCAAGCAAACCCTGTATTCTTTCAAATTAGTATGAAAAGGAATTGCTCTATTTAAACTAATTGTTCTTAAATCAGTTATATTTTCCTTTCTGCTGCTTTCAATGGGTTTATTTTTAAGTTCATAGCATTTCTGGATTATTCTTCATGTGCTTCATGGCTTATTTAAACATTTTTATTTATCATAACTTTAATAAATTTTCTGGATTATTCTCCATGTGCTTAATGGCTTATTTAAACATTTTTATGTATCATAACTTTATTGCTCTTACTGTTATACTATAAATTCCAAGAGATTTCAGATGTTCAGTATCACGTTTATTTTAATTATTGACGCATATCAGGAATGAGTGGCACTATAGCTTTAAGGTAGTGTGTCTGCTTTGCATGTAGAGAACCACAGGTTCAGTCCCTGATATTTTGAGTTAAAAAGAAAAATGCTTCTACTGTATGATTAATTAAAAAAAAATATAAAATCAGTGTTTTTGAGCTACTGATAGTCAGGGTAACCACTATTGAAGTATATGACATATTGAATTAGATTTACTCTTACAATCTCATAGAATCATAGAATTGGAAGAGACCACAAGGGCCATGCCATGCAGGAAATCACAAACAAAGCATCCCCAACAAATGGCCCTCCGACCTCTGTTTAAAGACCTCCAAGGAAGGAGACTCCACCACACTCCAAGAGAGTGTGTTCCACTTTCAAACAGCCCTTATTGTTAGGAGGTTCCTCCTAATGTTGAGGTGGAATATCTTTTTCTGTAGCTTACATCCATACATCTCTCCTTTCTGAGTGTGTGGTCATCTGTTCTAGAAAGGCATCATTCATTTCCTCAGTCTGATTTGGGGGTCTGTAGTAGACTCCCACAATAACATCCCTGTTGTTTCCCTTCCCTTTAATTTTTATCCAGATGCTCTCTACCTGGCTTCCAGGATTTAAGTCCTGGATCTCTTCACACATGTAGACATCCCTGACATATAATGCTGCTGCTCCTCCTTTCCTGTTTGTCCCATTTCTCTTTAAAAGGTTATACCCCTCTATTATTGTCCATGATATTTTTCTAATTATTAAGAAGTTTCTGAAATGTTGTTTTAAAGAGAAAAAGGATGCTAGATACCTTGGGAAAAAGCTGTAGTTCCAGTGAGATATTTGTGAAGTTGAGACTGAAACCAAAAAATAAATAAATAAATAAATAAATAAATAAATAAATAAATAAATGGGGGGGGTAATAATATTATCCCCAAACTTTGATGACACATACCAGTTACTCCTTCACCTCCAAACTTAGGTTTCCAGTGTTAGTTTCTACATATTAAACAAGAACAAGGTCCTTTGCCTAGGAGGCCGGCGCTAAAAACCACATAACACCATATTGGAAGAAAGGCCACAACTTTATTAACCACAGCAAACCAAAACATAAGGGTTGGCACAAAGCATGAGGTCAGGATCTGAAGCATTGACTAACCCCTCGGTTAATCGATAAGCAGCATGCCTGGTGACCGCCAGGCATTGGGATGACCTAGGGGCTAATAACGCAAACTGGCCACCATCACACCAGGCGTTCTCTATATCACAAAGCCCCTAGTCACCGGGTGGCATATCCATGTTGTGGCCCCCGCAATGGCCACAACCCTTGCACAGCTTGCCCCCGGGTCTCAGTTGACTCCCAAACCAGTGCTCCATAGCCCTGGTAACCAAACCAACCAGATCCTGCCCTATGCTGCCGCCACAAAGGCAGTTCCACCGGAACGCCTACCGCCAACCCTAAAAAACAGGCTTAATGACCAGCACAGGCGTCCAAGTGCGGGCGAACATAACCCACATAAGCCTTTGATCTCCAACGCCCCATTCTTTTTATAGAATCAGCAGCCAAACCAACTTGAGATGCAGTAGTGGCAGCTCTGATCCTAAAAGAATGGCCGCAGAACTCATTAGGAGGTAAACCCAGGCGTTTTGCAGCCAACCTGAGCACAGCTATAAACTGAAAGCGAATAAGGGGTGTCCCATCCAGATGCAAAAACAGATAAGAATCAATATCTGGGCGCAACAACCAGAAATTTTTTAGGGCCTTGACAGCACAAATCATTGACCCTTTAAACCTCCTGATAACAATGGTTTGACCACGACCAAGTTGATCGCACTTGGACCTGCGTACATTTAAAGAAATGGCATGCTTAGAAAATGACAAATCACCAGCTTTTAATGCTCTAAAAGAAACATCACTTTTGGAAGAAGCAACCAATTCCCCCACTCTGAAAGCTCCAAAAAATGCCACTGTAAATGCCGCAAAAAACAAAGCATATTCGTAATCAGATGTACAGATTATAGGTAACAAAGAACAAATTTTTGAAAGCAGCTGAAAGCAAATAGGTCTTCTTTCGTCCTTTGACCTGGCATAAACCCGCTTCCATCCTTCTAGCGCCTTTCGAACAAGAAAAGAAGAACAAGGATCGGCAAAACCAGCAGCCTTTGAGAAAAATGTGATCCCGGCCAAGTGAATGGCCATAGTTTTTGGCGCACAATTGGTCCGTTTTAACCAAACCATAAACTGCATAACAATAGCTGAGTCAACCGGCCATCTTGACTCCATACCAACCGATCGAAAAAATTCCCATAGTTTCGTGATGGCTCACTTGTACACTTTGAGAGTAGAAGGAGCGACCGACTCTAGAACACCCTGCATTATTTCATGCAGCCAACCTGTCAAAAGAATTCTGGGAAAGGGGTCGGTTCCAGATCTGCTTCGGGGGCCAGCTGGCGGAACCTGTCTTCCTGTAGACGAGAGAGGGCGTCGGCAACATTATTTTGTAACCCCGGTACAAAACGAGCTGAAAACGTAATATTATTATAGAGACAGCACAACACAAGTTTTCTGACCAGTGACATAACCCTTTCTGATTTAGAAAATTGACAATTAACCACAGAAACAACCGCTTGGTTGTCGCACCAAAAGCAAACTTTTTTGTTACTCAAATCTAGGCACCAGATGTGAATGGCAGCAACTATAGGGAACAGTTCTAGAAAAGTCATATCTCTCAAAATGTCTTGGCCTGTCCACTCAGAGGGCCATTTTTTTGCACACCAATGTCCCTGAAAGTAAATCCCGAACCCCACACTACCAGCGGCATCTGAATGAACCTGTAAACGGTCTTGAAGAGCCCAGGACCTTTGCCAAATGGCAACTCCATTGAAGTCCTGAAGGAATTGAAGCCACACTTTAAAATCCTCCTTCATGTTTTTTGTGTACCTGATGTGATGATGGGGAAGACGTGGTCCAGCCAAGGACCTGGCTATACTAGCACAAAATGCGCGACCAGGAGATATAACCTTGCAGGCAAAATTAAGATGTCCCAAGATGGACTGAACCTGCTTCAATGTGGCTTTTTGAGCCAACAAGGCCTCTTGAAGAAGGGTCCTAAGAGTAGACAGCTTATCTGAAGGGAGGCAGGAGATACCTGCCACCGAATCTAAACGGATCCCTAAAAAGGTAAGCGATGTGGAAGGCCCTTCAGTTTTGTCAGCAGCCAATGGGACACCAATACTTTTTGTTAATTCAGAAAAAATTGTGAGCAACCTGGAACACTCATCGGAGTGTGCACGCCCAACAAAAAGAAAATCGTCAAGATAGTGGGTGACAAGAGGAGAAGCTGCCCGACGTTTTAACTCCCATTCAAGAAACGTACTAAACATCTCAAAGGCTGAGCAGCTGATAGAACAGCCCATTGGCATGGCCTTATCAAAGTACCAGTTATCAGCAAATTTGAAACCAAGGAGCGGAAAGTCATTGGGGTGAACAGGCAATAAGCGAAAAGCAGACTGTATATCACATTTTGCCATGAGGGCACCTTTGCCACAAGCTTTGACCAAATGAACAGCCTGATCAAAAGAAGCGTATTTTACAGTACACAACTCAGAAGGAATGGCATCGTTAACAGAAGAACCCGGAGGATGTGATAAATGGTGTATGATCCTGAATTCACCTGGCACCTTCTTTGGAACAACCCCTAAAGGAGAAACATGAAACTTGGGAAAAGGAGGGGAAGGAAAAGGACCTTCAACTCTACCCGCTTCAATCTCCTTCAGGATCTTTGCTCGCAGAACATCTGGCAGGTCCCTGGCAGATTTAAGGTTACGAGGGTTGGAATGGGACGGGAAAGAAGCAACTGGGATACGAAAACCATAAGAAAAACCATCAGCTAGTGTTCTAGCTGCTTCCTTATTAGGATAGGCAGCAAGTAGAGGAATCAGTGCAGCAGGTCTAACAGGAGTGGAAGCCATCTGAAAAGAAGGGAAAACAACAGCATCATTATTTAAGGCCCCCTGGCACGCCGACATCTGAGGAAGATGAACCTTCTTTTCTGCCGGATGCTGACTGTGCAGAGCGCCCTGAACGAAAGGGCTGAGAAGAAAGGTTAGCACGTGAGCAAGAAAACTTAGGATGTGAACCTTTACAAATTTCACAAGAGTGTTCATATTTGCATTGTTGGCGTGTACACCTGCCAGCATTAAAATCCCAACAAGAATAACGGCAAAACCCTTTAGAACCAGGCCCTTTTTGAGGACCTTTGGCCTTAGCCAAAGTCCCCACTTCCAACAACCAAATTTCGTTATGTAAAGTGTCCCAACG
Source organism: Sceloporus undulatus (assembly GCF_019175285.1). Taxonomy (NCBI): domain Eukaryota; kingdom Metazoa; phylum Chordata; class Lepidosauria; order Squamata; family Phrynosomatidae; genus Sceloporus; species Sceloporus undulatus. The sequence goes on from NC_056526.1 coordinate 152,515,014, forward strand.
TTCTTTAGAGTTTTGAGAAGCATGCTGTCTGAAAGCGGCATCATATGCAATAGCAGCTAAGTCTCCAGCAAAGGACTTAGCTCGTAAAACATTAGCCAGATGGCTATCCAGATGCCATGCTCTCTCAGGGAATGCCATGGCTACCACTGATTTGAAAACCACAAAACCTTCAAGCCAATTGGCGAAGGTGTGTTCAACCGAAGCCACTTTAGGTTCATTTTTGGTCTTTTTGGTGGATGTTACTGCTACTGCATCTTGACCTTTCGGCGGCACGAGGGTGAAAACGTCAACGTAGCATCCTCGAAGAATCAGCTTCCTGACCTTTTTTGGTAAATGAGAACCGGGAGGCCTCTCACCGGTCGCACAGGCTGGAATATCTGCTGCTTGGGGGTCGACCCAAACACCCTGGAGACCAGGGCGCCAGGCACGACGCTTAATGGCCCACTTAGGCAGACCTGGAACCAAAGCGTGTTCAACCCAATAACCATCCCTCCCACAAGGAACTTCAGAAATCGCAGCACCTGCAAGAGTGACCTGCGAAGCACCAGCCAAACGGGCACGTTGACGTCGTTTCTTGGCTCTGCGCTTCTTCTTCCTTTTCTTACACCTTTCAGATGTTGAAACTCCACCGAGTGGGTCATCTTCATCAGAAGACGAAGAGGAGGAAGAACTGGAACTGCTGCTAGAAGAGCTGGTCAAGACCGGAGCCCTCACCGATTGGGAAGATGGTAGTGCAGATGCATCAGAAGAGCCAGCTTGAGATGATGTGATCGCTTGCTGAATCAGGTCTGTAATTGAACGAGATAAGGCCGCAGCTGCTTCTGGCGACAGGCCACTCGGTGGCTGAGATGGAATCACTGGTGCCTCAGAAGAAGCCATGTCAGAGGGATTCTGGCCATGTGCAGAAACGGCCACAGCTGTGGGAGACCTAGAGGCCAAAGATGGGGAAGCCCATGACTTTCTGGGAGCACCTGTTAAGCCTCTGGTGGAAGGGCGTGAGGAGGAAGCTGAGGAAGGAGGCTTGGGTGGCATGCTGGCACCAAAAATTTCCACTAAAATTGTCCAAAAAACAAAAGCACAAAACGAGCCTCCAGAGTCAAGAGCAGACGGCTCCAAACTAAATCTTAACTCCAATGACTGATAATATTGTCAGTGGAAAAAGAAAATTATTATATTTGGTAAAGGATTATGAGCCTCCTAAGCCCAGAGCAGTATATCTCATTTAATAAGTTCAATAGCCCAAGTAAAACCAGAGGTGGAATAAGCCAAAAAAGCAGGGACAGGAACCAGGACCTCAAGAAGAGGGGAAGAAAGGGGCAGCAGGAGCTAACAGGGGGCAAGAAAATTAGAGCCCCAGCCACCAACCTGTCCAAAATGGCGGGCGCTACCCCCAGACCCTGACGAGGGACAAAAGAGGGGGGAACAGGGAGGAGGAGACGTCCTCCACCCGCGCTCCGCCGCTGCAAGGGGCCAATAAACCCCTAAAGGGAGGGGGAGACGCACTCCCTATGCCGGCCTCCCTTGAATGCTCGGCTCTGTCCACTTGCAGAGCCGAGCGGCAAATGGCTGCGGGGCCCGGCCTCGTGGCCAATATATAGCCCAAGCCCCGCCCAACAGCCTATGCCGAGGCTCCTCCTCCAAAGCGGCCCCATCCAATGAGCCGCCTTGGAGGACTGGAGCCCCAACCATAGAAACTTCCTCCGCCCTTACTAGAGCGGCCCGGGACGAAGGGGCAGGCCCTTCCTGCCTGAGCTACCAATCGGGGCGGAGGGCAGGCCCCAACCCAGAAGTTGGGGCCAGGGAGCCGCGCCGGCTCCCTTCAGCAAAGCGGCCGGCCCGAGGAGTCAGGCAGCCGCTTTTTTCCTAATACGTCATATGTGGCTATCCATATTATGTTAAATATGGTGTATTTTTTATTTTTTGTTTATTTTACTATTTTGAAAAAATAAAAATAAATGGTAAATATAAAGAATCAGTCGATGCAGCCCTATGACGATTCTTCCGTCCAGAGCTGCTTGGATGCTTTGATGCCCTTACGTCATGAGGCCTTTTGACGTAAGGGCGCCAATATTAGCACTCGGTGTATATGGATGCTGTGCCCTTTTGAGCCCTAATATCGGTGCAAACGGCCCGTCTGTACCAGGCCTTAGTATTTTAAACTGGCATAGGATTTAGTATGAACCTTTTTGAGAAATTGTAATATGAAGATTTCATTTTTACATTGTGGATATGTGTCTATTCAAGGTCTTTTGCAAATGGAAGTAAATATATATTTTTGAAGTCCTTGAACTGTATAAAAATGTCTGATATGCAAGGAAAATATAAAAGTTACTCAATGTGGTATAGTGTATGTTGGACTACAGTCTGCCCTATATAAAACTGATTCTTTATATTTACCATTTATTTTTATTTTTTTCAAAATTGTAAAATAAACTAAAAATAAAAATGGTATAATTTTCATTTGAAATAATTAACCCCAGAGAGCATAGGATCCCAACTAGCTTCTCTACCCCTGCCTTGTCCTGTTCTTTTCAAGCTAATGCAATGCAAATCAATATACTGATCTGAACAGCATGCATCTAGATAGCTATTAAGGCATAAGCCACTTGTCTCTACCAGATAAAATAACAGGTGATTAAATATAAAGCTGAAAGTTGAATGGAGTAAACATACCCAACAGAGACAGAATTATTGCAAAATGTGGATTCATGAGAATGATCATCAAGGCTAATTAGGTCTACTTCCATGCCATTCTCAAATTATCACTATGTTGATTTTAGACCAAGTTTATAACCAATATTTTAAGGAATGAATGTTCACATACATGTACATGATACCTTTTAAAATTATTGTTGAAATGCCATCATTTTATCAGTTACATTTTCAGGACTCTGATGAGATGTCATGAATAAATACCTTGATTCTGGTAAAGTGTAGAAGAAAGGTAGGTGAATTTAAAATTAAGAGATCTGTCCAATTCTCATTAATGTCCTGTGCAGCTTTCAAATAAAGAGATAAATAATTCCTTTGATAAGTTTTTGAAAGTAACAGACAAGCTCCTGTGAGTTTGTACAAAGTTAGACTTCTTAAAAAATCTAAATGTGCGTGTGTGTGCGTGTGTGTGTGTGTATTCAAAAACATACAAAACACAGAAGGACTTACAAAAAACATACAAAACATATTCACACCAATAACAGCCCCTTCCCCATGCACTGTGGAGGCTTAATATTATATGAGCATATGACTCTTGAACCTTTTATCCAAATATCTTCCTATTGGTCCAGTTCAATACTATGGTCCATGGTTGTTGGTCCCCCCCCCCCATCTAATCACATATTCTTTAATCTGCTCTTCTTCACTTACAAATTTATGTAGTAATTTATACATTTTACTTATCAAATGACTATCATCTGTGCATAATAACTTTTCAAATTCTGATTTTTTCCTTCATCTCGCCAAATCTTCATATCATCTCCCATCCTTTCACTCAACTGATAATATGACAGCCATTGTAATTTAAACCCTTCTGTTTTAAATTCATTCATCTTAATTTCCCAAGGCCCCAATTCTTTCTTTAATACATCTCTATAATGTATAATCATATCTTGATGTGTGATTATACTTGCCCAGCTATTCAGATATATGCTTGTTTCTTATTTAGATGTAAGAATAAAGAATTGTAAAGGTTTCACTCCCATCACTTGGTAAAATTACAACTGGTTTCATACTTGTGAAAGTATGTTTTTAGATTCTCAGATTTGTATTGCAAAACTTTTGTGATTTTTTTGATAGAAGTTTTGTTTTTCTAAAAAAAAGGGAGGGTTGTACCATAAAAAGGGTTTTGCATAAGTTTTTTGGGGGAAGGGGACTAGCACAAACATAACAGCATTTTATTTTGTTTTGCTTGCTTTGATTTGAAAACAGGTTTAATCCACTCAGTTCCAGTCTTTCTGGAAGTCTACTCTTCCTTAGATGAACTAGCCCAGGTTATAAAATAAGGTACTTCTTCTGATACTAAGCAACTGTACATTTCTTTGGGTGCTCTGGTGGACCTAAAATTGATTTATACTTCAAATTGATCAGTAACTCAATAAATATGAACCAAGTGCAACTAGTATATGCTATAATAATACTATTTTTATTTCTTATGTAACCTGACTATCCTGAAGTGTATAATGTCCATCACACTATTAAGATAAGTTTATTGCAGTTCTCTGGTGATATGATACTTGCGTTTGCTCTATCTGTGATGGATAAAACCCTAACCAGATTTCAACCTGTTACCATATACACTGTAATGTACGGTAAATTCATCTTTGTCTTGGTGAAATAGCTAACACAGTATACACAAGACAGTATTGCATTTCTTTTCTCTATGCTTCTATTCAGATTGGCTTGAAGATGAGCTTTATCATACAAACTGAAAACTGGTTTAGAGGCCCAAAGTAAAGGTTAATGAAGAACAATGTGTTCAGCTGGGTGAGGAGCTATCAGTTAGAGTGCTGGCAATCAATATTTCAGCATCATTCTGCCTGAATACAGTGAGCTAAGAAGTGGGATAAACAGTCTGTTAATTAAATTTGCAGAGGTGATAAATTGTAGGGTTGGGTGGGATTAGAAGATGCCGGGAATTTCAATGATGATGGAAACTCATACATAATTACTCAACTTTGTTCTTAATTGCCAGTCTGTTTCCAAGCTCTGACTTAACTCCAACATTTTTCAGCATCAGCAACCCACATGCACACAAACTCATGCATGGACACAGAGTTACACTGCCACATTTGTTTTAGTTGTTTCACTAGTTTTCTAAATTGCCAAGAGTCCTTTCTAGAATAATGTTTCTTGCAGTTGCTTTTAATGATGCAGCAGTAACAACAATAACAAAGCAGAAATATATTTGCAAGCACATACTGTGCTGATATATTTGCTTCAGTTTCTAGAAATCTGGGATTGGGACTTGAGCTGCAATGTATCCTAACAGAAAACCTGACAGCCTTCATGAGGGCAGTGAAATGCTTGAGATGAGACAGAGCCATCAGTAACACCAAATGAATAATAACCCTAGTAATAAGCTGAGGCACTTGAAACTACTGGTGCATCTTTGACAAAGAGCTATGACTTGGAAGTTTAGTGACAATGGTGAGAGCATCTCACTTTCTTATTACCAATCACTTTCAAATGCTACTTCTTTGAACATTTGGAGGGAGAGTGGAGTTTCTTAAAATAAACCCAAGCGGGACTAAGGGAATATCTCTGTTTCTTTTGAGTTACTTGTTCACAGACCTTCAACAACATTAAGCCAGGAAAATCCTGTGAAGGTTCTCTGGAGATAGTCTTTGGTCTTAAAAACTTATGCCAGCTATCATAAGTGGAATGGCTTGGCTTTTCTTCTAAAATTCCTTTTCATTATATCAGCTTGTGGATTGGGTGCATATTTCCAGTGTTGGGGGGGGGGGGGTATGGTAGGGAAACCAATCTTGCATATCCATACCAGTTTATATGATGTCAGATACCTCAAGAATCCTGAGTATGGAGCACTCATTGTCTTATTTGTAGATGATTCCATACTACTTCCACCGTGAGGCACAGAAAAGTAGAAAGAAGCAAGGAATTCATTTAGTTTTCATTCAGATTTTCATTAAGCAGAATGGAGACTGCAGTCAAGAAATCAGAAGAAATCTAGGGCAGCTATGAAGGAACTAGACAAGATCCTGAGGTGTAAAGCTATATCACTGAAAGTTAGGATGGTCCATGTCATTATATTTTTCATTTCTGTGTATGGTTGTCAAAGCTAGACAGTGAAGAAAGCTGTCCAGGAAAAGAAAGAAAAGAAAATCAGCTCATCTGAAATGTGGTGCTGGTGAAGAGTTCTATGGATAGTGTGGACTTCGAAAGGAAAACAAATAAATGGGTCCTAGACCATATCAAAAGATGATTAATATGAGATTTTTGTACTTTGGTTATATCATGAGAAGACATGACACACTTGGTCAGGTAGAAGCATTAGGAAAAGAGGAAGACTACATTTCAGATGGATAGACTCAGCCATGACCCTCATTTTGCAAGGAATAGGTATTGAAGGTCTTTGAAATAACAGAGATATCTAGTGTTAGAGATATCTAGTGCAGCTGTGATGGCCATATAGCAAATCCAATAATATCCAAACAATAATACCCTTATTTGATCAACCAAAATGCACAATTACGTGTTGCAAGCTTTCAAAGTCACACTGGCTTCTTCATCAGGGAAACAGGAGAAAAAATTGAAGAGGTTAGTCATAGGCCTGCATTTTCTTTTTCTGGTATTAGTTCAGATGGTAGGGAGGGCTATCTGCCAGCTGGCACCTCCCCCTTTGGCCATGAGGTCACTGGTAGATTTTCAAATTCAAGGAAATTTAATGTCCACTTCCAATTCAAAGATGTTTCCTTGGAATCCAGCATGTCTCCTTCCTTTGTGAAGCCACGGGCTCCTATGTAGGTAGAGAACACTGAATTTCTCAACAAGTCTTCATGCTTTGTATCAGGAAAACTTTATGTGGTGTAGAGGGAAAGCATGCCAATCAGTGCCAAGATTTGAAAAAAAATGCTTTACCTTTGTTGGAAGCAGAAGCCTCAGATGACAAGATCCCAGTGCACTATCTCTTTCCATAGGATTCCCCTGTGATGGCTAAAATGTGGTATCTTGAAATCCAAAAAAACATCTCGAGGGAGCCAAAAACATACAACATGTAATTGTGCATTTTGGTTGTTTGGATGTTATTGGATTTGCTATATGGCCAACTTTGCTTTTGGGGTCCCTTGGTGCCCTGGTGTTTCATCAAGGGAAGCTGGGAAGAATGTCTGGATGAGATCACCTGTATCAGCTGCTTCCACACTAGGTAATACATCTCTAAGGTTTAAAGTTTAAATTGGTTAATAGTTAAAATAAAGTGATGCTTATTCAATCCAAATATTTGTGTCTGCTATCTTTAGTTCCATGGTTGGTCAGCACATAGGAACAATTTCACACAGCCCACTCCCTTCCAAACAGTAGCACACAATACCTTTATGTTTCTTTCACTTAATGGTAAATTGCTGGTTTCTTGGATCAAATATTAGCATAGCTCCTAGCAGGGCATATTGGGTTGGTTTTATTTAAGGTTACTATAGACCCACTGAGTACTACCTCATGCTTAGTGTAGACCCACTTGAGACAGTGGGAGATTTGTTATCATAAATGATGTTTTATTTCACTTCATCTGCTGCTAAACTGAACTAAGTCCTAAATTATTAGTTTATACATCATTGTGTATCTTAGTGTGCATAGTTTCACAGTCATTTAGTGGCAAAGACTCTACTTGAAAAACAAAGGAAATATGTAAGTATACATCCTTCCTTTAAGCTCTTAAACTTGGGTTATGAGTTCTAATTCCATAACATAGTGCTTCACATTTTTCAACACTTTCAGGGTTCAATAGTTAACATTATTAAAATAGCCCTAAACTTAATTTACTTACAACCTTTCGATTAACTTAAAGAATGTGGAACAATACACAGCGGGATCTGTGCTAAAATGCAAACTAGTGTCAGGACCTTTCTATCAACTTAAAAGGAATATTGATGTGGTTTTGTGTGTCCTATCTCATTTTGTAAGGAGACAAGTACTGTACTTTAATGTGCATAATTATAAAGCTAGGAAAAGTACATTTATATGCACAGAAGGTATGAAAAGTTTCAACCATACTAAACTGATGGTACAACAGTCTTTACAAATTCCAGATGATCATCCAGCCAAGATGAAGAATGGTAGAAATGCATCAGTGTCATACCAAGACCTAGATAAGATCCATTACAACCAATAAATCTAAAAGAATAAAGGAAGCAGTAATGTGGAAGCAGTCTGTTTCTGGCCATAGTCTGGAAGGCTTATAGTTTTAACAAGCACACAACTGAATATGATGAATGCTTTTTTTTTCTTTTTCTTTTTTGTGGAAGCAAATCATAAGTCAGTATGTACATCAGGAATGGAACTATATTTTGATAGTTCACCTCTTCATTCTCTACAAAGTAGATGACATTAACATGATACGTTATCTGGCAAGCCAGATTTATTCCTCTCTTTTCCTGCACAAGAATGAGGACCAACTGTGGTCTCAGATTTTTTTTTTCAAATACCACTTTAGCATTCCTTCCCTGTTTTCCATAAAGAAAAGTCCCACCTTGCAAGTTCTTAGGTTGAAACTGAGCTGTTATCTTCAAATACTAGCAGAGAACAAGTGGGTTTATACAGAAGTCTTACCAAGTACTGGAGGGAAAGCATCACACAGGGAATTGGATCATTTCTTTATCTCTCATCACTCATCAGCAATGATTAGTGTTTCCTGCAGCTCTTGGAGCAGAGAATATTTAACCTCTCCAAATCAGAGCTTTATCTTCTTAGGCCACTCACTTCTTATGCCACTCAGACCTGCCCCCCATGCCCCCAACACACTGTCCTTAAGAATGTTTGCACTGAATTGTCTATATCTTTATGTGGTGGTTGAAACCTTGTGTGCAAATCGATTAAAAGAAGCACTTTGGACTGTTTTCACAAAATGCTGTTTCTCTGCTCCACTTCATATATAGTGTTTATTCCCCACATGGCTGTAAAGAGGAGAGTGGAGTCAAAATGAGTGTCATAAACAACTTACAATGACTAAGAACTTGTAAAGGGATAAAATGATCACAGCTTTTGCAAAATATGGCACCACATAGGGAATAGCTCAGATCACTGGCCAGCCCACTTGAGCAAGACCCTTATGAGAAAGGAAGAAGGCCAATTGCGTTTCTGACTAAAATGTGTCTCCAGCCCCATTAAGCAGAAGTCAATGAAAGTCCATGTCAAACAACCAAGGAACACGGGATGGGTATGGAAATTGTTGGCCAGAAAGAGCATGGGCCTAGGCATGGCTCCAGTTTACAGCATGGTGGAGCACTGAGCTTAATTAATTTCTTTCCTGAATGTACCACAAGAAGTCACATCTTCTACTTCCTATTAGTGCAAACACTTGGCATAGGAGAGAAGGACTACACTAGGGCCACATAAGGCTGAATCCCCTCCCCAGTCCTCTACACCAGTGTTACTCAAAGTAGGAGTTCCTTGACTGGTAGTGGTGCCTAAGCTGCCAGTCTCTGACAAATCTCCAAAAAGGAGTGCAAATATAGTGCTTGTTCCTGGCACACTGGGGGGTGGGGCGGTGCTACCCCTCCATATCAGTCTGGGAAGCACTCCTCTACAGTTTGCAGATTATAAATAGGAGGCTCATAGTGAAGTGGACACCAGTTTCTTAAATTACTTTGAACTACTTTCATTAGTCACCTTGAAACACTTGCTCTGTATATTTGTTTACACTGATCTCATCCTGTAGAGCATTGTCATCTGAAGGAGCTGAGACACTTCATGGCTTTATTTAGTTCTATACCAGCTCTGTTGATTCTGTGAAAATGTTAAAAATAGCTGAATGGAGTCCCTTTATTTCCTATACACAAAATATATATTCCCACTCTGTACTTCCAGATCATATAGCCTGTGCCCATAAACTGGGGGGGGGGGGCTACTATATATTTATCATGCCACAGGTCATTGGGCTGCTGGTTGGTGGAGCTTTTCGAATTTCCTATTGCCTGATCAAAATATCTCCACTACCAATGCTGACAAGCAACACTTCAGAGGTAGGATATGAGGCAATGCACCTTCCTGAGCTTTCACTCATCATGGACTGCTTCACAGGCAATGAGAAGCAAAGCAGAGCCAGCCAAGTGAGAACTGCTCTGCTTTTTCTCTCTGCTTCAGTGCTTCTTGTCTCAGCTTGTGAAAGTTATTCCTACACTTGCTCTGTCAAAACTAAAATGATCAAATAATAAAAGGTAAACCATTAATCAAGTGACAGCTAAAAACCATGCATGAAGCCTAATGCTTTTTCCTCTTCAAATATTTGTTTAATCAGATGTTTATTAAAAAGCTGATTTATTACCCACACTAAATACAAATACCTTTTTTGTGTGTTTGATTGAAATATTTGTTTTACTGCAGGTCATACATGGATAGATTTGTTTAAAAGGGAAAAAAGAACATAATACAAAATGAGAAAATATACTTTGACTTAACATCTTATGTAAATCAACATATTATGTACATCCCCAACATACACTGATAAAACTGTAGGACGAGTTCAGAATACATCAGGCATAAAGGTGGTGTTTATACCACTGCATTTAAAGGAAATATATATTACATTGCAATAGGCTTTTTATATAAGGAGAAATAGCTATATAAAAATAACCTAATACAAAATTACAAGGTGTTGGTTATTACCTTTAAAGCCCTACATGGCTTGGGCTTGAGTTATTTACAGGAATGCCTCTCCCTACATAATCTGCCCCGCACTCTTAGAACATCATAGAATCATAGAATCATAGAGTTGGAAGAGACCGCAAGGGCCATCCAGTCCAACCCCCTGCCATGCAGGAAATCCAAATCAAAGCATCCACAACAGATGGCCATCCAGCCTCTGCTTAAAGACCTCCAAGGAAGGAGAATCCACTACACATAGGGGAAGAAACTGTTGGAATCACACACAACCAGACTAACTTCAACTTCCCAGAAAGCCTCCTGGAAGGGATCCATCTCACTACCTCCTTGGAGGCCTCTAAGAGGGCAGTTAACACAGAACTCTTCCAGCGAGTTTACTCACCTGATCTATTATAAGACATATTTTTCTACCTCTTTGAGCTAGATTGAAACATCTCTTTCGCTTTGATAGTATTGTTTATAATTGTTATCTATTTTTATATTTTATTGTACTATATTGCTGTTTTTATTGTTGTGATTTGTATTTTTATATTGTGTATTGTATTGGGTTGTAATGCCACTTGGATCCACCTGGGAGATGTGAGAAAATATAAATAAACATATTATTATTATTATTATTATTATTATTATTATTATTATTATTATTATTAAAAAGAAATAGCATCTAGATTACCTTTATCTGCATTAGTATTTCCAGATCACACCTAGGTCATGGTCAGTTATTGATGTTAACTAAGGTCCAAAACACATTGCAGAAATAATCCAGTTTGAGATTGCTCAATGCTAGGGAATCATGGAAATTGTAGATTATTGTGGCCCCAGAGCTCTCTGACATTTAATGCTAAATATCTTTCAAAACTACAATTCCTAGAATTCTCTATCATTGAGCCAGAGCAGTGAAAGCGGTCTCAAACTGGATTATTTCTGCAGTGTGTTTTGGTGTTTTGGACCTAACTTTCCAGCTTCCTTCTACCATGCATTTTAATTCTATACAATGCATAAAATTGAAGCAAAATGGAATCTCATCAGTGTTTTAGTGGATATACAAATATCGCTTTAAGCTCTTTGGAGGAAAGTTAGAATATTAATGCTGTAAATAAATGCATTTATCATGAGAAGCTTTTCAGGAAGCATATTAGATTTTTTTCCCATAGGTGATCATGTCCCATCTCATGGGCAGGCACTGTAGAAAAATGGTTTACTTTTACCTTTCCACAAAAATCACATTGCAGTCAAAGGCACATTAATATTTTTCCTACAATAATTTGATATTTTAGATATTAAAGTTTTATCGATAAAATGTGAGGTTCTTGTGATGTTTGGCTACAACTGTCCTAGAATTCGTATGATCAACAACTTTGTAGAAAATAAGATCACTCACTTTCCTTTCCCACCTTAGTTTCCCTTCCAACTTATTTTAAAGCTATTTTTAAAGTTTATTTCCAAATAAAATTCACTGTTAATAAAATAGGAGATGAGTGATGGGGTGGATGCCTGGTATCCTTTAAGTTCCATTGACTTGTTCAGGCTAATGGAATGCTGCTGAGAGAACAAAGTGTCTCCAGTACTAAAGTTGCTATCATCTAGGCTTAAAACTTTTAAGTATTTAGAACATAAATCTAATGGATCCATCTGAACAGGTAAATTCATAAAAGCACTTTAACCATGAAGTGCCCCTCCTTAAGTACACATACCGCACACATGTTCATGGTTATTTAGCTGCACCTTCAGATATCAGCAATGAAAATTTGATTTCCCCCATTTTCATTTCTATTTCATCTGTTGGATTACATACATCATTTCAAACTGATATATAGAAGCATCCCAAGTAATTTTTGTTTTGTTTTGTTTTGTTTTTAAAAAATACTGTCTTAAACCACAATGCAGTTTTCCAGGATACAGTTGTAGAGAAAAGGCAAATGTGGGTTAGGCTAGCAATAGCCAATTACGAGCCAGCTGACAGTAGCCAAAGAAATAATGGCTGGGAGGAGATAAAAACACCATCAGTGTCAGTTAGAAGTTACATAGGGTTTGGTTTTCAGAGAGTTAGGGACTTGCTGTGTCCAGAGAGGGACAGATTTTTGAGGATTCCAGGGCTCTTAGGGCTAAAGTCCAGAGAGGGACTTAGTTCCTGTATAGTTCTAAGTAAAGGAGTTTTATTGAAGAAATATCCTGAGAGATATAGTTAGCTGAGTGGCAGAAATATTGGATAGGTTTCGGAAAATTTTATAAGGATGATGTGAGTGTCCTTAAAAATGATAACTTTGGCCCGTTACAGATGGGCATAAAGTACGTCCTGGGGACGTACTAGGGTTAGGGAAAGTGTGTGCCTTACGCACGCACCTAACCCTAATATGTCCCCAGGACGTACAAAATGGCAGCACCCGTTCCACATGGGGGCTGCCATTACGATGTTACGAACGCGCCACCTCCAAACGGGGCGGCGCGGATTTGATGTCTTTGCGCCACGCGAGGGTACATAGAGCGCCCTTTCCGTGGCGCTAGAAGGAGCTCTGAAATGGAGCTCCTTCTGTGATTTGCATCGCTGGCGCAGCCTTTAGATGGCTGTGCCAGCGCCGCAAGGGAGAAAGGGGCCGAGTGGCCCCTTTCTCCTCACCCCTGCCGCCACCAGGTGTCCTTGGGGCTTGAAGCCCCAAGGACACCCCTTTCCAGGCCGCTGGGAAGCAGCCTGGAGTGCGGCAGATCGGGGCCCCAGAGGCTGCCGTTCTGGCAGCTGAGGCCCTGATCCGGCAGGGAAAGGAGTGCCTACAGGCCACCCCAAAGGGGTGGTCTGTAACACGCCTTTGAGATTTTGTGGAGGTGTGTGTGTGTGTGTGTGTGTGTATATATATATATATATATATAAAACCATTACTATATCAGTCATAACTACGAAAGAGACTTTACCATCTGAAATAAAAAACACATGTGTCTGTAACAAAAAACTGCTTATTTATATTTTTTCAAAAACCTTTTGTTAGAAACATCTATACAATAAAGTTCACATCTTGTTTTGGAAAAAGCTTGTCTTCAGCTTGAATACCATTCACGTTACCATTACAAAGCCCTTTTAACAGAGATTTTTAAAAGGCCCTGTTTTATTTTGGGGACAGCAGTGGGAAAGAAAGACCCAGGATGTTGTCATCCATCAAAGTACAGCAGTAAGAAGGTGTGTGTGTGTCACATAACAACAGTAAGTCCTGGATTTTACTATATATCTTGGATATGTCAAAAAATTCAGTGAAGGGCTTTATCACATCAGCCTGTTGTCTCTCAACAATCACATTGGCGGGTTCTAGACTGCCGCTTTGAGGCAGTCTGCCGCCGCCACCGCTTGCTCCGCGTGGGAGCCGCAGCAGCCATACCGCGCGGAGCAAAAAAGAAGCTCCAAAATGGAGCTTCTTTCCACGGCACACTGATGACACTCAGCGTCCGATACGTCAATATGGCGCCGGCCCTGTAGAAGGGCCGGCGCCATATTGTACGGACACAGTCCATATTAGAGTCAGAAGAGACGCCCCTTTTTTAAAATGGGACGTCCTGCAGACGTCCCAATAGTAACCACTATGTTACTATTTGCTTAAACAACCAGCCATTGTTTAAGCAAATAGTAACATAGTGGTATGAAAACAATCACGATCACATCTTCTCTGCAATAACACTATGATGATGCTTTGGTGATGCATGTTCCCACACTCAGTCTTCTGCACTGCCTCAATAAATCACACATGTCTGCCCCACCTGTTGCATGCACACTATTTTTTTCTGCCACAATTGCACAATTCTGATGTTTTGACATTTCATGGTGCCACATTTTACCCTTTTGATTGAAATCACACACATACTCAATGTGGCTCATAATGCATCCACCTCATTCAGATGCTTCTGTAGTGCACCTACACACTGGCTGGTTCGCATTGGTTGGTTATATTTAATTTCTCAGTATTTATCTTATTTTCTAAAAAGGCTTTGCCATACACACACGCGCGCACACACACACGCACACACACTGAGGAATGGAGTAAAAGCAATGTTGATCCTGTGCATCATTATATCCTCTTTATCTGGACAGCAACAGTGGAGTATTTTCACATTCCTTGGGGATATGGAGGGGGAGAAGAGAAGGACCATGCCCACTTATAGTTCAGCCTTGAAGTCCTTTTCAGATGGAAATGCAGAACCATATATTGAAATAAATAAAGAGATTGTTTGTTTTTGTCAAAAAAAATTTTTTTAATAAACTTAGTCTTATAACAATAAATCTTATAAGCAACATCATCTGTAAGGATGGCCATTTTCAAATTTGTTATTGGCATGCAAATAAACTAGATTTAGTTTGTTTAGTTATTTTGCTGCTTGCTTACAAAAATAGTTTTATGCCTGCTTTGAATTTCTTTCTTTTGGCCTGTCATCTGGCATTTGTTTGTCCATTTAACTTAATTTTTCTTTATATTCCCCATTTGTGCCCTCATTATGTCTCTTGCTGCAAATACATTTTGACAATGGTATTGATATTACTTATAGTTCCCACATGCCACATTTCCAATCTGTAACAGCAAAATTCAAAGAAAGACAGCTGCTTTCTCATAGTTATTTCATTTGAATAGAAGTACACAAATAATTTTGTTGAGTATCAAAATAAATAAATAATAAGCTTTATACAGGCCAACTGAACATTGTTGCCAACAATACCCAGGGCACCTTCTGCAGCATCAAGCAGAAGTGTGGTTGCAGGTCCTAGAAGACCTGAGAGCCAGTTATGTGTTAACTGTCATGTGAAGTCAAAGTGTGAAGAGAAGCATGTAGGCATGGGATAGAATGTTATTGGATCTGTCATCTTCTCCAGAAGGAACTTTTTCACACCATCAAAGACTTTTGTGAGAAGAAATTCACTTCACTTTGAGCATCTGAACATTTTGAAGCCTAGGGGGCATTTCAAATAAATAAATATATATCAAACAATACAAATGTTTTATAATTAACTTGGTTAAAATGTGCCCAATTGGGGGGAACACTATACAAAATTATGTTTGAGTCAGTTAAGTAAAATACATAAATAAATGTGGACATGGGGAAAATTTATAAATATGCAGACATATTTCTATGTAACTCTTGTCTTCCACACAAAGTCTTGCAAACTGTTTGAAAAGGACAGAATGAAAATGCTGGTGGCATTAGGAAAAATGTATAAGAAAAGAAATCTGGGAGATTTTATCACCCTAGGAACCTGACACTGAAGGCCTCTACTCTCCTGAGTTGGCATTAGAAAATTCAAAGGCATAGTTGTGTTGGTGCAAATCAGTATGCAAAGAGTTACTGTAGCACCCTTGAGACCAACTGAGAGAAAGAAGGTTGCAGCATAAGCTTTCTTAAACTAAAAGACTACTTCATCAGAGGCATAGAATGAAGTCCCCATGGAGAAACATTTATACTCATGAGTGAACAGGAGAGTGTGTCAATAGTAATGGAAATGCAAAATGTGTGTGTATGGTGATGAAGTGACAAATTCAGTTTTAATGATGGTCATTGGGGGACAAAATTGGGAGGAATGTTATTGCCTAAAGCCAAAGTGCTACAACCTCTTTCTCTCTTTCTCATCTCAAAGATGCTACATGATCCTTTTGCATGGTAATGGAGGAAAACAGAAGAAGAGAGGCAAAATGGGGAGGAAGAGAGAGGGAACCTAAGTTTTTTTAGAGACCGCACGGGCCATCCAGTCCAACCCCCTGCCATGCAGGAAATCCAAATCAAAGCATCCCCAGCAGATGGCCATCTAGCCTCTGCTTAAAGATCTCCAAGGAAGGAGACTCCACTACACTCCAAGGGAGTGCGTTCACTGTCAAACAGCCCTTACTGTCAGGAAGTTTTTCCTAATGTTGAGGTGGAATCTCTTTTCCTGTAGCTTGCATCCATTGTTCCGGGTCCTGTTCTCTGGAGCAGCAGAAAACAAGCTTGCTCCCTCCTCAATATGACATCCTTTCAAATATTTAAACAGGGCTATCATATCACCTCTTAACCTTCTCTTCTCCAGGCTAAACATCCCCAGATCCCTGAGTCGTTCCTGATAGGGCATGGTTTCCAGACCTTTCACCATTTTAGTCGCCCTCCTCTGGACACGCTCCAGTTTCTCAATGTCCTTTCTGAATTGTGGCGCCCAGAAATGGACACAATATTCCAGGTGGGGCCTGACTAAAGCAGAATACAATGGCACTATTACTTCTCTTGATCTAGACACTATACTTTTATTGATGCAGCCTAGAATTGCATTGGCCTTTTTAGCTGCCGCATCGCACTGTTGACTCATGTTCAACTTGTGGTCTACTTGGACTCCCAGATCCCTTTCACATGTAATTTCATTCAGCCAGGTGTCCCCCATCCTATATCTGTGCATTTCGTTTTTCTGCCCTAAGTGCAGTACCTTACATTTCTCTGTGTTGAATTTCATTTTGTTAGCTTTGGCCCAGCTTTCTAGTCTATTCAGATCATTTTGAATGTTGATCCTGTCCTCTGGAGTATTAGCTATTCCTCCTAATTTGGTGTCATCTGCAAATTTGATAAGTATGCTCCCAATTCTGTCATCCAGGTCATTGATAAAGATGTTGAATAACACTGGGTCCAGGACAGAGCCCTGTGAGACCCCACTGGTCACTTCTCTCCCGGCTGAAAAAGAGCCATTGTTGAGCACCCTTTGGGTTCGGCCGATCAACCAATTACAGATCCATTTAACAGTTACTTTGTCTAGCCCACATTTTACAAGCTTGTTTGCAAGAATGTCATGGGAAACCTTGTCAAAGACCTTACTGAAATCAAAATATACTATATCCACACCTAAAGGTAAGCTTTCTTGAATTACCAATAGAATTATTAATCCAAGACACCTATTCAATCAGAACTTGTTAAAGCAAGCTATGTGGACATAGATCATTTGCATAGCCAGTTCAGAGCAAAGTGATATAAAAAGACACACACAGAGACAGCATGATGATCCACTATGCAGCTGACCTCATCTAGCTTTTCAACAGAGTCTTTGAATTTCAGTGCATATAAAATGCAGGTTTGACCAAATCTGGCTCAGGTGGCCCAGGAATAAGGATATAGAGATTAATTAAAACTTTTCTGATCCCCAACAACAACAACAAAAGTGTATCAAGTTTTTTTTTGTCTTTTTTGCACAGAACATCATACAGTGGACCCTAGTTATACACTGGGGTTTGGTTCTAAAATCTCCTGTGGATAACAAAATCTGTGGATTCTCAAGTCCAATTAAATATAACGACATAGCAAAATGGTGTCCCTTATAAAAAAATGGAAAATCAAGGTTTGATATTTGAAATTTATACTTTTTAAAAAACATTTTCAAACCATGGATGCTTGAATCCATGTATAAAAAATGTATGTATAAGAAGGGCCGACTGTATTTTGTTTAAAAATGTATTTTGCATAAAACTCAGCCCCAAACCCCTAAGTGCTCACATAGTTGTGAGAGAGGGGTTATGCTTGCTGGCAATCAACATCTATCATGCTTAGGGATGAAAAAACATATTTAAAATGTTCTGAAAATGATTTTTAAAATGTTTTTCAAGTATCAAGAAATCCTGACAAGAAAATATAATAGTATTTTCTGCACAGGAAACAACTTTGTAGACAAAATAATATTTCTGCATAAAAATATTATTCACAAGAAAAAGGTCTGTCCTGGACAGAAAATACTTTTTTTTCTGTGCAGAAACAATGATGTGTGCATTTTATGCAGAATAAGCCCCAAATTGCGAGTAGTCCTCAAAATCTGTGTGGTTTTTACTATTTCTTAATGTGATAAGAAAATACTAAAATTAGTCATTGTTTCTTATGAGAGGTAAAGAATTATATCCCTAATCACAGTGCAGTATGCCATGATATCAAGATGCAGGAGCAGAACTCTCCTACACTCTCAACCCCCTCTTTGGAACCTGACAGCTAACCTACTGTCCACTCTCTTATCCAGTGTAGACTTCAGCTGATTACACTGTGCTGGATAATATCCCTCCCATTTTATTGGGAATTTTTAATGCTACACTGAAGGTAAGAGGGTTTATGGCCATTGGGTGTGGTTATTAACTAGAGTAGGCAGTCACTTGATGATTAATTAGGAGAGAGAAAGGAAAGATGCTAAGCAGCAGAAAGCATACATTTAGTGAAGTGGATTTTTTCACAATTGCCCTTTGGGGCTACAGGATCCAAGGGCTGTGAAAGAGACTGTGATCTGCTTGGGGAATGTTCTCACTTGAAGTCACAGGAATTTAGGGAGACGTTCCTTAAGAGAATCTCTCACCAATAAGGTTGGCTAGATAACAGCCAACAGTTAACCTGGATTGCTCCCAAGGCTGGGTGTTTGACATAAATGAGGACAAGAATGAGGTCACGAAAGAACCCTTGCATTAGCAGAATTACACATTTAGTAGCCCCCCTTATTGCTGTTCATATTTTAATTTTTTGAAAGGGCAAATAGTGCCTTGTTCTTGGGTTGTTAGCAGTATTTTATATTAAAAATGTGGCGTATTGCCAAAAATATACAAAAATACAATTCCAGCACCTAAGTACTAAAGGCAAAAAAATAAAATATTTTTGTGACTGTGAACACACAGTTCACAAACCCTTTCCAACATCCCTGGAGCCCTGGTGGCGCATGGGTAAATACCTGTACTGCAGCCACTCACTCAAAACCACAAGGTTGCGAGTTCAAGACCAGCAAAAGGGCCCAAGCTCGACTCAGGCTTGCATCCTTCCGAGGTCGCTAAAATGAGTACCCAGAGTGTTGGGGGCAAATTAGCTTACTTGCTAATTAGCTTACTTGCTGTTCACCACTATGATCTTTGGAATAGCGGTATATAAATAAAACATATTATTATTATTATTATTATTATTATTATTATTATTATTATCCTCTTGGATTGCAAAAACAGGCAACAAAAAAAAAACCCATGGAAAATATGCAAACACTCTTGTAATATCACCCAGTGTGGAGAAAATTTCTGAAATGGATCATTTCCACATGTGAGAATGAAGTCAATGGTGAACATTTCTACTCACAAGTGACTATTCTGCTCACTATGTTTATGCTAAGCACAATTTTTTAAAAAGTATTCTTAATGACCAGGGATATTTTATAACAGTCTTGTAAGCCTTGGCCCTAGATTGTAGAACTGCTCATGTCTCAGACGCTTACGTATGTCATTTCTGAAACATATTAATCATAGCACTATGAGGCTAAGGAAGTATCACCAAAATCATTCTTCTCTAAAGGCCATCCTGCTGGCATTGCTGCTTCCTACTCCCAGTTGCCTGCTCTTTAGAGATCCATTTTGGGACCATAAGAGGACAAGTACATATTTTAATAATAACTCATCTTAGCCACAAAGTGTTCTCAGGTTTCTTACCTATTGAAGCCACACATTCCTGCTGAATGAAATGAAATAAATGTTGTCCAGAATGCATTTGCAAACTTTTTAATTAGCTTGACCTGTTTGTTCACATATCATTTCCACTTACGCACTGTTTGTTAAAAAATAGCTACTCAAATTAAACCAGAAAAGTGTTTTTTGTTGTTGTTGTTGTTGTTGTTGTTGTTTTGGGGGGGAGGTCAAGTTTTGTATGCATCCCAGAAACAGAATACAACAGGAAGTGGTAGAAACCAATTATGAGTTCCTCTACTTAATTCAACATACCTTTAAAGTAGAGGTGTAAGGCTAATTAAAATTAATAGAAATGATTTAGAGGTTATACATGGAGAAAGGTGAGGCTTTCTGCAAGAAAAAAAACCTGAGGTTTTCATCTCCCACATTTTAAACAAACTGATCATTTCTAATGCTGCTTATTAAATCTCTTGCTGCACTAAAGTTGATACATTGTGCGCCTCTAAAGGTAGCAACAAATTGTTCACAGAAAACACCTTGTATGGTAAATTATATGAGGGTGAACAGCATTGTGAATTCTGTCCATGAAGTCAGAATGTGTTTGAATAGTGTGCCACAACTCTTAATTTATCCGTGACCTCTGATCACATTACACTTTCCAGATTACATTAGAGACTGTGCCCTGGGAGACAAAAGCCATCTTTCATCTTCAAAGGGCAGAATGAAAATACTAATTTGATTGCCTTGACTACAACCCACTCTCTCAGTCGGGTAAGTTAACAAATCAAATCAACAACAAATAGTTCAGTCAGAGGAAGGCAAGGAGCAGTTTTTTTGGAAATAAAATCAACTAAAATTCAATATAGTATGCTTTGCAGGCCTCTGTCTTTATATTTCTCCCCTTTGCTGGAATATATCTACACAGACACACCCCAAGTGCTTCTACCTTAGCTGTCTGTAGCTGAAAGATTTTATGATAAGTAGAGTGTTATTTGTGCTGTTTTACTAAATAAATTATGTATAGCTTTGCACTTGCTACTGACACTACCTATAAACCAGGGGGAGCAGCTTAATGGACTAGCACCCATAAATATTGTACAATTCAAATCCACAATGACAAAGGGTTTATTGCTAAACAGTGTTCTTCTAAAAACGCAACACTCCAGCTAATCAAATGAATTCAGAGGACAAGTCATTTGCACCTGTTTACAATAGGAAAAGCCAGTAATGCAAAGAGTGAGATTATTTATACTTTCCATAACTTTCACTCCAAGAGTTGGCATTCAAGGACTAAGCCAGAGATGAGAAAGCTGAAAAACATACATTGTGATATATTATAATGTTAGGTATTTCCATGTGATGACATTATGGCTATATTTCCTGGAGTGCGGTAATGATTCCAATCCTGCAAAATGAATTACTTTCATTTAAAACCAGAAATTGTCTGAAAGCTGTTTCAGTTGTGCAGCATCTGTATTTACAGGGCATGGGATCACTAAGAAAAGGAAACAGTATGTGGTAAACATATGATTTCTCTTGAAAATAGAAAAGAAGAAGAGAGAAACAATTAAAGGTAAAAACTATCTATTTTGGGGACAGATTTGGCTAGCTCCTTCAAAGTTTGTACTGAAACCATGGATTCCTTGCTCCACCTGTCATGGAAGCTACCAGCTGCCACTTTTCAATTGTCTAATGTTATATTTTTACTCTTTTCTTCATCATCATATTTTAACTCCTTTAAGACAGTTTCCTTATGTGTACATGCATGTATAGTAATGCCACAGTAAAGCGTGAGGGGATATTAATATAGCAATATTTATATATATAGGTTTAAAGAGGTAATGTCTAGAATTTCTAATGTCTATTTAGAGATATTGGCGGGTTATAGACCGCCGCTTTGAGGCGGTCTGCCGCCGCCGCCGTTTACTCTGTAAGGGAGCCGCCACAGCCACACCGCGCGGCTCCCTTGCGGAGCAAAAAAGAAGCTCGAAAATGGAGCTTCTTTAAGCGGCGCCTCTATGACGTCGCAAGGCGCCAGGTGCAGACTCGC
Organism: Sceloporus undulatus; assembly: GCF_019175285.1. Classification (NCBI taxonomy): domain Eukaryota; kingdom Metazoa; phylum Chordata; class Lepidosauria; order Squamata; family Phrynosomatidae; genus Sceloporus; species Sceloporus undulatus. The sequence goes on from NC_056526.1 coordinate 152,536,788, forward strand.
GATGTCATAGACGCCACGACACGTGTAGACGCACAGCGTGCAATACGTAAACATGGCGGCCCCCATGTGGAAGGGGCGCCGCCATGTTGTACGTATGGAATACGTACTAGGGTTAGGGGGGTGCAGAAGCACCACCCCTTCCTAACCCTAATACGTATTCCATACGTATTTTTTGGTGGTTTGTAACCCTCCATTGTCTAGAATTGCAGCTGATAGATCATATAGATACTGATGATGGTGTAGAGAGTGACTAGGTGACCTGTGTTCCTGGTCAGTGTATTGTCCATGTGCTAACTGATGCTCACTGTTTCATGGCCCATTATTTTTGTTCTCACACTAGATTGGGATTGGGCAATATTTCAAAAAAGGGGCATCTTCAAATAGAGGAATGCTCTTTCAAAGTATAACATATGAACAACCTAACTGAGTGATTGGTCTCACCATGCATATGTTGTTTGGAGAGAAAACTATCCATCTGAAACAAAAAAACATAGTAAGGAAGACTTAAGTTGCATGTCACTGCATAGAAATGGTGTCCAGGTAATCAAAACATAGTAGGGATCCAGAGTTTGTTTCAGATTCGGATGACAATGCTGACCCTAACTGAGATGGTTTACAATAATAGAAGTAGCAGTTCAACACATGTTTACAGCATCAGATTACTGACAATTAATTATATGCTGAAATTAATTTTATGCTAATGATAAATATATTGGTGCGTTACAGACTGCCGAGAAGCGGCGGTCTGCCGCCGCCGCCGGTTGCAGCGTCCGGGAACCACAGCAGCCAAACGGCGCAGTTCCCGGACGCTGCCAAGAAGGAGTGTGAAAATCACTCTCCTTCTTGCGGCCCGGAAGAGACACCGCGAGGCGCTAGTCACGCATTCGCGGTGTCACTTCCGTCATACGACGTGCGGATACACAGCATCCGCTACGTCAAAATGGCGGCAGCCGTGTGGAACGGCCGCTGCCATTTGTTACGGACTCTGTCCGTAATAGGAGTAGGGGCATCTAGAACAGACGCCCCTTTTTCAAACTGGGATGTCCTTTCGACATCCAAAATGGCGGCCTATAACCCGTCATAGTTAAAAATATAGTATAAGAAAGATCATTTTGGAATATCTCAAATTGAGTTGTCATTCTTTATAAGAAAATGTTTAGCAGATAACAGTTTGCTGTGTCCTAAACACTAGTTCTGAGTTTTCTGGGGATAACTGGCTGTTGACTGTTGAATGTAGTCCTTAATATGTAGGCTTTTTAATATTGTGACTTTTAATATGGACTTTAATATAATCAAATGGAAATATTTTTATATTCCAATTAAATTTCCATTGCTTCCACTCTCTCCCTGTCCCAGTAAAGCACAGATGTAAAGGAGATCTGTTTGTGACTGTTACTTGACTTTCATTACATTCCTGTACATTGTTACTCAAAATACAAGGGTTGCAGGAGGGCACCAGCAATTAATATTCAAATAGGGGAAATTTATTAGCTCAAATGACAACAGTGGAGAGGGCTCAGTTAAACCTGTGTATAATGGTTCTGAGAAACAGGACTCCAGAATTTGGGTAACATGAAACACCCACTCATGCACACATTCAGGAACTAATAATGTAAAGGTGGTAGCAGATAGTGACTTAGAGGGATTCGCAGAGGGCCATGCTGTACTGATTCCAGACATATAGCTTCAGTTGGGAGGACACAGTGCGATTTAAAATGGCACAGCAGATGCATCCGGATCGTGGCATAGCCATCTAATGCTGAGGAGTCAGGTGAGATATGGACAGAGTGTCTGCCCTCAAACAAGACCAAATTGGGAATGCCTGGGCAGGCATATTTATAGAAACAGGACTCCAGGCAGGTTTGGGACGTGAAAGTTTTCCAGGAGGAAATAAAGATCAAGGAAATTGAGAAATGGCTAGACTATCACTAATATGCACTAATGTCCTAATAATCAGTGGCAATAATCAGTGCAGTTCAGAAGAAAGTCCCAGTGGGTTCAGTGAGACTTTTTTTTCCCAGGTACCAAACTTGTATAAAGTATTGTAGCTCCAGTGCTGCAAATCTATGAGGAAGGGGAGTGGGGAGCTAATATAATCAAGCAATTTTGGCTTGTTCTTTTTAAAAAATTAAATCGGTTGACAACTGTTGAATGTGCAAGTGAGGCCTGGAACACATGGGCCAAATGAAACAGGTCCCAGACACTTTGGGGGTGTGATGTTTAGATCACACATGGCCCCAAAGTGGCCAGAAGCTGCTCAGATGATTCACCCTTATCCAAAGGCCCACATAAAAAGGAGTCATTTTAATCTGGCTACTGTGATGCATGGCTTTGGAGCTGTAGCAGCTTCTGCAGTTTGCTCCTTCCTGGCCATCTGTTCCACCCACAAGTCCTAAAAACAATTGTTAGTCCTGAATAGATTCTTTAAGTCCCTAATAATATCAATGTCCAAGAGCCAAGATGAAAGCAGTGAGCACAGCACTCCATACATGTGGTTCCATGCCACATCCCAAGGCATCTGCCAGGTCTTGTGAGTGATGCTAAGGCCACATGCCGACCAAGGGAGAGGGATAGGATCAGCAGTGTCAGTTCTGCAGCAAGTAGAAAGGCAAACAAGATCAGTCTCAAGTGAACAATAGAGAGGAACTAGCAAGAAGTATCTGTTGAAATGTTTAAAAACAGATGTGTATGCACAAAATTCTGAGTCATGCAGACATTTTTCACTAAGAAAGTTTCAGCACAAGTAAGATTGATAGGTGAGCTTGATGAGTCAACATTTACATAATAGCCATTCATTTAATTGATCTATTTTAGTTGGGACTAATAATTGGATGTAGATTTAAGTGTCTGTGCATGTGCCTGAACAAAACCAATATGATAGATAAAAGAAATCCAGTTATTGTTTTTAGCTTGTATGAATTATTTTAATTCAACATATATTCCTTGTGTTAGAAAAAAGGGTAATTAATTTTCTGGATTGCAAATGATTTCATAGAACCATACTTTAAATGAAAAATGTGCTTTGGTGTGAGAACTAAATTAAATGAGCTTTAGAAATTGCTTCAAATGGAAATCTCTCTCCTAGGGCCACAGTGTATATGAATGTATGTTTCCAAGGAAATAAAATTTCCTTTTAATTTGTTTGTTTTGGATTATAAACTAAGCCTTAATATGTGAACATGTGATTGAAATAAATTGGTGCCATTCTTTTTAACAAGTGCTTAATGTTTCAATTTAAAGTCAAGAGTTGAAAAACAAGAGAATCAAATTATACTACTGCCTTACATTTATGAAAAACTCCCAACACTTTGGAAAAGCAGTATTAAGCAACTTCAATAAATTGTGTTGTTTGAAGAAAGCTCATTAGCACCTTGTGTATTTTAGCATGCCTGCACTGTAACTTCATTTCCAGAATAAGTTATGATAATATGAACAAATCCCTTCTACAACTGGAAGCTCAAAGATTCCCCAAAGACATTGAACTAAGAAAGTCCTGCATGGCAATGAAGGATATAGATAACACACAGTGGTACAAACTGAAGGTTTTACAGGATGGTTTTAACAGCAGGGCGGTGTGACTTCTGAAATTATAAAATCCATGCACAGAAACTGGTACAAGCTGTAAATGTTTTCAGCACTTCATTCCCCCCCTGTTTTTTCTGACATTTATAACTGTAATCCTATACCCACTAACCTGGGAGGAAGCCCCATTGATCTCAGTAAGAATTCTTACTTCTTACTGAACATGTAGAATTTAGTGATGAAGTGAAATTTTAGATTGAGAAAGATTATTAAGGCAAACTCACCCCATTCTCTTCCATAAAGCTTCATCTGGAATCAGGTCCATTTGGAAACTGGATCCTTTCAGCTGATCCCTTACCAATTATATTTATTTTCCCAAAGAAACAAGCATTCTCTAGAATGTCATTCAGTGACAGTTGATACAGCGACGTAGCCAAGGGAGGGGAGGTCCTAGGGGTCTGGACCCTCCCCCTTCTGTTAGATAAAATGAATGATACATGCCGCTGCGCTGCCGCACCCATGTCCCATTATAATGGTGGCACTTAGTTTGGACCCCCCCCCCTTCCCAAAATCCTGGCTACGTCCCTGGTTGATAACTCCAGGAACAGTGGGACAGTGAATCAGTTCTCCAGAGTAGTAGTCCTATGCTCAAACCAATATACCACACTGATCTTTTTCTGGATTTTAGTCCAAAATTTTAAGGAACTATTCATGGTGCTGAAATCATTTTAATGGTGAGTTCAGCCCTTGGATAGATCCTTTAAAGTTTGTAATGAAACCTGTAATTCAACCCCCCCTTCCCCATTTTTATGGAACTTTCAGTGGCATTGCCGGTCAATCATGAAGTTATTCTGAGTGGCTTTACAAAGTAGATGATGTTCCTAGTGGGCAATTATCACAAACAAGTTTGCCATGTGTAACTTTCCTTGCATCCTCATTCTAGATTAATTTGAGAATTTTGGTAGATAAAATTACGAAGTACATGATCTCCATTAGGAATAATTTGAACTATAGCTCCCAGCCAAGTTTCTCCTGCATCTGGCAAGTCTTCCTTGTATCTTTTAAGGACTTTTGAAATGTGTTGGGAATGAAGCAGAAGAGTGAGAGGTGTATTTTCATCTCTTTGTTTTCTTGGTGTTAATTTTAAATGCTCTAGGAATTCATTTTTTTAAAAAAGTCTTATGAAATAGTTCAAGGTTTCAGGAAGAAAACATTTTAAAAAATGTTTTATTTTTTTCAAAAAAGATAACCTGGAATGTATGTGTGTTTGTAGTACCTGACTTCACAAACTACATCTACAATAATATAGATATTCCCTAGGAGTATAGAGCATTGAACCTAATGATTTACTTATTTACATGCAGTATGATGCATGGGGAAATAGCTGGGCATTGTACACTGAATCTCAGAGGAATGGGTTAACTCAGAAGAGGATGAGCTGTAAATATATGATGTCTCCTGGCCCAAACCCTTCCTAAGTCCACCTAAACAGCCAGCAGTGGATGTGCACCTGGCTTTTGGCTCTTAAGGTGGACTGGTGTGGCATTTATCTAGGTTTTCAGTAAGTATATGTAGTCTTCCTGAATACAGATGAGTTACAAATACATAATTTGTATGGCTTGGGCTTGGGCCCAGAGTACTTGGAGGACCGCCTCTCCCCATACAATCTGCCCCACACTCTCAGGTCAGGTGGGAAAAAACTTTTGAGAGTTCCAAAGATGAGATACGTAGGGATTGCGCAAAGGGCTTTCTCTGCGGTGGCCCCGCAGTCTTGGAACTCTCTCCCTGATGAGCTCCGCTTGGCCCCTCCCTGGAGTCATTTAAGAAAAATCTCAAGACTCACTTATTCCGCCAAGCCTTCCCCCACATGTCCTGACTGTCATCTTCTCCTGTGTATTGCGTGTTGTTTAGATTGTTTATTGATTTTAACTGGTTTTAATTATTAGGTATGAATGATGGATTTTTAATGATGTATTTTATTATATGGTTTCATATGGGGGATTTTTTGGTTTAATTTTTATCTGTAATTTTGTTTTATGCTGTATTGTATTTTATAATTATCTTGTAAACTGCCATGATCGAAGGAATGGCGGTATATAAATAAATCTCATTCATTCATTCATTCATTCATAATACTGGGCTATGAATCTGTAACTGCAATAATGAAAACAAGACATCAATTTAAGAGCCCATGAAATGAATTGTATGTTCCCTAAATACATGGAAGGGTAAGAGTGAGGATCTTTGGAAATGCTTTGAAATTGGTTATGTGTGTGGAAGAATCCAGTAATTATCCCTGAAGGAAAAAAAGAATCAAGTGAAAGGTTAGCAATCAAAGAGTAAGGGCAAAAACTGTCAGGTAAGTTGTAAAGTAAACATTACAGATTCCAATTTGGTCCTTCAGAACTTGCTACAGGATTCATGCTGTTTTAAGCCACTTGATCATGCACCGAGTTAATTTTGTCACATGAAGCAACCATTTCCTTACTTGATAGATTTAGGCTTGGACAACTACAGGCATTGCTTAAAGAAGCATGAAGCAAACTGCTACTCTTTGAAATGATCCTTGTCATTTGCAGAGAACATCCTTCCTGATGGTTTGTCCTCCAACTGAAGCATCAAATGTAATCTCACCTGTGAGTTATGATGTTTTTGCTGCATGATAGAAATTCCCATATTTTGGGTTTATGTGCCATGTCTTCAGCTCACCCAGATAAAAATCAAAGGAATGGTTTTGATCACAGAATCTTCCATCATTGCTAGTACTAGAATTATTCTTCTTTATTCAGATATAAGTTAGTGGTATGATATCTGTTCTAACCTGTTCTTCAGAGAGTTCGGTATGGGGTGCAGTCGAGAGAGAAATAATGAATTCTGATCTACCCCAAATCACCCCTAATAAGTGATATTGCAGTTGGGAAAATATCAGATGAAAATAGATCCTATAATTGACAAAGATCACATAGGTTTCACTGATCCCTGAGACATGCTGGAATGCACAGTAAGATACAGGGTTTATAGGTACAGTACTGCTAAAGAATATGTTAACCAATTAGGACTATTCAGGATATGAAAGGAAGTGGTAAGCAGAATTCTAACTCTTAACTGTTGGCAAGTGATGGCAATTTTTTGTCACAATTCATTCTGTGGAATCTAAGTAATCCTACACAGAGGAGCCAGATGTAGGAAGGTCTCTGGATCCAGATGACAATTCCCTTCCTGAACCAGACCAGCCAGTGGCAGAAAGAACTTTAGCAGGATAGACCCCCACCTCAGTCAGAACTGATAGACACTGTGAAGGCACACACATCATTTTCAGTGCATCTATGCCACTGAAGCGGGCAACAATTCTCACAGAAGCTTAAATATGAAATACTGAACAATAAATTACCTGGCATCTCAAGGTCAGGAGGCTATACATTTCTCAGCAACTGTTCAGAGTTCTTATTTTCACAGTGGTCTACCTGGCTTTTGACACTCTTTGCGTTTGTGGATTTATTTGGATTCTTGACCACTGGACGGGCATAAGTTTTGTACCTCTTTGTCTTTCTCTTTCAGCTTAAGTTACTATCACACAGTTGGAAGGGTTCACAAGAGGCATCTAGTCCAACCCTCTGTCATGGAGGAACAAACAACTAAAACAGTTTTGAAAGACCCATCTGATGTCTGTTTAAAGACGTTCAAAGATGGAAAGTCCACCATCTTCCAAGATAATTATTCTACAGTCTGCCCTTGCCTAGGCGGGAGATTTGTTCCGGACACACACACACACCTCGCGTAAGGCAAAAAGCACGTATGCTTGAGCCCCATTACATATATAGGGCTCATGCTTGCAGTGTGTTCGTGTGGCCGTGCGCGCACCATGGGCACATGCGCCATTCTCCCATTCTCCCGGCGGCTTCTGCATAAGCTGGAAGCCATCTATAACGAGCCCATGTATGGCGTGGGCTCACTGTACTGTCAAATATCTCCTATAGAAATGAAGTTCTTCCTAATGTTAAGAAATTGCATGATTTCTAAAGTATGGATATATCCTTAGGCAGATACTACTGATTCATTTGACCCACTCTAGTTTGTACTAGCAATAACATGCAATCATATACCTTACTTGTATTTCCATGGATATTTTTAAGCAGACTCTGCCACCCTTCAATTACCCTTTTCGTTTGCTTTCAATCTCCTTCACTCACTTTCCTTACTTTCCTCATATGCATGCCTCTTTTAGATCTGAGACTTTTTTTTACGTATTTGTCCTTATTAGTCCCATTCACTAATGTTTTACTTAAAAGACTTAGAAACTATCCTTTTGAGTAAACCCTTCCAAGACAGTGTACAACAAGATTTAAAACACTAAAACGCATTAAATAATGCAAATGATCCTAAAAATCAAAGTTCAAAATGCACTATATAACACCATATACCAGTGGTGGCAAACTTATGTCATGCATGCCAGAGATGGCATGAGAAGCCATTTTTGAGGGCACATGGAGGTCAGGGAAGAGGAGGAACAGTCCCACTGTCCTGGACCTTCAGTTGTCTTTGGAGAAGTAGCTGAAGACTCAGGAGACAAGGGGAAGAGAAGGAAAACATGTGTGTCTCTTACATGTCAGGCATGTAAGTAGGGGTGATCTGAGTTCAGAGTTCAGTCAGGCCAGGATAAACAAACTTGGATTTAAGTACTTGATTACTATCCTGACAAAAAACGAATTTCCTGAGTTTCTGCTTTTGTGTATTATAAGTCTGTTTTTGATGCTTCTAATGTTTCTTGCATGAATTTCAATAATCCTTTAGTCTGGCTCTTCATTGCCTAAATTACAGGCTTTGGGGAGGTTTCTGTCTTTTTCAGAATTCTTATCAGCATCATTATCATCACCGATCAATCATTTATGAAGGATTTAGTAGACCATATAGCTAAATTTCTTATTTTCTAAAATATACGCATGTGCTATAGCAATATTTTAAATTGTTTGTACTGGTTTTAACAGCTCTGGTTTTAACTGATAAACGATTTAATGTATTTTAGCCTTCTAAAATTATTTGTATTGTTTATTGTTTTAATCTGATTAAATAAAAACTGCTGTGAGATCTTTCAATATATTCTGGGATGTAAATATTTTAATAAATTAATATAAATAAAATCAATATTATCTTTTTCAACTGATCCACCCCTTCTGCAGCTGGAAATATTTAGGTTTAGTTATCTGCCTGATTAACAATTACTTGGATTTGAGAGTAAAATACAAACAAATCGTAGGTGCCAATCTTAAACATATTCCCAATGTCAATCTCTTTCATTAAACATAATACTTAGACTTATACCATTTCAGTTTTTGCACTTACTGAATGACAAAGGCAATAATAATATGGTAAGGAATGCATTTCAGTTTGTTGGTACATTTTCTCATATGTTATTTATAAGGAAGTATGTTGATCTTTTGCTCTTCAGATATCCTGGATTGGGTACTCAGAACAAATGTAAACAGTAAATATTACAGCATGATTATTTACCTATGAATGTGTTTTCTGGTAAGCCTTACTTGGTTGAATGACAGTATGAAGCAGGAGTACTCAGTGCTGCATGCCATTTTTTTTTTGTCTCTTACTATTGAACCTGACAGATTCAATATACTGTCAAGTGGTTTTTAGCAATGCTTAAAATTTACAGTGGATCTGTGATAATTTGCACAGATGTCTGGGAGATCTACAGTCACAAAGGTGGCATCAATAAAATACAACATTATTTGGTTAGCTACAGCAAGGATTCACTTTTCTGAGACATTGATTAATAGGTAGGGCTTTCCAGAAGATTCAGCAAGTGGAAGATTTCAGACTTAGGCACTGATTCAAAGTATCATGACTAAAGCTTTAACAGCAACTGCAGGTGGTGAGGAATATATTTGGATTTGTAACCATTTCAGCAGCTTTGCCTTACCTCTCCATGTTTTCAAGGGACATTCTGCACCTGATTGGTTGTTATCTCATCTATCCTGTTCTTCAACATTTGTGTTAAGAAAGCTGAGACACATCTGTGCACAAAGAAAGGAGAAACTCAGGTGCTAAGAATAGAATTTGAACATGAGAAGTGAGCAGGTACATTAATGGTAATTTAAGAAACCTATATTTGTGTACTAGTTAATTTTGCAATGGGATTTTGGCTGTTAGATATGAAATATTTATTGTTTCTGATGCCAAAATATAACAAATAAATATATTAATGATTTATAAATATAGTGTAATACCAGATGCCAGTATGGCAAAGTAGTTTGATTGTTGGACTATGATTCTGGAGACAAAATGATTATGATTCTGGAGATCAGCCATGAAACCCACTGGCTGTCCTGGGGCAAGTCACATACTCTCAGCCTCAGGGGGAGAAAATTGCAAACTTCTTCCGAATAAATCTTAGTAAGAAAACCCCATGATAGCCTTTGGGTCACTATAAGTCAGGAATGACTTGAAGGCACACAACAACAACAGCAATAGCAACAACAACAACAACAACACTAGATGGTCTGCCTGTAATCACATGTGTACAATATCTGCTTATCATTTTAATCTATCAATAAGTTCATACAAATGAAAAGTATAAGTCAATATGGCTGGCATTGTGCATTGCAGCTCCAAATTTCTAACCTAGATTTAGGGATCTATAACTTCTCAACGTTCTCCCTACAGGAATGACATGGCTAGCTCCTTTTGCTCTTGAGCCATGATGCAATGGACATATCACATTGTGGCTCAAGTGCAGGAGGGGACTAACCATATCATTCCAAAAGGACCCATTTGCCCATGCCAGATACCTCTGTCTAATGGAAAAGCTCTTTCAAATTTAATGTATAGTCTAAGAGTTGATTCCTTAGGTCATTCATAATTGTGTTTATATGGTTACAAATTTGACACCAATGTGGTGTGGTGGTTTGAGCATTTGATTATGACTCTGGAGAGGGCTCCAATCTCTACTCAGCCATAAAACCCATTAAGTCACACTCTCTCAACCTTGGAGGATAGCAATGGCAAACCCCCTCTGAAGAAACATGCCAAGAAAACCCTGTGATAGGTTTATCTTAGGGTCTCCGTAAGTCAGAAATAACTTGAAGGCATATTATTATTGCCTTTGTCATGACAACAACAAAGTTATGAATGCAATGTAGCATCTTGGTCTATATTTTTAAAAAACAAAGTATGAAGGAAGAAAGCACATGATAGGTAACAATATTGTCCAAAAAAAGAATAAGGACAAGCAATTATGTATCTGGTCTGTGTCAGTTTTATGTGCATTCAGTCAGAAAAATGTTCTCTTGCAATTTCTACAGTGTCAGAAGACACAGACACATGCACACAGAAAGACATTTGCTCTTTCTTTCTTTCTCTCTCTCTCTCTCTCTCTCTCTCTCTCTCTGAAACTTTTCTTTATATATGCATTTTGTATGCAATTTCCTTTGCACATGTGATTATGCATGGTCATGGGTTGTGTGTGTGTGATTAGAGTTTAGTACAGATTCAGAGAAATAATATATATTACAACTATTTCTCAGTCCTGGAAAACGTGAATGAATTTGATGCACTTAAATGTCAGATCAAAGTAATTTCTGTGAACTGCAAGAAAAAGCCCCATTATGAAAATGGATTTTCAAAAAGTTGTAAACCCAAGATTTCTGGATTTTCCTTTTTTTTCCTTTGGTTCTTAATTTTGCATAATTACATAAGATGTGTACTACACATTTCACTATAGCCTAAACAGGGTATTGTTGGCTCTTCCAAACTTAAGTTCCCTTCCAGACCTCCCCACAAATAAAAAATTCCTCAGGACCTCAAAGCTTGTTCTCTTCAAAGATGGTGTGGCATGTGTGCAACCACATTGACATTGCTGAATGCATGCACCACCATTGAGGAGTAGAAGAAAATGACATGCACCTGTCAGCACACATGATGATTTCACATGATATGAGCTGTAAATGATGACTGACATCCTATTCATGAGTGAAATACATCTGATTCATTGCAATTTACTTTTACAGCTATTGTGCAGGTCAGAAGTCTTTTCTAACCATGCAGTGACACAAGGTCCCTTTGAAATTTACCATTTAAGCGGGACAACCACCTATGACAGCCAGTCAGTGGTTGTGGGTTACACTCTGGAAGTAAGGTAGGACATAAATTAATCAATTTGTGTCCTACCTTATTCCAAAATGTAACCGATTGATCTCCTGTTTTGTTGGAGATCAGGAATATGGAAAAGGGTGGATGTCCTTTTTTCCTATAGCTATACATGCTCCAATAGCCACATGCAAGGGAGGTTTTGGAAGATGTCTGTTGCAACATGTCCAGCTATTAGAAAAAGAGATCTCTTCACTCTTCAGCAACATGGACATGTTGGTGTGGGGCTGAACAGGTGAGTTTGATGGTGGGGGTTAATAGTATGTGATATAAATATATCTCTACAGTCAGCTTTCTGCAGCTCCATCACCATACCTACATTTGCTAATTCATGTTGTCAGCCGTGATTTTAAAATGGTATCATATCTTAAAATGTAGAACTGGATTATCAAGACTCAAACATTCTTGAGTGACTGTTTGCACATATTCACCCTTAGAAACTGGTAAATGTCTCCCACAGACAGCTGTTGTAGTTAATTCAAAAATATTTTTAGCCTTAATATCAAGATTAATTTATGTGAAGCACTACACACCAGGACAAGATATATGCAAATAAGGTATTTCATCCACTTTTATTAAAATATGAAATTCTCAAGCACACCAAGGAATATGTCAATTATATATCTTTGAAAATATTGATTGAAGGCTGTGGTACATTTCTAACATTGAATAAAAGATTCATACAACATTTCAACACTCTAGTGGGAAATACTTCCATCCTACTATTTTTTTTTATTTTTTTTTTTTTTTTTGGTATATTCTGATGAAAGCGGGAGAAAAGGAAATGACAGGAGGACCAAGATCAATCATTGGAAAGATATATTTGAAAACTCTAGTGAGAAAGATGGTTAGCTGACTTGCTTTCCAGTCTATGCTCCCAATAGTATAGTCAAAGTATCTCATTACTTCTTCTCCTTACAGCTCAAAAAAATGGTTCCTAGTGTTTCACAATCCCCAGTATTATGATGAAATTAAATCAAAATGTTCACAAGAGTTTTGAACTATAGAGAAGATTTCTCCCCACACCCTTGGCAAAGGCTTATTTAGTCTTACAAACATAAAAACAGATGTTATGCTTGCCTTGATTTGCTTCTTGATGCCTAGCATATTTTACTGCAAATGTAGAAGTTACAAACAACTCTGAGAAAGATTGTTATTAGAATTTTCTAAAACAACATGCATATACACTGAGATCTGTTCACATATGTACACATATACATATTGAAATAATAAAAATAGATGTTCATTCATATTCTAAGAAACTATTTTAGTTGTTTTATTGTGAGCAGGGTGAGAAGAGCTGTTGGGCTGGTCATACGGGATAGATGGAAGAAGATGGAGGTGGTTCAGAACCGACTTACCTGCAAGATGAGATGGGAGAAGAGAAGAGGACCAGGAAAGGCGAGAGTTTGGGAGGAGAGGGGTTGCAGGACCCAGAAGAACAGGCAGGCCAAGAGGTGGAGTCAAAGGAGGAGGGGATAAAGTGGCAGGGACAGGTGAGTGTGAGATGCAGAAGAGGGAGGTGTGACCAGACAGTTGGGTGAGGGGTACAACAGTTCCTAAGGAGTTCAGGACATGCAGGGTGGTCTATTTTCCTACAACGTGAGTAGGGAAGACCTCATGTGGGACTACACTTGGAAGTACTACTGCAGGGCCCTCAGTGGGAAGGAGAGTGGCCTTCGCTGCTATCAACACTAGAGGACTCTGACCAGGGAAGCCTCCACCTAGGTTTGGAAGGGGCTTGGTGGGATGGAAAATCTCAATAGTGGGAGCACGGTCCAAGACCCAAAATAGTTGAGAAGTCAGAGTGGGAACTAGCAGAAAAGTGTTTCTGGACAGCCCTGACTTTGTGCAGAGAAAGTGCTCAGGAGCAAGAATAACTCTGGTTTGGGTGAAAGTCTGAAGTAAGACTGTTTTTGTTAAGCTTGTGCTTTTGGTTCTTCAGTATAGAGTTCATAGCAACAATTCCCCTGTGTGAGTGTTTGGAAGAGTAGCCCACTGTTAGTAAAACCATCCCAATGGGAGGAAAACAAGATAGCAGCACACATGCTAGTTACCTCAAATGATGGCCTGTTACAGACAGCCAAAATAAAGCTGCTTCGAGTCACAGTGGAGGTATGGTGTTTCAATGATGCATGCGTCGTAAGAGTCCAGAAGTCGCACCAAAGCCACGCTCCAGCCCTAAGGACTGGAGCGTGGCTTTGGTGTGGCGTCTGGACTCATAGGACACATGCATCATTGAAACACCATACCTCCACTGTGACTCAAAGCAGCTTTATTTTGGCTGTCTGTAACAGGCCGATGTTTCAGTTACACTGAGTAATATATTAAAATAGTTCCTTTTCATCCTATGATAAAATGATTTGGTTTAAAATGATTCTAGTGGAACTGCTTCTCAACTAGGGGTAAAATGAATATTATTTGGATGGGGAGTGGTGTGGAAATAGTGCTCCACTTCCTTAATTTACATATTCATATAAATGTATGAAGTTCCTTGTTCTGTGCAGATTAGTGATTGCTACGGACTTTCAAATATCTATAGGTTGGGGAAGAGGTTGACTTATCCCTAATAAAAGTCGGAAAAGGATTGTTGTGCTCTTTGTTTTATCTCGTTCATTACTCAAGAGATTGTGCTACAAAGCAAGAATATAGACTTAGATTTTTGTAATTCATTCATAGTCCTTATGTAAGTTGGTTTTGCCTCATTGCATAAATACATGAATGATAGTTGGACTTGCTGAGGCTGGTCAATAATGTGTCCAGAATCAACATGTGTCTGATTGGCAGGTACTGGAGATTAATAATAGGAATTACCAGTACAATTGGTTTGTAGTTCTTAGGTAGAGTCATTATTTGGTTGTTTGAAGATAGATGAAAATCATTGGTCCTGCACCATATGGTATTTCTTCCCCTAACTTCTCGAAAAGGGGATGTCAAGACTGTCATTCAACTGAAAATGCAAATGTCATCTTCTTCCATAGCATTTGTACCAAAATATCATTTTCTTTTAAGCATGGTGTATGTTTTGAGATACAACATCTAACAAAACTTTGAAAAAAGAAAGAAAGAACGTACAGTACTTTTTAGCAACAGCCAAACATAGAATTACATCAAGAATAAGGCACCTACTATGCAAGTTGCTAACAGCAGGTGGTGCAGATGTAAATGACCGTGCATTACTATAAACATCTCACACTGACAGAAATCTTTCCAATTATTCATTTCCATCTTAATGGGAAAAAAGCTTTGCATGCTTTAGATAGAGTTAATTATCCACATGGTTTCTAAAACAAACTTTTAAAATTCAAAGTGTAACTTTTTATTAAGACTTTTCCCCCGAGAACTGTTAGTTGGACAGTGATGCAACATGACATTTTTGTAACCATATACAACTTTAAAATTAATAAACATATTTTCTGAAAAGTTCCAATTCTCAGTCAAGTTTGTACCTGTAGAAACCACAAACTCTGAACAATTTCAACTTGCTACAAGAGTCATTTGGGGTCTGATTGCATGTTGAGTCACTGACTGAGTTATCACTGAGATAGTAAATCTGAGTTACCCTTGATTTTTCCACTTCATGCTCACAAGGTGAAATCCCTTCATCTCAAGAGGGGGGAAAGTCCTCCATGTAGAGAGCAAGAAAATGAAAGATATGAACAAAACTCATCATACCAATACCAGAGAAACAGAAGTCTTCCTATTAAAATCTATTTTTCTATATTGATTCTGATTTTTCAATGGGTACGGAGGTCCACAGAATCAGGCTCAAGTATACACCAGAAAGGGAGGAACATGCAAAACTGCTGGAATTTATTTTAAAAAATGCTCCTGATGATGCAAATGGGATAACATGGACACAAAGGTAGAGACATATAATGAGTTTAATCCTTTTATGACTGAATTCAATAAGTTCACACTGATATTTTTTTAAAAAAACTGCAGCCAATACCTTTCCTTTTCTAATTTGACTGTCTCCTTGTCTATTAAATGTGTATTTCTACATAAGTAAATGGCCATCTCAGCCATTATCAGCTCTGTCACAAACAGGGGGATTCTTGAGTAGTACTAGATTAACAAATAAATCAAAATGCATTTTTCTTCCTGCTTTCTCCTCCCTCTTCTCTCCAGCAATTGGAACCTAGTTTTTTACTTGTATTGTTTGATTCATCTCCTCCTATGTTATGTTCATCATAGATTGCAAGTGCAGGCACAGATTATTTTAGCATTTCTCCGTCTTAATAATGGGACAACATCCAATGTACCAATTAGATCAGTATCCGCAATGCTTCTGGACTTGCATACATTATGCAATTTTTCATGCCATTTTTATAAGGGACTATTAAAAAGCATTTTTTTTAATTGTGGCACATTAGTTTGTTATTCTAAAGCCAGTGTTGAAATCTTGGTTTGGTGAACAAGAGTCAATGGTTACACAATATGTACTTGTTTACCTTCTTTTCTTTACACTAAATTATGAGTGATGCAATGAAATTAGTTGCAAGTAGCTTTGGGAAACTGGATGGAACTATGGTGCAGTGGTTAAATGCTGGTACTACAGCCACAATGTTGTCTTCAAAGTTGATTCAGCCTTCCACCCTTTCATAGGTTGGTAAAATGAGTACCCAACTTGTTGGAAGAAATTAGCTTACAAATTGTAAACTACTTAGAGAGTGCTGAGTTCAGAAAATGTACCTGCTATTGCTGTTTCTGGAGCGACCATATCAATGGATTGATGAATCATCATTCTAGATTTTAAATTCAAAGTGTCCATCCTATTTTGGAGATGGGGGCTCAACACCTTGGTTATGTCCTTTGAAGTCAAGAATAAAATCCATAGGAGATTCCCAGGAAATTCACATCACTGACAGGAAAGCAACTTGCTGCCTATGTTTTGGATAAATGGAAAATAAAAAGACTCATAAGTGACAAAATGGAACATCATTAATATAATTAATTAATTATAATATAATATAAACTGACTTAGGTAAATTTGTTCTCTGTTGTCCTAAGTGCTAAAGTGGAACCTCAAACAAAGCATGTTTCTGTTTACTGCTCACTGGGGAGATTATCTAACAGGTGTCAGCACACAGCAAACTGCTGATGCCACCAGCAGACTACAAGCCACCCCCCAGCTGCACTTATCCTGCCAATTTCAAAGTACAGAAAGCTTCTATACTTCAAAATTGGTGGGCTAAGCATGGCTGGGGGATGGCTTGTACTCTGCCAGTGGCATCGGCAGAGTTTTGCTGAGCACTAACACCTGTTTTCACTCATTCAAGCCCGTTCCCAGCCTGTGCCCAGATCAGGTGAAAATGAAATGGAATAATCTCCTGGGACAAGCATCAAAAGACATTTCCTCTATCATATTCTGACTATAGATCCCCTGATCTATAGGGGATGTAGAGCTTTTAGTACTTCAAATGTTCTGACTTGCAACTTGTACAATCCCTTTAACTATGTTGCATAGCACTGAAAATAATCTTAAAGTGAAATATTTGGCAAGCCCAAATTTCCTGAGTAATAATTCTCAAATCGCTACACCATGCTCATTCTTGGTTTTCTCCATGATACTGTAGAAATGAATCAGCCCCTAGTTTTAGTCCAATCTGTATCTCAAAGGTAAGTTCAGAACCTAATGACACTGCAAGACACAGCCTTCAGAACATCAAAAGGGATTACGAGGCGCTTGGTAGGAAGCTGAAAGGAATGGATGTACAGGTTGTCATCTCATTTCTTCTGCCAGTTGAAGGACATGGTCCAGGAAGGGAGAGGAAAATAGCAGATGTGAACAACTGGCTTCGCAGATGGTGCCACCGAGAAGGATTTGGATTCTTCGATCATGGGCTGCGGTTCCATGAGGAGGGACTTCTTGCAACGGACGGGTTGCATCTCACGCCAGTTGGAAGAAATGTTTTTGCCAACAGTCTCAAGAACTTGATCAGGAGGGCTTTAAACTGAGTTCCAAGGGGAAGGGAGACAATATTAAGGAAGGCGAAAGGGATGGTGAAAATAGTCAAACTGACATAGAGGAAACAAGAAAAAAAGTGCAAGGACCCAACAGTGGGAGGCAAAAAAACTTGCACAGGCAGCAAGTAAAAGGGAACCATGGTCTGCGATGTCTCTACACTAATGCACAGAGCATGGGAAATAAGCAAGATGAACTCGAACTCCTAGTACAACAAAGCAAATATGATATAATAGGCATCACTGAAACCTGGTGGGATGAGTCTCATGATTGGAATGTGGAAATAGAGGGGTATAACCTTTTTGAGAGAAGTAGGCCAAACAAGAAAGGAGGAGGAATAGCACTATATGTCAGAGATATTTACACCAGTGAAGAGATCCAGGACATCAGTCATGGAAGCCAGGTGGAGAGCATCTGGGTAAAAATTAAAGGGGAGGGAAAGAACAAGGATGTTACGGTGGGAGTCTACTACAGATCCCCAAGTCAGACTGAGGAATTGGATGATATCTTTCTAGAACAGATGACCACACAGTCAGAAAAGAGAGATGTAGTAGTGATGGGCGACTTCAACTATCCTGATATTTGCTGGAAGTCAAACTCAGCAAAATCCTCAAGGCCTAGCAAATTCCTCACTTGCCTGGAAGACAATTTCATGGTCCAAAAGGTGGAAGAGGCAACAAGGGGGTCAGCTATTTTAGATCTGATCCTAACCAACAAGGATGACTTGGTTAATGGGGTGCAAGTGGTGGGATCATTAGGTGGAAGTGACCATGTTCTCCTGGAGTTTGTAATACAGTGGAAAGGAGAAGCCAGGCATAGTCAGACACGCATTCTCGAATTTAGGAGAGCGGATTTCAGTAAACTTAGAGAAGTATTGAGGGCGATTCCATGGTGAGAAATACTAAAAGATAAAGGAGTTCAGGACGGATGGGACTTTCTCAAAAGAGAGATACTGAAGGCACAATTTCAAACAGTTCCAGTGAGAAAGAAAAACGGGAGGTGTCTCAAGAAACCAGGATGGATGACTAAGGAACTTTCAACCGAGCTAAGTTTGAAACGGAACATGTATAAGAAATGGAAAAAGGGGGAAATCACAAAAAAGGAATTCAAAGAAATAGCAGGCATGTGTAGGGGTAAAGTCAGAAAAGCTAAAGCGCAGAATGAACTCAGGCTTGCTAGAGAGGTTAAGAACAATAAAAAGGGCTTTTTTGGATATGTCCGCAGCAAAAGGAAGAAGGAGGAAATGGTAGGGCCACTGTGTGGAGAAGATGGCAAAATGCTAACAGAAGACAGAGAAAAGGCAGAATTACTCAACACCATCTTTGCCTCAGTCTTCTCAGAAAAGGCAAAGGGTGCTCAACCTGAGGATAATGGAGCAGAGGACAGAACAGGGGAATTTCAGCACAGAATAAGTAAAGAGATAGTAGAGGAATACCTTGTTAATCTAAATAAACATAAGTCTCCAAGACCAGATGAACTACATTCAAGAGTATTAAAAGAACTGGCAAATGTAATATCGGAGCCATTGGCAATAATCTTTGAAAACTCCTGGAAAACAGGAGAGATCCCAGCAGACTGGCGGAGGGCAAACATTGTCCCCATCTTCAAAAAGGGGAAAAAAGAGGATCCCAACAATTATCGTCCAGTTAGTCTGACATCAGTACTAGGAAAGATTCTAGAGCAGATCATTAAACAGAGAGTCTGTGAGCATCTAGAAGGCAATGCCATAATCACAAAAAGTCAACATGGGTTTCAGAGAAACAAGTCATGCCAGACAAACCTAATCTCTTTCTTTGATAAAATTACCAGCTTGGTAGATGAAGGGAATGCTGTGGATATAGTATATCTTGATTTCACTAAGGCCTTTGACAAAGTTTCCCATGACATACTTGCAAACAAGCTTGTAAAATGTGGGCTAGACAAAGGAACTGTTAAATGGATCTGTAATTGCTTGACCGGCCGAACCCAAAAGGTGCTCAACAATGGCTCCTTTTCATCCTGGAGAGAAGTGACCAGTGGGGTCCCACAGGGCTCTGTCCTGGGCCCAGTGCTATTCAACATCTTTATCAATGACCTGGATGACAGAATTGGGAGCATACTTATCAAATTTGCAGTTGACACCAAATTAGGGGGAATAGCTAATACCCCAGAGGACAGGATCAAGATTCAAAATGACCTGAATAGACTAGAAAGCTGGGCCAAAGCTAACAAAATGGAATTCAACACAGAGAAATGTAAGGTATTGCACTTAGGGCGGAAAAATAAAATGCACAGATATAGGATGGGTGACACCTGGCTGAATGAAACTACGTGTGAAAGGGATCTAGGAGTCCAAGTAGACCACAAGTTGAACATGAGTGAACAGTGTGATGCGGCAGCTAAAAAGGCCAATGCTATTTTAGGCTGCATCAATAGAAGTATAGTGTCTAGATCAAGAGAAGTAATAGTGCCACTGTATTCTGCTCTGGTCAGGCCCCACCTAGAATATTGTGTCCAGTTCTGGGCACCACAATTCAGAAAGGACATTGAGAAACTGGAGTGTGTCCAAAGGAGGGCGACAAAAATGGTGAAGGGTCTGGAAACCATGCGCTATGAGGAAAGCCTTAGGGAGTTGGGGATGTTTAGCCTGGAGAAAAGAAGGTTAAGAGGTGATATGATCGCCCTGTTTAAATATTTGAAAGGATGTCATATTGAAGAGGGAGCAAGCTTGTTTTTTGCTGCTCCAGAGAACAGGACCCGGAACAATGGACACAAGCTACAGGAAAAGAGATTCCACCTCAATATTAGGAGGAACTTCCTGACAGTAAGGGCTGTTCGACAGTGGAATGCACTTCCTCGGAAGGTGATAGAGTCTCCTTCCTTGGAGGTCTTTAAACAGAGGCTGGATGGCCATCTGTCAGGGATGCTTTGATTTGGATTTCCTGCATGGCAGGGGGTTGGACTGGATGGCCCTAGTGGTCTCTTCCAACTCTACGATTCTATGATGCTATGATTCTATGAAACTTCATAGATCTTTTAATGCTTGGACTAAAACGTAGAGGTTATTCACCATCCCACTAACATGAAAACCACTAGCTGCTACTGCCCACCACAGTTACTGATAATCTGATGGAGCAAACTGTTCTTTGCCATGAACCAGAAAAGGAATTCATCTATGGAAAGGTCTCTTAAATAGCAACATGTGATAACTTCTAAATCCCATATGCATGCATATATATCTATGCATACATACGTAGCATCCAGAATGTTGCTACTTTTATATTTTGGGTCTTCAATCCAGGGACACTATTTCATATAGTTCATATATAAGAAAGACAAGAAAGTTATTTTCATAAACCAAATACCTTTTCTAGGTTTGAGCACCTTAATTTATATTTTCAAGTGCTAGTCTACACAAAAGGACTCACCTATAAGTTGAATGAAAATCTGATTTTTTAAACACATTCATATTTTGTATTTTTGTAATATGTATATTTTGTTTAATTTCAGACTTAGTCAAACAAGAAGAGATAATCTTACCTCTTTTCTGAGTGCACTGCGACATATTAATATCTTGGGAATAAAGAGTGATTGAAAGCTTCATCCCTCCATTCTCCATATGAACGGTTTTCTTTAAGAAACTGTTAAATAATTTACATGATATCAGAGCATTAAATTGGATTTTGGTGGTGTTAATTTCCTTTAGGCAAACTTTAACACAATGATTATTGCTGCATGCATTTTACATGGCTTGATGCCAAGATCTGTGTCAACAATATAAAATGCAAATCTGAAATATTTAAAATGCAATTTTCTTAATTTTGAAAGTCTAAAACAAGCTGATTCACAGTACAGAGGCAAACAACTGCCTTTTTAATTTTGTTCTCAGAAATGAACATTTTTGAAACTCTGTCAGTCTCCATGTGGATTCAGATAAAATGAAATTAAAGTAAACCATGAAACATTTATGAAGAGAACAAATTAAAAATCTGTTAGTAATAACTCTGATGCAATGACTAGTATTTTTAGTCATTTTCACTGTCAAAAAAGTAATCTTTCTTTGTCGAAAGCTTTTAAAAATTCAGAACACAACAAACTTTTTTTATCTGCTCAGATGAAAAGCAAATTAATTTATGCTGAACAACCAGTTGTAATATTGGTACAGTTTGCTTTCATAAATTATGTAATAGAAGACTTAAAATCTGTTTACCACCCTTTCTTTTCTTTTCTTTTTCTTTTGAAAAGGTGAGCTTAAGCTGATTTTATTATTAGTTTAGCAGGTTGACAACAAGTTGTATCGTGGTTTTTTGTTTTGTCCCCCCCCCATTAGTTGGGTTCATCCTAATTATGTAGTACCCAATTATGGTTCTTTTTTCTAAATTGCTGAAATCCACTTCAAAAACCAACGTTCGTATATGTGCCCACGTGTTTTTTTCTTCTGTGCAGTCAATATTGATGCTTTCTAAATAAATAATTTCTTCATCTGCAAAAGAATGAAAAGAAAAGAATAATAGCCATTGATTATGTAACTCCTCTGCTGAAAAAATAGTTCTAACAAGTGTCAAACATTTATTCCACATTTTTATAACCATTATCATTCCATTTTTTACATAAAAAACATACTAGCAGACAAAGAGAGAAAAAGAGAGGGGGAAAGAGAGAGAGAGAGAGAGAGAGAGAGAGAGAAATTTGTATAGGTAGAATGTAAAGTTTTTGCACTTGGCATAGTTATGAATTGTATGTTATTCCTTATTTTTCACCATGCAGTCTTCTTTCTGCTGGTCTGCACCAGCCTGTATATGTTTCTGAACTCAGGCTTAAAACTTTGGGTGACATCACAAAGTAAACCCATTCTATGTGAATTTTTTTGTTTCATATTAGGAAGTATAGGTAGCTGAGAAGCTAAAGAACAAGATGTAATAAGGAAACCAAACACACAGCAAACTAGAAAACTACACCTCAGCTGAAAATCATTCAGAACAGCTTTACTTCCAGCAAGTTTGAGGAACATAAGAAGATGTTTTACACCAAATCACTTGATCAATCAATTTCATTCAGGACTATTTACACTGACTAGCAGAATTTCAGTTTGATACGTTCAGCACTGAACAGAGTACCTTTTTTTGGGGGGGGAGGATTTTGCATCTGAAATTCTATCACATTTTTTCTAAACCCTCACACTACACTATAAAATGTGAAATTTATGAAAAGATTCATGTCCTAAGCTATCTAAAAGAATCATGCTATCCTGACCTGGGTCAGTCCTTGAGCTAGCGTGGCAATGAATGTGTGTTTACATGCCCCCACCACTGCATTGTGTACCCACTACTGCTGTGTGCCCCATACTTGTCTCTGCCATCATATCTGCTGAGAAGACTCCCATTGCAGTCCATAAAATGGAAACTGGGCACCTGACTACACATATGGCCAGGCATCCCCATCCAACATCACAAACAATGACTGGGGTCTTCTCAGCAAAACAAAAGCAGAGGCGGTTTTGGGTGTTCAGGGCCATCTGGCCTGGAAGTACTGGATCCACATCCAGTTTGGCAGAAAGGATAACACTAGACTGAGGCAAGAACAGGCCTTTTGCCCCATGCATACAGACCCTCAGTCATCAAAACTTTTGTATCCTTGTTTTTTAGTTTCTCTATTTGTGTTTCCATGACTCTGGGAAAATACATGGAGGAGAGACTGTGAGCAAAAGAAGTATTGTAGTAATGTTAGAACAGAATACAGAGAAACAGAATAGTTCCCAATTAGCAAAGAGATAAGGCAAGCATGCATTCTATCACTCTAATTGTTCAATATGTACACAAAAAATATAATAAGAAGAGCGAGTTAAGACTCAGAAGAAGAAAGAGTGATATTATGAGGAAGGAACATTAACAATCTAAGATATGTGGATGGCACCATATTACTAGCAGAAAACATCATAGACTTGGAACAATTACAAAGGAAGGCCAAGGAATGCAGGGTTGCTGCTGGACACAAAGGAAACAAAAATAATAACCATGATGCATATAAATTCAACCCAGGCAAGGAGGAAATTGAAAGCTACTTTCCATACTTTGGATCAAACATTCATCAGAATGGAGACTGCAGATAAGAAATAAGAAGACTAGACACAGGAAGGGCAGCTATGAAAGAACTATACAAGATTCTGAAGTATAAACACAAACAACTGAGCACTGAAGTTAGAATCATCCGAGCCATTCCCTTTCACCATGTATGGATGTGAGAAGTGGATAGTGAAGAAAGTGAGTAAGAAGAAAATCACCTCATTTGAGATGTGGTGCTGGAGAAAAGTGCTGAGGAAATCATGGACAGACAAAAAACAAAAAGAAAACAAAAAGTACATGGCTCCTTGAACAGATCAAGCCTGAAATTTCCTTGGAAGCCAAAATGATCAAACTGAAGTTGTTGTACTTTGGCCACATCAAGGAATAACTCTTTATGGAAAAAAAACAATAATGTTAAGAAAAGTAGAGAGTAGTAGAAAAAGAGGAATACCACATGCTAGATGGATGGACTCAATAAGACAGGTCATGGGCCTGAATTTGCAGGAGCTAAGATGTTTCATCTACAGAATTGCCATGAGTCAAGGTTGACTTGAGGAAAGTTATTTATTTATTTCATTTTTATATCCTCTTTCTCCCAAGGCAGCTCACAAGATAAAAACACATTAAAAACTTTACAACAAAAATACTGTTTTTCAGGAGTATGGTCCTGAGTATCAGCAAGAAATATAACAGTGAGAAAAAGTGAAATAGAAAGAAAGAAAGAAAGAAAGAAAGAAAGAAAGAAAGAAAGAAGTGTTTCAATTCCATGCATTTCTGAATGCAGAACAAGCTTTGGCAGCACATATATAGTTGCCTCTCCTTATCCATGGATATTTTTTATCCATGGATTCAAGCATCCACGGTTTGAAAATATTCCAAAAAAGTATAAATACCAAATAGCAAACTTTGATTTTCCATTTTATATAAGGGACACCATTTTGTTCTGCCTTTATATTTAATGGGACTTGAGCATCCAGATTTTGTTATCCATGGGGGATCCTGGAACCAAACCCCAGCGGCTAACAAGGTCGCATTGTATTAAAATTTGAGTGATACAGAAAATGCAAAACAAATTGCCTTGTGGACACATTTCCATCCAGCTAATGACTTAATTTTGTGTGTGTTTAATGTGAATGTGTATGTTCTCACAACACTGCAATAGTAAGTTTCCATTTTTTAAACCAGAAAAATTTAGTGTAATATATGTATGAATCCTGCTGGTTTGAGACAAGAGTTAAAACTATGCTTTACTCCTCAGAGCCAGGAAACTGGAAGCTATGGAGGGTACTTTAACCAATATTCCCTATGATCAGGAATGGTGTTGTATAATGCCACTGATATTTTTGCTTGGTCTTTCAGGCCCAATCCCAGATGGGACCAGCAAAAATAGCATCTTGCCCTGAGTTGCTTTATTAAGGGCTCATTCCCACTTACTGAAAAATCTGAGTCCCAATCTGGCTCTGCTCCGCAATGCCATTTGATTCGAAAAGGTCCCTCATCCACACTATGAATTAGGACCTTTTGGAACCACTGTTGTTTGGTACAATTCTTGTCCCCATTTGATGGCTTTTGCTCCCCAGCCATACCTTGGCCTCTCCCCCGGTCTCTGTGCTCCCTCTCCCCGGCCTGTCACCCAGTGTTGATCAGCTGCTCAAGCTGGGGGAGGGAAGCCAGCGGCAGCCCAGGCAAGCAGCACCAAAAGCACTGCCATATGGGGAGGTGGAGGGGGGACCTGGCTCGGAGAGCAGGCGGGGAGCCCTTCCTCCATTTCTGCCATTTCTGGAGCATGTGGTGCCAGCTGTTCCGGGAGGACCTCTCAGCCCTGGACGTGCTCCAGCATCAGTGGCATGCCAGTGGGTGCATGGCTCCACAGCCACTGGGCCAGAGGTCGGTGTGACGGTGGGTTGGAGGAGGAGGAAGCACCCTGGAAGGCAGAGACGGCACCCTCCACCAACTCTTTCCATCTCTCCCCCCACATGGGTGCCTGGGCCCACAAGAGGCCTGCAGAAGGGTCTAAGGAATGCTGAGCGGAGAGGAGTAGGAGGAGGACAGAGGCAAGGTTGGGGGGAGGGAGTGCAGAGACCAGGGAAGGGGCCAAGGTCAGGCTTTGGAGCTCTGAGGCTGGGGCAGGGAGTCAGGAGGAGAAGGAGGAGCAGGATGGGAGAGACTTTTTTGTAAAAAAAATCAAAATTAATCACAAAATTGGTAGAATGGCTTAGCAGCTACTGGCCTTTGCAAGTAGTTGCTTTGCCAATCTATCAATTTTGCAATTTATTTGATTTTATTTTTTAAAAAAAGAACCCAAAATGATGGCACTGGTGTGTGTGTGTGTGTGAGACATCTCTGGGATGGATGTCACACACCCCTCTGCCATTTGTCCCTCTGAAAGACTCAATTCTAATCTGGCGTTCCCATTGTTAGAAATCGTGTCAGAATCAATTCTTCCCAAAACATGGTCTAAAACAGTGCTATCAAAATGACCTGGGTTTTTTTTGTGTTTGCTCTGCTTTATTTTCCCTGGAATCAATCTAGTGAGGATCAGAATCTATTTCCAGTGGGAACTACGGGCATATAGCTCGAATCAGGATTAGGAGTTTTTCATAGTGGGAACAAGCCCAAAGAATTATACCCTTAATTTCTTGTGGATGAAATTATACTGTGAGGTCTTTATAATTTCCAACAGAGTACATTCTTTATTAGCTGAAAATTATTTCTGTAAAATGTTTATTCTGTGATCCAAAAAAGTACTTCAAAAAGCATTTTTACTCATTATTCAATGCATTTGTGAGTACTCATGTCTATCTCTTACACTCAGATCAATACAGATTGCCTGCATATCATTTGGACATGAGTGAATAGTTAATAATATTGTGTACAGATTATATTTTGATAAAGCTGTCCTTTATTCCTTCTAGATGCTATTGATGAAATATTATTATTTCGCAGATTTCAGGCCATAAAGTTTATTTAAAATAAATCATGCACACGGTGTGAACAATTCAGCATGTTTTCAAGTGCAGTAAAGATTCATAGTTTGTGCACAAGCATAAACTTCTTGATTGTTCCTTTCACTCAGAGAATATATGATCCTTTATTGTAGTGTGAATAAAATACCATGATGATTAATTCATTGGTTGTCATTTATTCTCCTCTTGCATATATCCCTGTGTCTGCAAAGGCACAAGGGAGTGTGATTTGACATCAGGCATATGATGGGAAATATTTCAAACAGCAGTTTCACTTAGCTAATGAACCACCTTATACTGAATCATGGTCTTAGTACGAAGCCATATGTTGAATAGCAACTGTAATATTATTATTTATTATTATTATTATTATTAATTTGTTTTGTTTTGTTTATATACCGCTATTCCGAAGATCATAGCGGTGAACAGCAAGTAAGCTAATTAGCAAGTAAGCTAATTTGCCCCCAACAGTCTGGGTACTCATTTTAGCGACCTCGGAAGGATGCAAGCCTGAGTCGAGCTTGGGCCCTTTTGCTGGTCTTGAACTCACAACCTTGTGGTTGAGTGAATGGCTGCAGTACAGGCATTTAACCACTGCGCCACCATTATTATTATTATTTATTACATCCATTAGATATAACTTAAAGTACCAAGGTAACTTCAAAACTAGAAACAGGCAAGAAGGCAATGAATGCTAACAATTCAATCTATAATTTTTCCATCGCTTGTGCCTGAATTATTTAGAACATATTATTTTTGTTTCTCTAATTAACCAGTCATGAGAGTCTTCAGAACCCATGCACAGAGTTTTTTGTGGGTTTTTCAGGCTATGTGGCCATGTTCTAGAAGAGTTTCTTCCTGACGTTTCACCAGCATCTGTGGCTGGCATCTTCAGAGAATGCTTGGCTGGAAAGGACTTGGGTATATTTATTGTGTGACCTGGGAAGGCAGGAGTGATTTGCATGTGTATTGCTCTGTTATTAATGCAGGCCTCAGGGTGGGAGGGTCTGCAAAAGAGGATTAGTGTCTGCCAAAGCTAGACAAAGCTATTCTGAAATCTGTTAACTTGTCTTAATCCTAATTCTGAAGAATAGGTGGGGGGGAGGGAGTTACCAGTTGATTGTCTACCCAAATAAACAAACGAACAGTATGAACAACAACAATAATGATTGCCCCTCCTCTATTTTGTATACACTGTATAGGCTGGCAGCCTGTTGGTGGCATGCACATATATACTTTTTTTTCCTGTGTACATACTTTTTGGGAGGTTGTCAAGTGGTATTCCCTTCCTTCTTCTTCAGTATCCAAAGCCTCCCTTTGAACTTTCTGTACACCCTTTAACTCTCTCCGTATAACTATTCTTTGCTTCACAGAGAAGGGGCAAGATTGGGCTGAATGAGGGTGAATAAACTGATGCTAAATCCTGATAAAATGGAGATTCTGTAAACTGGTGGTTTTTAAGTCTAGGAATTGGATAGGTTGGTGGAGCCCGTCCTTTCTCCTCCCACTGAGCTTCACCCTATTCCCGCCATCTTTCAAAACATTTTAAAAGGAAGCAGATGGATGCCACAGCCCATTTCTGCCCAAAAGTAGGTATGAGAGGATTAGTGGTGTCGCCTAGTGCAAACAACATGTCCTGCACCCCCCTAGTGATACCATTGATCCCAAACATAAATTCTAAATTTGTTGAAAATCCAAGTAAATAATGAGGCCTTTCTGAAAGTAATTTTCATGTGCACTATGTATCCTGTATGTTGACTTATACCATCTAAGAAATCAAACATATCCTCCAAATTTGTCAATATCCTATCCAGGTCTTTCTGCATGATGTGGTAACAGAAAAACTTATTTCTATGAATATAGAGAACTTGGGTGGCTCAGATATCCTGCCAAGATAGCAGAAATGAAATTTTATTGCTCTTTGGACAGAAAACAGTAAAGTTACATGTAATAAATAAAAAAAAATGTTATGGTCCCAGGTAAAGATAAAAATCATGAAAGTGGGGAGAAAATGACACAAGGGCCCGTTCTGCATGGGTGTAAAGTATGTCCTGGGGACGTACTAGGGTTAAGGAAAGTGCGTGCCTTACACACACACCAAACCCTAATACGTCCCCAGGACGTACAAAATGGCGGTGCCCGTTGCACACAGGGGCCGCCATTACGACATCATGAACGTGCCGCCTCCAAATGGGGCGGCACAGACATGATGTCTTTGCGCCGCGCAAGGGCGCATAGAGCGCCCTTACCACGGCGCTAGAAGGAGCTCCGAAATGGAGCTCCTCCTGCGATTTGCATCGCTGGCACAGCCTTTAGACAGCTGCGCCAGCGATGCAAGGGAGAAAGGGGCCAAGCGGCCCCTTTCTCCTCCTCGCCACCGCCACCAGGTGTCCTTGGGGCTTGAAGCCCCAAGGACACCCCTTTTCAGGCCACGGGGAAGTGGCCTTTTGCCGCTTCCCTGCGGCCTGGAAAGCGGCAGATTGGGGCCTCGGAGTCTGTCGTTCTGGCAGCTGAGACTCCAATCCGGCGGGGAAAGGAGTGCCTACAGGCCGCCCCAAAGGGGTGGTCTGTAACGCGCCAATGTGTCATATCCAAGCATTCTTGAAAAAGCTTAACTAAATATGTGAGAAAGAAGAGTTATGCCACACAGTTCTATCCCCAGTTCCATGCAGTTGGTTGGTCTTTCTGGCATGTACCACATGAATACATTTAAAGTGATATCCTGCAGACATACAGCTGGCCACAAGTAGTCATTTTGCCATACCTTCAGTGCTGTATTTGCAAACGTATGTCTTCAGTGATTCCATATATGGTGTTGGAGGGAGGGTTCTATGGCATTGTATATTTAGTTTAGATCTTTCAAAAACACCCCAATGGGGCTTTGTTGGTGTTGTTATTGTATGCCTTCAAGTTGATTCCAATTTATAGTGACCCTAAGGTGAACCTATCATAGGGGTTTCTTGGCAAGATTTATTTAGAGAGGGTTCGCCATTGCTTTCCACTGGGCTGAGAGCATGTGACTCACCCAAGTCGACCCAGTTTCATAGGGTTTTAGTCTGTGTAAATTCCTTTAGTAATGTTCTTATACACAGTTCCTGGATCAGTATGAAGATTAGAATTTAGATAACGTATTTCACACTTTTCTGAGATGGTGAAAAACTGCCATTTTTTTCTCTTGTTTTAAAGAGCAAATAACAGCAGAAGTTACAACAGAGTTTAATGTGGAACTGGAACAAAATGAAATTATGTAAAAACATGAGAAGAGCATATGGCATACATCAGAAACAGTTTTGTTTATCCTTATTAAAAGCAAATGAACTAATAAGGGATGAAAAATAAAATTAAAACAATTGTCAAATGTCACACCAAAGAAAGGAAATTTTGCACATTATAGCCAAATCTACCCTCCAGGTTCTAAAGTTGTATACTGCTGAATATAGTTCTGCCAAAGAGGAATAGTATAGGGAGAACTAATATCTCTAATGCTCTGTAAAAAGCCTTTGGTCCTGAGTGATGAGAAAAGCAAGATATAAATTATTTAATTAAACAAATAAGCTGCACATGGCACTTAATGGCTCTTTGTCTGTTTCCCCCAGAGACCTTGTCATGTAAATTGCTCCACTCAAAATGGAATACTCAAACTTACAGGTGTATGTGATTTTCCTGTTAATGTTATACTCCATCTTTATCTCTCTCCTAAAATTGCATTTTTGAAAAATCAGATATGGCCTCTGAGTTATTGACAGTTTCATCAGAAGGCACTGTGATCTACAAGTCAGAGGAGAATGGATATGATTTGACTTCTGAACCATCCGTTTACAGCTACCTTACTGGTGAAATTGTGGAAGCATCTATGGACTCGATAAATTATCATGTTGAGATAGATGGTCTCATTCATCAGATTTTTCTTAACACTCTTAGGTAATCATTTTAAAATGTAGAAATAGGGAAGGAAAGCATCAGTTGGAAGGCACAATGGTTTGTTATAAGCATCTTCACCCATTATGCCATCCACCTGTCTACATCTTATGATTGAAATGTTTTACTGACAAACTGAAAAAACAGACTGTTTTGCACATAAAGGCTTCATTTTGGCCTCAGTGCTTGTGATAAAGTCCATTAGATAAATAAAGGGAATGGAACTGTGCAGTGAGTAAAGTGACTATATTCTGATTTTTTTTTTTTTTGTCTTCACTAAAACTCATGTTTAAACTTGAATTTCAGTTGTTTTGGGTCAATATGTCTATACGTGTTTGTTACACTCCACGCCTCCTCATGATGCATGCGTTTGAAAAAAAAAGCTTACAGTGAGTTGGATATGGAATATGTCATAGCGACATGTCAACTAGAACATTTCTATTTTTACTAATGCATTTTCTTGAAATGCATTAGAAGCCTCAATGACATTTTGTTCTCATTTCCATTTTCTGCATATCCGAGTGGATAAGAGATATCTAAAACATGAACAGTCAGTACAAACCTGTTTAAATAAACTTTTTGTTATTTTGGTTTGTCATTTTAATACCACACCCCAAAATACATAATTTGGCAGTAACATTGGATAGATCAATGTGGCCTAGAACAATGGCCTAGAATGTGGCATAGAACTAGCTTCTGGCTGGTTTAGAGGTGTAGCATTCGAATGGAACACCCCTTCAAAACTCACCAAACTGCACCAGCAGTTTGGAACACAGCAAAAGGGAGCTGGGATAATCCAGCTCCTAGTGGCCTAAATTGGGTCCTGCACCTGTGGCCTACTTTGGGAATGGGCTGTGCAGTCAGCATGGTTCCGATCTGCTTCTGTCTGGAATGGACTTGGGCCGCTTCTTCCCAGCCATCTGCTCCGGCCCAGTGTTACAAAGAGAACACTATCTACAAACTATACAAACAGTGGGTATAAAGTGGTATTTTTGCGCTTCCTCACTGAGAATGTAAACTCTGTCTTGAGAATGAATCTGTTTATGGACACAATGACATACATACATATTTGGCCAGAGTTTTGTATTTTATTTTTATTTTTAATTGAATTAAATTGTTCTTTATTTAATTGTTTTGATTCTTCCCAGGCAAACATTTTGCACTATTGTACTGTTTGTACTAATGAAGAATTCTGAAAAACCTGAAAGCTTGCTACTTTCATGATATTTTCAGTGGACCTAATAAAGGCATCATGCAACTCCAACTTTCACATCATTTTGAGAAGAATAATTTGTTTGTAACTTCATCTAAATTAAATGCTATTCAGGTACATAAAGAAACATACAATAGTCTCTCTCTCTCTCTCTCTCTCTCTCTCTCTGTGTCTATTCTTTTCATTCACTATTCCAGGAAATCAAACCATTTGGGATGTAGAGGCATTTTTAGCTGGATCTAGATAGTTTGAGGCACCTATCTATGTAGCCAGCTGGAGTGTTACATGAGTTTATTAACAAAACAAAACAAAAAAAAAAAACCCTATAGATTAGAGAATAGCCTGTGGGTACTGTATTTTTGAAGCATCCTTGACCAGTTAGGAGGTTCTCCTTGAGAATCAAAACTCAAAAGTAAATATATAGGATGCTATTTTCCTCTTTCTGTGTGGCTCACCCTCTGCTATTAAAGCTCCAAGTATTTTCAGTATTGCCTGGTGTTTCATGTCCTACTTCACTATTTTTCTCATGCCACTTCCACTCTTCATCCTACAAATCTTTCCTGCTTCTGACTCTCCTTCATCTCTACATTTAGGAATGGTTATCTGTCCATGTTTGTGATAAGGAAGAATTTCATTCAGTTCTTGTTTTTTAATAAGACATTACCAGGTTCACGCTTCCCAAGTAAATATACATAGGCGGGTTACAGACCGCCCATTTGGGGCAGGCTGTACCCCCCCTTTCCCCAGTGTATCGGGGCCTCAGCTGCCAGAACGGCAGCCGCTGAAGCCCCAATCCGCTGCTTTTCAGGTTCCGGGGAAGTGGCAAAATGCTGCTTCCCCACAACCTGAAAAGGGGTGTCCTTGGGGCTTCAAGCCCCAAGGACACCCCGCGGTGGCGGGGAGGAGGAGAAAGGGGCCACTTGGCCCCTTTCTCCCTTGCTGCGCCCAGCAACGCAAAGCGGCGCCGCAAACCAGGAAGGAGCTCCGAAATGGAGCTCCTTCCTGGTCCACATTAAGGGCGTACTAGGCGCCCTGGCGTGGAGCGAGGACGTCACATCCGCGCCGCCCTGTATAGAGGTGGCGCGGCTGTGACGTCCTCATGGCGGCGGCCATCTGGAACGGCCACCGTCATTTTTTACGTGCAGAGCACGTATTAGGCTTAGGGAGGTGCGGAAGCATCGCACCTCCCTAACCCTAGTACGCGCTCAGCGCGTACTTTAATGGCGGTGTGTAACCCGCCATAGTATCACAATCTGAAGTACAGCTATCTTTCAGCATTCACATTTCTCAGATTTTTTTCTGAAAGTGAAGCTAAAAAAAAATACATGTAAAAAGGCACACACTGGGGGAAAAGATATCTAAATACACAGATATTTGTAAAAATTGTGCAGAAAAAATATATAATAGTAAAGAAGGTTTCACAGCAGGATTATACTAACTGTTTATTACATTATATATATTAGAAAAAGAAGTGCACAAAGAATATAAAAAGAAGGCACACTTACATTCCAAAAGTCATATAAATCATGTAGAGGGTTTTTTGTTTTTTTTAACAAGAAGAGGAGAACACAAGATATTGCAAAAATGGAATGGAATAAACTGAAGTTGTAAAGAATTAAAAACTTAGAAAAATCAAAACTGAGAGGGTCATCCCTTATTAATCCAAGGCCTATGGGGTTTTTTATTTTGGTTTTGGCAGTGGCTAGAAGCATGTTTACACAGTCAAAACTGGTGCACCAACTGCACCTGTTACTTGAGGCATCAGATCTGGCTACGCTGACACATGCTTTGATTGCATCTCCTTTGGATTGCTGTAGCACACATGGGGTTGCCCTTTGAAAATGTTCAGAAACTTCAGTGGCTTCAAAATGCTGCAGCCAGGTTGCTGACTGAGGAATGTTATAAGGAGCATATAACCCCCTTACTGAAACAAGTTCACTGCCTGCTAATCATGATTGGTTAAATTAGCAAAATGCTGTCTATACTCAACCAAACTCATTACATTAGATTTCTGAGACAGTTTTGGAAGACCACTGTTCACATTCCTGATGGCAGCTCAGCATACATATTGAACTGATAAATAAAATTAGGTGTGTTATCTTGTTTTCCCAGCATAATGGCTTGTTTAATATTGCTATAGAAGTATATTGATTTATCTTCACTGGTCATTTCTGCTTATTCACCTGGCTCTTCTCATGGGAAGTGATAGATAGGAGAATTGAAATCTGTGAGTTCATCTTTCTTTTAAATTGAAATACTTTAAATCTTTGTTCCAAAGCCAGAGTTGTATGAATTGAGCACTCAAAAACCTTTCTCCAGACAGGTGTACCTGTCAGTATTTGTTTCTCTTACATTTGTTATTTTTATACCAATTTGTTGCTATTCCAAATATGAAAAAACCCTTTTTTTTTGAGGGGGGAAGCATCTTATAAAAATGACCTTTAAATGGTTTTGTCCCCTATTCCTAATGACAGGACTAGGATGGGGAATAGGAGGAGGCTGAGTACATGTACAGGTTGAACCCAGAGAAAGAAGCCAAGTAAATGAGTATCAGCAAGAGCGGCAAGATTAGAGTGGACCTACTCTAACATCTTTCACCAAAATCTAGCAGAATATGGAACTGGCAGTGATGCGTATGTATTTCATTAGAAAAAAACTAACATGGTGAAAATCTCCTTCTAGCACCCTCACTATCTGAATGCATGTACATGTGAATTTGTGGCCCCATACAGACTGCCAAAATAAAGCTGCTTCCGGTCACTTTGGAGGTATGCTGTTTAATTGATGCATGTGTCCTAAGAGTCTGGAAGCTGCGCCAAAGCTGCACTCCAGTCCTGGCTGGAGATCATGGCTTTGGTGTGGCTTCCGGACTCTTAGGACGCATGCATCATTTAAACAGCCTATCTCCAAAGTGACCTGAAGCAGCTTTATTTTAGTCTGTCTGTATGGGGCCAACATTTCATAGTGAAGAGCATCACCCAAGTAGCTTAGAGGGACACATTAGCCTATCATTTCTTCCTCTTCTATAGACCTCAAGATTAACTGGGAGGGTTACATGTTGTGTATCATAGTGCTGCACAGATCATACATTGATGACTAACCACAAAATAATGAGACCGGACACAAGCCATTGGTTTACACAAGGCCACTTTATTTGACCTAAAAGCTATCCAAACTGAACTTGGAGATAAGCAACAGAAGGTTAGGGGCCAATCGATTGCAGCAAGCCAATCAAATCTGGCCTCTGATTGTGGAGGCCATGGAACTGAGCCCTTCCTGTAGCATCTTCCAGATGCCTAGGTTCAGGCACACAGATCTCCTGCTGAAAGATAGCAAGAAGAATAATGTAAACAAAACTGTCTCCATACTACAACTAGGCCGTATTTATCAATAAAACCATCCCAGAGGAGTGTACTATAGTGGGTGCTTCATCCTCACCCTTCCCTGAATATTGTATTGTTGATGTTGCCAGTTTGGGAGCATTGGAAGGGAGGTGCATCAGGATAATGGTCAACAAAAAGCCAATTAGGAAATAGCTAGCTATAGCCAATCAGGAGTCAGCTGGAAACAGTCAATAGAATGTTGGCCAGTAAGAGGAGAAGAATTCCATTCTTGACACTTGGTCAGACAGGGTTTGGGTTTCAGACAGTTAGGGTCTGGTTGTGTGAAAGTCTAGAGGTTAGGAACTGTGAAAGCTAAAGTTTGGAAGGGCACGACTTAGGTCTATAACAGGGTCTGATAGGGAACAAGTTCAGAAGTGAGGGACTTGGTTCTAATATAGCACTCCAAGTGAGGGAGTTGCTGGTCTGATATCCTGAGGGATAGGGTTAGCCTGAGGGCTAGTATAGAAATAAGGTGAGAAGGATAATAGTAAATGAGGACAGTGTGAGGGTACTAAGTGAGAGTAACTGGAGTTCTCCAGAAAGAGAGAGAGAGGAGTAACCAAGTGTAACTAAGGGACTGTACAGACAGGCCAAAATAAAGCTGCTTTGGGTAACTTTGAAAGACTGGAGGGCTGCTTTGGTGCAGCTTCTGGCCTCTTAACATGTGTGTGTCATTTAAACAGCATACCTCCAAAGTGACTGGAAGCAGCTTTATTTTGGCCTGTCTGTATGGGCCCTAAGTGCAACAAAGTGAAACAATAACAGGTGAGTGTACCAACTGAACAAGTGAACCATTGTTAAACTGTTTTTTTTAATAAAGGTTTATTGTTAATTACTTACAACCTTGCCTGGGTCTGAAATAAGTAACCACGCTACTAGGTACCACCTGAAAGTGAAAGGGAAAAATAAGCAGTTTAGGTGGTTCTCATCACATAATTTGGTGGCAGCGGTGGGATGACAAAACTCATGGGGCTGCCACAATAGGAAAATAGTTGGGTAACTGGGACTCATCATGACAGGCAGCAGCATAAATCTGTCTTATTGCTAGAGCAAGCATGACAGCCACAGAGTGGAAAAAGGAAATCCTGATTGATTGAGGCTATCCTCCCAAGAACCCACTGAGTAGAATGGGGGGTGAGCTGACTGGATTACTTGAATATTAAAAAAAGAGCAACACAGGTACTGTGTAGTGGACACTTTGCAGTACTGTGGCTCAAATTCTGATCCTTTGGCTATGTGTCACTGAGGCGATCTCACTAAAGCTTAGAACCTGATCCATTGTCTACTTAGCCTAAGCCACATCTCCTGACACTGGGCAAGAAAAGAGTGAAAACTATACAGATTGCTAATAAAACCTTTTTGGCTGTTGATGACTGTAAGTTTGTAAAATACACATTTACACAAAGAGAGGTTTGATCATGGAACTAAATATTAGTTCCACTATTCTTTTAGAAAGTGGAGAAATGAATTAGCCCCTGACAAAATGCATTCAATTATTTATTTGAAACACAACAAATGCAACAAATAAAAGCCATAAAAAGTGGATGGATTTTGAATAACTAATATTATTTCATTATATGAAAGAGAGTTTTAATTTAGTAAAAAGTCAGTTTTTCTAATGTCATTATGTACATGCAGAAACTGCTAACAATACAGCCATTTAAAAATAATAAGCTAACTGTCCTGCTGTGAAAATGATGTGTGAATTTTAAATGATATTTTAAGTGCTTTATTTTCTGTACAAAGTAAAGCTAATTAATTTACAATATGTGAAATGGGACACAGAGTATCTGGTAAGCCATGATTCTCATATAGCATATAGATTTTTCCTGCATATAGCAACTGTGGCAAAAAAACAAAACAAAAAACAAAATTGGAGTCATACTATGTAATGTCAAGGGAAAGCGAGAGACTACTGCAAATGTCCCTTTTGACCAGAGGGCAAATATTTGTCCCACACAATGCTTTAAAGAAATGCTGAAAGAGCCAAGTCATACTGTTTGTATATATCCGATCTCTTACAGAATACTCAGGAAGAGCACAATTTAAGGTAAATCCACAAGAAGCATTATGACTGTGTGGATGTATATCCTCATACACTCTATTATGTCTTCACTTTTTAGCTGACTCAGTGACTTTTTATTATCTAAAACTTCCTCAATAAGTTTCCACTGATTGAGTGACATTTATAGGAAGTATCAGATTTCTAATTCAGATAACAAGCTGTTCATGACTTTAGAAACAAACTATAAGGCTATATCAAGGTTGCTGACAACATTTTCCCCCTGTAGAGATGAAACCGAAATAGTCAGGACTCAAGAACAAGACAGGTCAGAGCATCTTTTAGAGAAGACAGCCTCAAAATCTATTAATTTGTTGATCCCCCAAGCCAGCTCCACATCTGTATTGCTTGCCAGTGGTAGAGCATCAAGAAACACTTGATTATTTCCAGTCCTCTCAAAAACACTGTAGAGATGTTGTCAAAACATTCTTGGGTATTTTATATTGTAAATCAATGTCTCATTCTAAAAAAAAAAAGGGGGGGGACAAATATGAGTAAAAATAATGACCAAAGCTTGACAAGGGCTTCTGAAATATTTTGCAGAGCAAAACCCCCTCAACATTCTGTAGTTAGCTAATGAGATATTTTGTCATGTTCCTATTTCACTTCTGTCAGCAGCAATGGATATACTCAGGTCAAACAACAGAGAGCAATTAACAGATATTATCATCATAGCTGTTTTAAGAATGTTTATTGTGATATTGCAATGAAAATTATTTTTGTTCAGAATAAGTCAACAGGGTTAACAGCCTTGTCATGTCATCTTTGGTGCTGAGCTAGGAATCACATAGACATTGATTTTGTTCTATTTACTGAACACCAGATTTATGAAGTACATGTCAGAGGGGTGTTTGAACAATAGACAAACAACCTGAGATATTCCATCTGCAAATAATTGTATGAAGTGTGATTATTTTGTGGAACCTGACTTTTTTTCTTTTTTAAAGTATTTTTTTATTGAACAAACTGTCATGCAAACACTCAGAGATGAATGTCAATATTAATATAATCACCAATAATAAAATGATACACTTTCTGTGTTGGAATATGAAGGCATTAGCAGTTTGCAGAGCACAGTGTATAGTTTCAAATAGTTCTGAACAAACATAATAAGCAACACTGGTAATAAGCAACACTACTGGGAACAAGAAAGATTCTGTATGTAGTCATTATCGATTCTATAGTATCAGGAACATTTATGTCTTTAAAACATTTTTTTCAAAGTCTAGTGCAAACATCTAGGTACTTAAATGACCAATCATTTTCAGCCACTGAGGAAATCAGAGGACAGGATCTAATATGGTTTCACTGATGGAACTACTTCTGTGAGAGGAACTGGGTGGAGATGACATGAACCTCATCCCTTCAATACTTTTTCAGTCCAGCTTGCTTTGGAAGACTACTAAACTGGCTTTGAGAGGGTAAGGGCAGAGAAAGGGACAAGAAATTGTCATCATGTTGCACCTTTGAGACTGACTGAAAGAAAAAAAATTGGCAGCATGAGCTTTTGTAGACTTCAGACTACTTCCTCGGTTGCCTCTAAGGAAGTAGACTGAGGTCTACAAAAGCTCATGATGACAATTTCTTTCAGTTAGTCTCAAAGGTGTTGCAAGATCTCTACATACTGGTTCTACAGACTAAAACAGCTATATCTTTAAATTATCATAATGACAGACTGAATTTAAAAATGGTTCATTTCCCAGGCCATGTCTACATGGCAGAAAGGAAGCATTCCTGCCCCCTTCTTGCACTAACCTGTTGAGATAATGCACAGTGTCAAAATGGGTGGAGCACTCCAGGGCAGTTCTCTTGAGTAAGCAACCTGGGGCAGGTGAGCTGTTTACCTGGACAAGTGTCTGGACAGTGTTGCTGGTATTGGCCTATTGTGAATGCTGGTAATGTGGACAGCTCATCCCCCCCAATAGATCCAGAAGCACCAATGGTAAGCTGGATTTCCCATCAACACAGACACAGTTCCAACTGACTAGTGTCATCTTTTTTTTACCTATGGAATATCAGAAACATCCACATCTCTCCTTTCAGAACAATAAAAAATGAAAATGTCTCTTGATTGAATATTGCTGCATAAACTTATAAAATATAACAAAACAAAAACTCAAAAGCAGTCTTTAAAGGAAGCATTTTCAAGAAAGGGAGAAAGAAAAATGAGCATTCCAATATGAGGTGTTTCATTTAAAGTCAATTCCTGACATAAGTAGAATTTTTGTATGACCTGTGTCACCCACCTCCAGCTATTAAGTCTGATAAATGTAGCTTTTCTGAAATGGGTTTCCTTAGTTTTAAGTATATATTCTATTAAAATAATAACAGTTGTACCCTCTAGGCAGTGGCATTTCAGAATGAATATTATCATCAAACTCACACCTCAAACCCCACGCAAGGCACAGTATGGGAACTTGGTAATGCACTGCCTTAAGTAACTGATTGTGGAAAATATTTAAGAGTGGAAATAACATCTTGATGAGAACCATAAAAGAAATGCCACAAGGAGACCTTTCTTATTTTAAAATAAGAAGGTGGATGTATTCATAAGCATCAATTTAACAATGCCATCTCTTCCCTTGCATTCTTAATAGCAAAAATGTAGCAACTGGGATTTTTTTAAATTTTAACTATGAATTTCTGTAACAGGAAATAGCTTGATACATGATGGATTGAAATTGCCAAGCACTTTAAAGAAAAAATAATGTGTGTTGGCCTTCTAAGACATTTGTAACGCATGACTGAGTTTATACAATTGAGTCACCTTTGGTTTTATTTCACATGTCTATTTATCATTTACATTTGGCTCATTCTTTCATATTTTCATTTATTTTCAATATTGTCAGCCTATGTGGTCAGTAGAAGCAACTTATGAATGGAGAAAGTCATGGAATGATCTGATTATGTGATATGGTTCCAAAACCAGCCCTAAAAACCTGTCTGGGCTTAGCCAAACATCTTGGCCTATGGATAGTTATTAAGGGACCTTGACTTTGAAGATACTTTCCTTTAAAACTGATAGGTCTTGCTGCTCCACTCCATAAAAAAATCTTAAATATACAAACTTTCTGATATCAAAATTTCCTATGTTTACCCTGCCAGAATTCTCATGCCTAAGTAAACTTAGGCTGTATCGACATAGCAGAAATAATCCAGTTTGACACCACTAACTGTCATGGCTCAATGGTATGAAATTCTGGGAATTGTAGTTTATTGTGGCACCACTGCTCTCTGACAGTGAAGGCTAAATGTCTCACAAAATTACAATTCCTAGAATTCCATAGCATTGATTCATAGCAGTTAAAGCAGTGAGAAACTGGATTTTTTTCTGTGGTGCAGATGAAGCTTTAATAGTTGCATTCATGGTGGTTTTCTATGCCTCTCAATACGATGAATTTGGGCACACTAAAGGAAACCACAGTTTCCATTAATTTTAGCTTGAACAGACCCTATTGAACATGGGATAATCCAGATCTTAACGATGTTCTTTGGATCATCAGCTTTCCCCATCTAGCCTTTTTCTTGCTTAGAAGGTAGTGGCTCAAAGCAGACTGGCCAAATAAAGCACCTCCCAGGTGCTTTGGGGATGTGGCATTCAAATGATGCATGCTCTTGAAGCATCCAGAAGCCACTCTGGGACTGGTTAACATAGCCTAAAGCTGGCCTGAAAAGGAATGGCAAAAAGCCACTCCTGCTGGCAGCTCATTTGAGACCACAGCAGCAGCCGACTTTAGGACCATGGCATCCAGTTGCCATGGTCCCAGAGGGATCACGGCTGGAGCGATCA
Source organism: Sceloporus undulatus (assembly GCF_019175285.1). Classification (NCBI taxonomy): domain Eukaryota; kingdom Metazoa; phylum Chordata; class Lepidosauria; order Squamata; family Phrynosomatidae; genus Sceloporus; species Sceloporus undulatus. The sequence goes on from NC_056526.1 coordinate 152,577,808, forward strand.
CAGCCAGAGTTGTCTCACAGGCGCTCCATTTGGCCCATCTGCTTTGATTTGTTGATTTGTCCAGGAGAATAGAATAGAATGGTTGATGGGCAGAACAATCTGTTATGAACTATGCTCAAATACGGAGTTGGCTATATCTCAGGTTGTCATAGTTCTTGCTAGGATAACACAGGGTAAAAAATTGTACCAATATAATAAAATATGTTCACTAGGATAAAACAGTACTTCTTTAAATGATTTAGTACTAATAGGTACCCTGTCAAAGTTATTTTAATTAAGGCTCAGACAGTTTGATCAGGCAGCCTTATTTAACCTTTATAATTAGCATGCCTTGTTTTAATTCATTTCATGCCTCATGCCCTTGTTTAGAACTAGTCTAACATTAGCATTGCATTCATATTACTCCTAATGGCATTCTTCTAATAATGAGTCACTAAAGATTTTTGTTCAGTATAGTCAAAAAAATGACTCTTGCAGTGAAGAATATTCAGTATGTATGCCCTTAGGCTGTTGATGCTAATAAGAGAATTGTTCCATAGCTAGTCTACAGGAAAAGTTGTAATAATAATAATATTAATAATAATAAGAGTTGATTGACCTGGTGTATTATTTACAAGCCTCACAAATTAATTGGTCAGGAATGTGCAATACATTAATTAATATGGGTCACAATAGACATCCTGATGTAGATTAGTACTGCTTGAAATAGGCCACTCCAAACACAAAACAAAACAACCAAAATAAAAAAATGAAACAAAAAATTCTTCTATGGCTTCCGATCAAAGATTCTGGAGGGGGGGAAAGCTATTTCCCATCAAAACCTAATGGTCAAGTGTGCACTTATCTATACTATCGCTATTGAAAATCAAGTCAGCTCATTCTCTTCCAATACAGTAGATTCTACCATAGAATCTTACGTGAAATTATGCTATAAAGATTTGATTTTACTATGCTTGGCACTATGACCTCGACATGCTTATCCCATCTTCACCTATGTGCTTCAACATGTTTATCTTATCTTCACCTAAGAACATGGAAGCACTGTTGTTGTTGCTGTGGATTACAGTTTCCATAATCTTATAACATCAACCCTGATGCTGGTTTTAAGCAAATAATGGCTGAACGTCACAGGGTGCATCTAAACTATAGAAATAATGCAGTTCAACAGTATGTTAACTTCATCCTACAGAATCCTGGTTTGTAGTTTGTAGTTTTGTGAGGCACCAGCACACTATGGCAGAAGGCTAATGACCTTATAAAAACATGTAGGATGAATCTACATCTGGTGTCAAACTGCACTATTTCTACAGCATAGATGCACCCACTATCACATTTATGGATGCATAATGAGAGTTACACATTCATAACTGACCCATAGTCATGATCCCTATGTATTCATGATACCTATGGTGCGTTACAGACCGCCCAAAACGGGCGGTCTGCCGGCGCCTTCATTTGCTGCGCAGAGGAGCCTCAACAGCCAAACACGAGGCTCCTCCGTGCCACAAAAAAGAAGCCCCCAAATGGCGCTTCTTGTTGTGGCTCACTAATGACACCACAAGGCGCCAATGGTGCACTCGCGATGTCATTAGTGCCATGCGACGTGCGGACGCTAGGTGTCTGCGACATCAAGATGGTGACGCCCGTGTAGAACAGGTGCCGCCATTTTCTATGTCCCCAGGATGTACTAGGGTTAGGGGCATGTGTAAAGTGTGTCCTAAGGACATACTTTACACCCATGTAGAATGGGCCCATGATTCCTATGTATAGATTATAAAACTCCCTCAATGCTTCCTCGGAAACAGCCATTGTGAATGATGAGTGTCTGACTGGCTGTCAATTGGGACACAGCAGACTGAGGTTTTCACCTCCTCCCTAAAGATCCTTAATTAGAAAAGGCTGGAGGGATACAGACCACCCAAAAAGGGCGGTCTGCCGCCACCTCCATTTTCACCAGTGGGAAGCCTCAGCCGCCAAATGGTGAGGCTTCCTGGTGGCAGAAAAAGAACCCACAAAAAGTGGGTTCTTTTTGCTTCGCACTTGCGATGTCGGAGTGCGCAAATGGTGCACTCGTGACATCACAAGTGCGATGGGATGTGCGGACACTAAGCGTCCATCATGTCAAAATGGTGGTGCCCATGTGTACAGGGCGCCGCCATTTTGACGCCCCCGTTACGTGCTAGAGGTGAGGCCAATATGGATGGTTCATCCTCAGCCAACCCCCTAGCACATGACGAGGGCACCACAAAGGCCCGTCTAAATTGGTCCACTGTTTCTGGGCCTAAAATCATGGGGAATGGGGGGTAAAGTGCTGCAAATTTGCCCCAATTCCCTGTGAAAAAGGAACATTTTGAGTAAAGATTCTTTACTTTTTATTCCACATTTTGAGTAAAAAAATTTTTTAATGGAGAGGAGAAGGGCGTGATTGAGGTAGTTGATAATAGGGATGCTTGGGCCCGGTCTCCCGCCGCTGCCGGTTGCAGCGTCCGGGAACCGCAGTAGCCAAACGGCGCAGTTCTTGGATGCTGCAGAGGAGCGCGAAAATCACGCTCCTTCCTGGGCCCCGGAAGAGACGCCGCGAGGCACTAGTCACGCACTTGCAGTGTCATTTCCGGGGCACAACGTGCGGATGCAGAGCATCCACTACGTCAAAATGGCGGTGGCCGTGTGGAACGGCTGCCGCCATTTTGAGCCGCGCCTCATGGGCCCGTCTGTAACGCGCCTTGGTTGTCTATCATTCACAGTGTTGTCATAAGTCAAAGTTGACTTGATGACATAAAAATTCTTAATGGGTTTGGACACTACATATGTCCTACACCATTGAGAACAAGATGAAATATGTGCATTCTTTACATCCATAGTCAACAGGCAGCTATCTGTGCCCTTTTGTCTAAGCTGTTATGATACCAGGCTGAACAAAATACTGTTGAAGTAAGACATGATCCAAACCTAGTCATACTGAGTTAAATTACTGATGCTAGTGGGTCTATTCTAAATATGAATAAACTGAAATCCAACACACAGTATGTTGCAGTTATTTGAAAAGGAAGGGAGGGAGGGAGGGAGGGAGGGAGGGAGGGACCATATGCCATTTGTAATGATATACTAGCTCCTGTTCACTGAAATCATTGCTGGATTGCTAGTTTTAAGTATGAATAGGCTGTAATATTTTGGCACATGTACATTCTTGAAATACTACTGCAGAACTATAGTACAGAACTGTAAAATAGGCCCTGTCCAGATGTGCCATTAAGCACGTACTCAGTACATGCTAGGGTTGCCCAGGAACGTCCTTTTTAGACGCTCACTAACCCTAGTACGTACTGAGAATGTAAAAATGTCAGTGCCCTGTCTACATGGGTGCTGCTATTTTGATGTAACGGTTGTGTCATGTCCAAACGGCGCAGCGTGACCATTACGTCTTGGCACCACTGAAGGGTGCTTGTGGCACCCTTTCAGCGGCGCCCAAAGGAACTCCAAAATGGAGCTCATTTCGCGTCACATATCGCTGGTGTGGCCTTTACACGGCCGCGCCAGTGGTACTAAAGAGAAAGGGGCTGAGTGACCCCTTTCTCTCTCTCCCCTCCAGGCTGCTTTTTGCCACTTCCCCGAGGGCAGGAAAAGTGGCGGATCAGGGCCTCCAGGGCTGCCGCTGTGGCAGATCAGGCCCCGATCTGTAGGGGAAAGGGACGGGTGCAGGCTGCCCCAAAGGGGTGGTCTGTACCCCACCATAAGCAAGTAATAACTGTGTTTTTGAGAGTAGATTCTTGAATGGGAGGATGAACTATGTCATCACTGATAACATTGAAATAGAGCCCAAAAGGTAATGCTAGATCTTTGACCTAAAGAAGTTGCATGCAACAGTATTGTTTTTTTTCCTCTTGCTCATAGTTTTCATCTCCATGTATAGGTGGAGCCTGATGTCAGAAAGTAATAGATTCCTGGCCAAAATGAGAATCATAGGGACAAGGGGCAAAAACTGGATTGTGACTGAGGGTGCCAAAATGGACTAACTATTTGGGGAGGGGGGGGATACAACCACTCATAAAAATGGAATTTCTATTTCCCTTCTCTCCATGGATTATCAACAAGTGAGGAACAAAGCAGGACTGAACTCATGTCCCATATGTGTGTGCATTTGTGTGCATGCATAATCATACCCTCTTGTTTCATTATCTTCCATTGTGAGAAACTTTCACTGCAGATGTGAACAAAGGGTCTCCCTGAGCTATTTAGAATACTTGAAGATTACAGTTCTAAGTGGTGTAGTGAAGCGCCACAAATAGAGTAGACTCATCATTATAGAAAGGCCCTTCTGGTTATGTGGACAGTGATGGAAATGAGCATGAAGATTTAACAAAGGAAGTGGAGGTAGACTGCTCATCATCATTACACATGGGGGCCACAACAACCAAATAGGCTTCCAGTAAGTGGTTAAAGCAAAGCTCTGATGAACAAGCACAGAGATTGACCATATTCTTGAAAACTACCTTGGTGAAGACAAAAAATAGAGATTAAAGCTCAATCCTGAAAATACTCACATTTGCTTTAGATTTGAAAATTGGGAGTAGCATCCAAATCAGAAAAACAAACAAACAAACAAACATCATACTATTATCTAAAGAAGCAATCATTACAGTAAACAGTTATATCTTGCCCTTTCATTGTCACAAGGTGCTGTGCCCTACACATGCCCTTTTATATCATTGTTCCGCTGAAAATAAATGCAGTTTCAGTGTGTATACTAAACAATATTTATTTGCACACACTCCTCATAGAGGTTTCACTCCCAGACACAAGGAATTCCCTAGTGTTGCCCGCTTTGTTGAGTCTGCCTTTGGGTCGTTCATGCATATCTGTGTCAGTCAAGGCAGGTCAAGGACCTGAGTGTATGCTGGGGATTTGCCATTCCACTCAGCCTTTCTTGACAACTGATTTGCAAGACACATGCCACCATTTCTGTTTCTGAAAAGTAGACAATATGGATATAAGAATTATATTTCAATATAATCCACAAATAAAAGGAAGCAGGCTTTTGTTTCTTAAGGAGGAGAAATATTGATTAATAATTAGGAAAGTGACAGTCAGTTTTTACAGTACCAGTCAGCTGTTAGGCGGAAAAATTTACTTGGCTAGAGACCCCATTCCCCACAACAAATTATTTGTATTGCTGAATCTGATAGTGCCAGCCATATGTTAGAGAGTGCCTAGGCTAATCTGAAGCTGCATACAGACTGTGCATCACCATACATGCTTTGCTATATTTGTTTCTCTTTAACTCCTGGAGAACATACAGAACACAAACATCTGCTGGTTGGTTAAAGCATGTGTTTATACAAATTTTGTCTAGAGTAGTGCAGTGTAACAGTTGAGTGTTGGACTATTGCTCTGGAGACCAGGGTTTAAATCTCCGCTCAGCCATGGAAACCTATGCAAATCACACTTCCTCAGCCTCAGAAGCAACCTGCTCTGAACAAATCTTGTAAAGAAAATCTGATGATAGGTTTGCCTTAGGGTTGCCATAAGATGGAAGTGACTTGAAGGCACACAATACCATTATCTTACACCTTGTGTGATGGAGGATTGTAAACAAAATGAAAGTAGATACATTGGTTTGGGGTGCCATTTGAATAAATCAGTGTCAGAGAACTCTGTTTGCATGGCTGGCATGGTGGAATGTAATAATTATTTATATCTGGCTTAGAGCAAATTCCCTGAGTTCATATGTTTGTGTAAAGACTGACAGAACTTTAAAATAAGCACTCTCTCCATAACTTTGATGCAGAAAGTGTCAAGTATATATATCTTCATTTCCTCTTCAGCACTTGCCATCAGAAAGACGTTTCCTGAATCTAGCAACATACAAGGATGATAAAAAGAAAATGATTCTATTGTTTACATGTCTGATTATGTTTTTGTTTCTGTGAGTTTTAATTAACTATGATTTTGTTTCAGACTGAATTATAGGAAATCTTTAGTCTAAAATAGCATGGCGTTGACAACTGATTTTGCACCATACATTTGAAATATTCTTTATAGGGGTATATTTTATAGCAAAAATATTTTCAAGTATTTTTAAAGATTATTTGCCTAATATTAGATTTTTTTCCTAGTTTATTTTTATGAAAGGTATATTAGTTATTGAAAAATATTTCACTTTTCCAAAGTCAATTCAGAATGTAGACAGGTTCAAAAATTATGATAATGGTTTACACTAAGGGAGGTTTATCTGGAGATGCTATCAGGTTGATGAAGGATGCTTTCAATAAAGCTGGAGGCATCAACATTAAATTACCTGAGCAGTCTTTGCTCACCATTATTTTCAATTCAAGCCAGAAGTACTGTCACTGATAGCACATCCAGCCATAATTCATTACTCTGTCACTCAACTTCTACTTCATTCATGGTGACCTCAAGGGAGGAATCAAATTTCAAATGAAGTCCAGGCAAATACAAACATAATCATTTTGCCTCCCATGCTGTAAACCATAAACACACACATTAAATAGGACCTCACATTACTAAACTATTTTTCCTCTCAATATGAAAACTGGGAGAGGGTGTGTGAAAATGATGTTAGACTCCATAGGGTTGGGTCTCTGATTTGGATATTTATTCATGAGCAATATCAGATAATCATTCACAAATCGTGATGTAGATTAAAAAGAACAAGAAATTACTCATAATGTATACAGTTAATTTTATAAAAGTATGTTGCAATAGTTTTACACACACACACACACACACACACACACACACACACACACCTCTGTGAATGTAATATGCACACAAACACATTCTTACACCTTAACCTTGAGTTGCTTTTTGATATTTACAGTCTATTCAATCAGAAAAGAGCCTGGATGCCTTCAGGTATTCACTGCAAACAAATGAAGAGGATAACAGGGGTGGATACATAAGACCTAGCCTATTCACCCAACCCTTCCACTCCTAATTTTCACCCATAAGAGCAAGAACATATTCTCCCAATTACTGGATACCCTAATTTTGCAGCATTCTAAATTGCATGGAGTATGTATGTATGTATGTATTAATAATAAATAAATAAAATAAAGACTAAGAGCCCTCCTTCCGACCACCATCTTGAGGGGGAGAGAGGCCTGGCCTGAAAGACTAAGAGCCCTCCTTCCGACCACCATCTTGAGGGGGAGAGAGGCCTGGCCTGAAAGACTAAGAGCCCTCCTTC
>NC_056526.1:152585024-152683398 GCF_019175285.1 Sceloporus undulatus
TGACCACCATCTTGAGGGGGAGAGAGGCCTGTTTTATTTTATTTTGACTTTGTTTTGTACTTCCTGTTGTACACCGCTTTGATCTAATTTGGAAAAGCAGTATATAAATAAACAATATTATTATTATTATTATTTATTTATTTACAGTATTTATACCCCACCCTTCAGCCCTAAAGGCTCTCAGAGCAGCTTACAATTATTATTATTTTTAATTAGACGGGTCCCTGCCCTCAGGTTTACGATCTAAAAAGACATGACACAAAAGGAGAAGGGTATGGTGGTGGGGAAGGAGATCAGGTCCAGCAGTTCTTTTCTTCCTCTGACCAAGGCAGATGGACTTTCTTAATCTGGGCCAGGCGAGATGGAGCTGGGCCTGCATCTCTCTCTCCGTGGCCAGATGGCACCAGATGAACTGGAGGGAGGACTCTGCTTCTTCGCATGCACATGGAAGGCAGAGGTCCAAGTAGCAGTAGAACCAGCAGCTTCTTCTTCCTCCTGGCCCCAGATAGTCACTATGGTCCTCCCATTCTCTCTGCTGGTGTTTTGCAGCAGAACACTATTAGGTCCTGGTTTTACAGCCCCAGCAGGTAAAACAGCTGTGAGTGATGGCAAACACAGTGTCTACTGAGTCAGGGCCTCAGTCTTGAAGAGAGAGGAATCCATTTGGAAGGCAGAGGACCAAGTACCAGTATTCAGATGCAAAACCTAAACTGGAGTTTTTTTAGACCTACCAAAAAAGTCTGTATATTCCTGGTTCTAGTCTATACATAAAGCTAATTCTTAATGTGTAATTGTTAAAATGATACACAATGGGCATGGATACTATGAGACCTCTTATGCTATAGGGCCATAGCCCTAGGAAGTGATGGTGGGAATGAGGCTGTTCCTCTGCATCCATTCTGTGAAGATGAGTAAACTTAATGGTTAAAGGGAACTTATATGTTTATCTATAATAAATGGTACATGTGGAATCTACGGGGCATATGGAATCCATGAAAAAAGAGTCACTTGCATATTTGTGAACTAGTGGACTAGTAAAATTAGAATACTAAACCATTAGACGTGTGCTAGTCAGCAAGAAGAAGCACCATTCTATAAAAAAATCAATAAGATTTTTCTTTGTGCAAGGCCTTATTCCTGCTCCATTTCCACTGAGAAATTACAACCAATCACCACATATGTACAGAAGAGAGGAATACCATGTAGTATGTATTGCCCTGTCATATTACTTCTGATGACCCTTCAAGAGATTATTTGGCTGCATTCAGTAACCCACCTGCCAAGAGCTTTAAAAAGAGGGCTAGAACATCTGGGAGTTGTTGTCCTTCATGGAAATTTTGCTTCAATTCTACCATTTCACATATTTGTCTGAATCTGTCCAATTTGGTTCAAGATTTCTCTAGTTCTGAATCACCCCACTACTAACCAGCGATATTCATTTTGCTCATATTCTTTAAAATGAAAGTCAAAGGCAGGTGTTTTGCCGACTAGATTTCTTTAACAAAGTATGTTAAATATTATGACAGTAAAATATGCATTTATCCCTAAACCATGGGCCTTGTCAAACAAACAAAACAAACAAGCTTCATACCACCTAAGCATTGTCTAAGTGGTTTACAACTGTAAGCTAATTTGCCCCCAACAATCGGGGTACTCAATTTAGCGACTTCGGAAGGATGCAAGCCTGAGTCTTTAGCTGGTCTTGAACTCACAACCTTGTGGTTTTGAGTGAGTGGCTGCAGTACAGGCATTTAACCACTGCGCCACCAGGGCTGTCAAAAGGAATTGTAAAAGGTCAGAATGAACTTACACACTAACATGCTGTGTAAAGTGGGATGAGGAAAGTAATGGGCTGGGGCTAAGTGAATAACCAATTACAGAATGGAATGTGTAGGCTGAATGTTCAAGCCAACCCCTGAGTATTTTTATTTATTTTTTATTTTTTAATTTATTTTTAATTTATTTTTAATTTTATTTTTTATTATTATTACTGAGTATTGATGATGTATAAAAGATATTGTCCCAGAGCAATCAAGGCCCAGGCTTTGGAAAAGATTCCCCCTGGGACGCAGCAGGCTGGAAAATAAAGTCTGTACTTTCCATATTATTTGGGTCTCAGTCTCTGATGTTCTCCAAGATCTATTACATAAGTAAGTAAAGAAATAAAATATTCCAATCCCTAAGAAAGGGGACATGGAGCAAGAAATGTCAGGTGTTCAAGATGGGTTCAGGAATGGAAGAGGCATTAAGAACCATATTTAAAACTTTCTTTAGACCAAAGAAAACACCAAAGAATTTTGAAAGAAATGCAGATTTCTATGTGGGGCTATGAGTGTTCTTATGGACCTGGATGTAATGAGCTTTAAAGCTGAAATCTGATGACCACAAGTTTAAGATTTTGAGATCTGTGCATGCCTTTCATAAAGAAACTCTCTTAATAATATATATTTGACTTTCAAAGTCAAGCTTGATTGACTCCTTCAGCAAACTTTTTCATCTTCTCAAGCTCTGAGACTGGAAAGTTATTTCAAACATTGGGTTCTGCCCCCTCTGAATGTTGTCTGTGTGCATTCGTTGACTAAAATAGCAAGGTTTATCACTTGTGTCTTTTCAGCATCTTATAGAGATAAGGCACATTTGTCACGTTTTGAAGAGGGTCTCACTGACAAAAGCCTCAATCATGCAGAAAGCTGTTTTCAAATTTCCATAAAACCAAGCAGAGACCATTTACATGATAAATTGTTCCTAAGACAAAATCTTAGCTGACTACTCAGCTGCTTGATTTTGTTATCACAGATTTGTCCTTCAGTTTTTAACAGAATGAAAATGAAGGGCTTATGACTAATTGTGCCAGAAAAACCAAGCTAATTTGTTCAGACTGCCAAAAAATAATAAATAAATACAAATGTTTTGTTCATCATTAGACTTGAGTGTAAATTACATAATATATGATAACACAGTATTATTAATAACAATGCTGTCTTACCCAAGGGTTCGTGTTCACAATTAAACTACTCCTCATTGTATTCAAATAATATGTGATCCCACTACATGAGATTTGGTGGGGTTTGGGTTTTTTGCAAGGGGGGATGCCAAAAATTCCACAAACTTCATGAAGGTCTTCACAGTTTTTACCAGAGTATCCAGAAGTATTGACAAATATGCTCATTATCCAACTTGTAGTCATTCATATGCTCCACATATATATTGTACATATATTCAGATTGCTGTGCATTTTTGGCAGAGGGATGATGAGTAGATGCAAATAGCTGTGAGTTTGCACAGGAAAGTAAAGACAATTAAATGTTGAAATGAGTGTGCAAAAATCTGCAGAGATCTGCAGAATACAGTTACATGTAGACCAGCTTTTGAGTGGAAACAGCAGTAGAAGTAGATTTTGAAAATTCAGGAGGATTTTAGAAAACAAAAATGTAGAATCTGACTTTGGGCCAGTCAATAATGATAATGGATAATGGAGATTTCCAGAAGAAAATCTACATGTGCTTTATTGACTACAGAAAGCCTTTGGCTGCACAGATCATGGAAAGTTATGCCTTGTTCTTAGAGGAATGGGAGTGCCATGACATCTGATCATCTTGAGGTGTACTTAGAACAAGAGGCTGCAATCAGAAATTAATAATGAGAAACAGAATAGTTTCCAATAAGCAAAGGGGTCAGGTTAGGCCCTATTTATTCAGCCTGTATACAGAACATGTTGTACACGCCATAGGCTTGGGGGTAAAACAGATGGGCAAAATAAAGGAGCTTCCAGCTGCTTTGAAGGAAGGGTGTTTATGTGACATACCTCCAAAGCAGATGGAAACTGAATTGAAGCCACACTCTGGGGCTAAAAACTGAAGGAAAAAGAACCTGGGATATTCTGGCTTAGTACAGAAAATGTGCATCTTTGTGCTTGCATATAAACAGTATTACATCAGTGCAAGGCTGCATCTAAGCAAAGAAATGAAAGTGTGGCAACTCCAATGCATGTAATTACAACATACACAACTCAGACATTCCAACAGGGGGACATGGGTGAAGGGGAAATGTATGGGGGACCTCTATGACTGTATTTTTGCCAATGTGTCATTTGCACACTGATGCACAGATGCCCTGTACTAGAGGAGCATCAGATATGCAACTGTGTGGCCGATCAAAGGGGTGGCCATGCAATGGGATGGCATCTGGGCAGATGTGGCAGGTACTTGCAAGTTGCAGGAGGTGTGTTTGTGTGACTGTGTTCATTCACGGGTGGGGAGGCAACAAACAAAATTACCCAGCAGCATAGCTTGATGCCTTGCTATGTGGTCTGCCCATGGGTATTCTGCCTGCATTAAGAGCAGGCAATGCTGACAGTGGGGGTTTGACCCACTTTTTCCTGCCTGTCTGCTCTGACCCTTATATTCAGAGGTAGGAAGAGTGAAGATTGGGGTAAGCAACATTAACAACCTAAGGTATGCAGACAGGACACTGACAAGAACCAACAAAGAAGTGGATCAGGAAGGAGAGTACCATAGGAGGCTTAATGTGAACATTAAGGAAACAAAAATAATGACCACAGAAGAGCTACAAGAATTCATCCTAGACAATGAGAAAATTTAAATAGTTAGAGTTCTCATACTTTGGATCAAACATAGACAAGAATGGAGACTGCAATCAAGAAATCAAAAGAACACTAGGAATTGGAAGGGCAGCTATGAAAGAACTAGACAAAATCCTAAAGCTAAAAGACATCAAAGTGAAGATTGTCCAAGCCATTGTATTTCCAATCACAATGTACAGATGTGAGAGTTGGACAGTGAAGAAAGCCAATAAAAGGAAAATCAACTCATTTGAGATGTGGCGCTGGAGAAGAGTACTAAGGATATGAAGTCGAAGGCTTTCATGGCCGGCATCCATAGTTTTTTGTGGGGTTTTTTTGGGCTGTGTGGCCATGTTCTAGAAGATTTTCTTCCTGATGTTTCACCAGCATCTGTGGCTGGCATCTTCACAGAATGCCATGCCAACAACTACCATGTCAGGATGCACAGGGAAGCCATTGAAATCCACAAACATCTGGATAATTTCAACCGGAAAAAAGAAACCCTTAAAGTGAACAAAATTTGGCTACCAGTCCTGAGGAATAGCAAAATAAGGACTCAGCAAATGCAAATGGGAAACCACTCAGAGTCAGGGGTTTTCCCAGCAGATAATGATCACCAATTATCAGACATTAATCCTCTTTTGCATTAGCCTCCCAGCCTGAGGCCTACTATCAGCACAGAACAATACACATGCAAATCACTCCTGCGTTCCCAGGCTCACATAGTATATATATACCCACTTTTTTCCAGGCAAGCATTCTCTGAAGATGCCAGCCACTGATGCTGGTGAAATGTCAGGAAGAATGTCTTCTAGAACATGGCCACACAGCCCGAAAAACCCACAGAAACCTAAAGTACTAAGGATACCATGGAAAAACAAGAAGCCACAGATATGGGCCCTTGAACAGATCAAGCTCAAACTCTCCCTGGAAATTAGAATGACTAAAATGAGGCTGTCATACTTCATAAGAAGACATGAATAATTAGAAAAGACAATGATGCTCGGGAAAGGTGAAGATGACATGCCAGCTGGTTAGACTTGATTAGGGAGCCCAAGAGCTTGAGCCTACAGTCAAGCCTGAGCAGGGCAGTTCATGATAGGGAATCTAGGAGATGTCTCATCCACAGGGTCACCATAAGTCCAAGTCAATTTGAAGACAGCTAACAACAACAACATCAAAAACAATGAAATCTACAGATAGATTTTATTTTATTTTATTGTTTTACTGAATACTACAACCAAACTGTATTCTATATTTATGGCAGAATAGTGATGGCTCCAGATATGAAAGAGGCTACCCTCCAAACTATTCCCCAAAGATGAACTCATGCAAATTTGATGACATTTACAATTCTGACCTGAGTATATGACTTTTTTTCCTTACTTACCATTTGGCCACAAGCTGTTCAGTAATCAAATGGTATTAGATGACAAAGAGCTGAAGGTGATGGCCAGGAAGGAGTGGCCTCTGGCTGCTCCAGCCCCAATCAGTCCAGGACTGTGGTTACCACATGGGCTGCTCCTGAAGTAGGCCACCACCATGGTCTCAAACTGGCAGACATCAGTGGATTAAATCTGCTCCTAAAAGGGCTGGCTCTTACCAACTTGATGCGTCCTTGCACACCTTCCAGCTGCTTTAGGGATATGTGTCATCTAAATGCCATGCCCCAATGCAGCTGGGAAGCAGCTTTATTTGGCCCATCTGTTTTGGGCCATAATGTGAACAAACTGTATGATTGGTTTTTATTGTTAATATTATTATTACTACTAGCATTTATACTCCACCATATTTCACTCATGAGTTCCAGATAGCATACATTGTCATCTCCCTCTCAATTTCACCCTCAGACCAACCCATGAAAAAGACCAGGATGAGAAAGAGTGAACTAGGGATTTGAGTCTGAATGTCAGCCAATATGATCCTAGAGACATTCCTTTGAAGTTTCACATTGAAGTTTCACATTGTATTAGGCAATTCTGAAATGGTAGTAAACCTATGTGTTTGTGTTACAATATGTGTTTATCAGACATATATGTTAAATGCATATTTATATGCATTTTACAATGATTGGAAAGCTTACAGCCTACCAATCAGTTATTTCTAGAAATCTTTTATCTATAGCCTGAAAGAGTTTGAGAACTGCTACAGTATGCAAAAATAAAAGTAAAGTACAGTGGGCCCTTGGTTTCTGTTAAAGTTTGGTTCCAAGATGCTGCATGGATACTAAAATCTGCTGATGCTTTTGAGGATTCTGTGTGATCCTCTCCTACCTTTGCTTGAGCTGGATGGGACTCCTTGAGATCACATTTCTTATCTAATTAACTGTCACTACCACCATATGTTGATTTGAGTACTCCCACTTGTTAGTGTTGTTGCGCAGTCCGTGATGTACCACGTCAACATCTGGCACCAGAATTGCCACCTTCCATGATGAAGGCAGCAGTGTGCAAAACTGGAGAAGCACCTCTCTCCTTCAAGAATGAGTAGAGAAACATGAAAGACAGGCATCTCCTAATGAGGCTTTTATTCTTCCCAAGTTCCACTATGTACAGCAACTATCATACATGTTTTATATATCTTGTATTGTATTTTATTAGATTTACTTTTATTAACTTTTATGTGCTTTTATTTATGTGTGTTTTAACTTTTTAGTTAATTTTATATGAGTTCAAGGAGTAACTCGGTTTTATCCCTGTATGTATGTTGATATCATGTATTTTATTGTTGATATGGTCAATTGACTAATCAAAAAACTTGTTGTTGTCATTGCCATTGTCTGAAGCTGAGAGACTGTGAATTGCTCAAGGTCACCCTGTGGGTTTAGACAGATGAGCCAAGATTCAAACCTATCTTGAAATCAGACAGGGTAGCTAAGCCAATGATGGAAAGTGACACCCTCCCTGATCCTCATTCAGAATCCTTACCTTCTTGAAATCATGTTGGGGAAGGGGAGGCAGAATTCCAAAAGAGGGTCATGGAAGGCTAAAGCTTCTCCAATCTTTATCTTGCCCCTATCTCAATGTTGTGTGAGAACAAGCAGGGGGATTGAGGACTGAGTAAGGAACTTTGTTCCTCAGTCAATATTGACCCTGCTGCTGTAAGACATTGCCCAAAACTGCACAGTTTTCAAAGACATCTGGCAGCAGGGAGAAAACTGATTAAGGGGCTGTGCACACCGGAATCTTTGGCCAGGTTGGGGGAGATGTCAGGCGGGGCATAGGGTCTACATGACGTATGCCTCAGTTCTGCCCCCAGGCTGGTGTGATGCCACGTGCTGCGTCATGCACATGACACAGCACCGAAAGAGCACCATAAAGCCACGGTGCCATGGCTATTGCGCCCTTTGTAGGGTGCAAAAAGGAACCACTTTTTGCACCCTGCAAAAGCCAGATTGGGGCTGCAGCATGCAGGGGCCATGGCCCCAATCTGGCTGTAAAAGGAGTGGCTGCAGGCCACTCCTTAGGGGCTGTCTGCACACCTCTGTGGAAACAAATCATTTAACCTTATTCCCTAGTGGGGAGCTACTGTAACTAAATCCACTTGCCAGAAAAAAATATCTTAATTGTTCTGGGAACATCAGGTATTCCAGGAATCTCCTCTGCAGCCTAGTTTAATATGTGTTAAGTTGGAGGCAGGACCCATTTTGCTTTAAAAGCTTATTCATCACAGGTAAGTGGGCATCCTACTTCCTTTCCTATTCTAGTTCTGCAAATTGCAAAGCATAGTCAAATGAGAAGTGTGACCAAGGTATATCACAAAGGAATTACCAATTCATTCTTGGTGACTTGACAGAACCAGTGGCTTCCTACTAAAATACCTAGCTACTACAGGAAAAGAGATTCCGCGCTTCCTGATGATGCAAGCTGTTTGACAGTGAAACACACTTCCTTAAAGTGTAGTAAAGTCTCCTCATTTGGAGGTTTTTAAGCAGAAGCTGGATGGTCATCTATCAGGAGTGCCTTGATGCTTGGTAGGGGGGTGGACTTGATGGTTCTTGTGGTCTCTTCCTACCCTGTGTGTCGATTATTCTATGAAATGGAAAAGAACTGTTAGAAGTTATCTCTCAGAAATTTGAATGAGCCCTAATTTATGGGGATGTGGGAAACATACTGCTTTATAACAGAAAGCCTCTAAAAATGTAATTTGGAGAGTGTGTACAATTCACAAGGTAGCAGTCAAAATATGATTACTCTTTTAATCTTTTGTTATCTCCCCTTTTCTTTGTATGTGGGTGAAATTGTCAAGACAGAATTAAGCAGTTTAAAGCACATGTATTTTCCTACATAAACTTTAAAAAAAATGAGAAAGAGTTGCAGAAAAGTTGAAGGTAAAGACAAGTGACACAAACTACCTGAAAGACAACTGAAGAGATGTTTATTTTCCCCCCAAAATGCTTCAGAAATTGAAGGGTGTCTAGAAGATGATTGATGAAATATTCAGAGAATGAACACAAGGACCACAATTATCTATCTTTACAAATAATTGCTGCCACTCCCACCCACCCTCCTGCAGTTAAACATTTCAGTCTGCAAAGCAAATGATAAAGTTTCCATTCAATGACTTCTTCATAATTTGCTCATTTATGTCTCAATCATTTTAGGCAGACATTGTTGCTTCCCCCTTGCCCTCATATATCTCCTCCAAACAGTCAATGAACATGTTGAACTAATGAAGCAGCAACAGCAGAAGCTGCAGAGGAACAAGCAGATGGAGTAATAACAAAGTGATCTTCTCTTCTGGCCATTTTGTCACTTTTCATTTTATTGAAATGTATGATATGAAACCACCCCACGTTTAGCAAATATTATCATGCTATGGTTCAGAGGTTTATAGGTTTTGGGTTTTGTTTGTTTGTTTGTATTTGTTTCAAATGACATTTTCAGATAGTTTAAATGTTATTGAAATTCATTCATTCTTTTCTTTTAATGGTTAGCCAACAGTAGGGATGGGCAAAATGCAGCCTGACATCCAGATATTGTTAGATTGCAGCTTTTAGCCTTCCACACCATTTCATAGGTTGGCTAGGACTGCTGAGAGTTGCAGTCCAACAACATCTGAATACATGTGACCATTCCCCAATTGACTGCATGCTTCAAAACTTTCAAATGTGTTGGTATGAATGTACTAACACTAGATGTATATGAAAGTTAAGTAAACTAGACTATAGCATTTAGATTATGATCTCTCTCTCTCTGTTTGTGCATGTCTGTTTCCCTATGTACAATGTTTTTTCCTCTGTTTTTTAATATCTATATTTTAATATCAGGGGTTATTGTTCTTTTTGTATTAGAAGGAGACTTTTGATTATAAAATTTCTTTCATTTTCACAAACACAGTCATTGTTTGATGAATATAAAAGATATACTAAGCTAATTTGTGTTTATATTTTGTATTTCTGTTTACTAATTTGTGATAAGTATAAACAAGATAGTCACAGAAGAAGAAACATACAAACATTTACTGAAGTTCATGTTTGGTATAATGGTTAGAACAGAACATTCGTTTAACTAATGCTATGAAGATTCTTATTCTTGAGATACCTCAGGGCCTCCCATCAGCAACTTGTTTTGTTTTCATTTTTCTTGTAAATTTTTGATGTCAAAATCTCTGCCTGATGAAATTATGAAAGATTCCAGTCATCCTGTTGGATATGAGCTATCGTCAGCTGGATGGTTTTGCAAAAAAAAAAAAAAAGACAAAAACAGCCCTATGACTCTTGACATTTTTGTTCCTGTGTTTATTTACAGACATATTAACATATTCTCATATTGATTTATGAGCTGTAGAAAGATACAAATAGGAATGAGTTTTGAAATACTGTGAAAATATTGAAGATACAGCCCAATGTAGACCTAGACATGCTATATAAACCACAGGTGGACAACTGGAAAGAAGGCAATGGAATTTTTTTTATCCCCGTACTTCTCATGGAGAGTGCTCTGGCACTTCAGACATGATTAGAAAGGACTTCACCTCATTCCTAGCTTTGTTTTCAGCTGATTTTCAGATATTTTAAAGGTTTTTTTGTGAAGAGATGAGTGAATGTGAATAAGGTGGTACTGTTGCTCTGAACAAAATGGAGAAGCCGCAATGCATGATGTGGGGAAGTTACCTGGCAAGCGAAGCGAGGATTTCAAGTCTGTTGACGGAGATGGTGCATCTTGAAGAAAACAAGATGTATCTGCCAAAAACCTTATCTAGGAACAGAGAACGTACAGGTTCTAACAGTGATGAGTTACTGTATGTTTGGATGACCGTCCAGGATGTTTGAAATTAGGACTGATAAGAGATGGAATGTGGAAAACAACCCAGTTTATGCTGAAGAGGAAACTCCTGGACAAAACCCAAAAGGCGGTGGTCAGTGGAAAGGTAGAAAGGTTTAAAAGAGAGACTTTTGAAAGCAGTGACTTTGTGATCCTGAATCCGCGGCATCAGATCTCCCATGGCTTCATGAAGGCACCTGATCAATGACTTTAGTGACAGCCACTCTTGTATGCGTGAGTATTGGGTGAATGGTGTGTGTGAGAGCTCTCTTGGTACTTGAATATATGTATGTCTTTATGTTTAATAAATGTTACATGAATAGTGCAAAACCAAATTTGGTGCTTCAAGTTTCTGTGTGGGGTGGGTTTCTTGGAAGAGGAAATATCCAACACAGTCTCAATAAAAACAACTTGGTGTGACATTTTTGTGTGTGTGTGCTCCCATATTTGGGGAATATGGGGACAAAACCATCATATTTTACAGTGATTTTGAGCTATTTTGAGCAATTTTCTGCAATTTAAAAAAAATAAGATTGTTATATGGGGGCTTTGGCAAATTCAAAGATGATAAAATGCCTCCCTCACCCCCCAGGTGTTGTATACTGAAGAAATAATATCCAGGTGCAGTTTGATGTTGGCACTGGGTTTTTTTGGAAAGAATGCAATGACCTTGGTCTATGACAAAGAAAAAATGTAGAACAATATTTAAGTGATATTAAGTAATAAGGGCTGGATAACACTACATTAGTCATGCTTTAGTCCCAATGAAAACAAAACACATTCAAACAGGACAATTTACCCTACTCTATAGTAGCAATTAGGAACAGAAAGTGGTGCAGCAAGAATGTTTTGCTATTCATTAAATCTATACTGGCTTCCTTGTCAAAGCTTTCCTATAGTAGTAGATATTATTCTCCCGAAGAGTAATATTACTTTGTTTTATTGTTCAGTATAAAAATAATTGTTTTATTTTAATGACCATTTACTCATTTTACAGAGAATCTGTGTAACAAACCCCTGAAGTTTTTTTAAAAAAACATGAATTTGGTTAGCCTATGGAAAATAAAGTGGATTTTAAAAAAAACACAAACAAATGGGTATTTTATGTTTGTAAGGTATTTTTGCAGCATTTAAATTTCATAATTTTGACTATCAAACACAACTGTGAAGTCTCTTGCTTTGGAGAATCCTCTCCTGCTAACAAATTGACCATGACAGAGATTTTGGACATAAAGCTGGTGTTGTTAGTGTTGTTTTTATTGTTGTTTATATAGATAGTTTGAGAAGCAGTTAATGGGGTAAGAGAAAATAGATGGAAAAAATGAGTCGAGTCAAATGCCACACACCAGAGATCGGGGGAAAGTGTCACTCTGATTTTTGACTTGGTTGGTTCAGGCAAGTGTGTCGGAGTTGCATACCCATAGTGGACATGGTCACATGTCAAAGAAGATTAATGTAAGAGCTATTTGACTGTGAAATATACTGCCTTGGAAAGTGGTGAACTCTCCTTCTTCGTAGGATTTAAACAGAGAATGTGTGGGCATCTTTGGCACGTTCCGCACGCGCCAAAAGTACGTGCTCGGCCTGTATTAGGGTTAGGAAGGGGCGTCCTTTCTGGATGCCCCTAACCCTAGTACGGGCCAAGCACATACAAAATGGTGGTGCCCATTCTACATGGGCGCCGCCATCTTGACGTAGTGGACACTTAGCATCCGCACATCTCGGCGCCATTATGATGCCACAAGTGCACCAATGGTGCTTTGCGGCATCATAATGGCGCTGCAAAAAGAAGGAGCTTTTTGCGGCTTCTTTTTGCTGCTTGGAGGAGTTGCACGGTTTGTCCACTTCACACAGCAAACACCGGTGCCGGCAGACTGCCCTTTTGGGAGGTCTGTAAAGCGCCTATGATTCTGTGATTATATAATTAGTGAACTTTCAGATAGGGCTCTCAGGTTGAGTGTTATTAATAATAGAAGCATAGCATCATAGAGTTGGAAGGGGCCTCATGGGCTATCGGGTCCAAGTTCCTGCTCAACGCAAGATCTCTGGCTAAAGCATGTCTAGTTATCTAGCCTCTTTTCAAAGATGTCTGAAGAAGGAGACCCCACCATCTCTTTAGGTAATTGGCTCAATTGCCAAATCACTCATACTGTAAAGACTTTTTCTCCAATGACCAGTAGAAATCTACTGCCGTGTTAATTTCAAGCCATTAGAATGGTCATGCCCTCTGGGCAGCAGACAGCAGGCCTACCCTCTCCTCTCTATGATGGTCATGAGGTTTTTAAAGACTGCCATCATGTCAACCCCCTCCCCCCTCCAAGTCATCTCTTTGCCAAGCTGAATACACCCAGATCCTTCAACCCTTCCTCATATGTTTTGTTCTCTGTACCTCTTTTCATCCTTGTTGGCTTGTTTGAACTCACTCCACCTTATCTAGAAACTTCATAAAATGAGGAACCCAGAACTGAACATAGTATCCACATGAAGCATGACCAGCATAGAATATAGTCAGACTTACTTCCCTCAACTTGGAAACTATGCTTTTATTAATGCAGTCTAACATAGCATTCACTTTCTTTGCTGTAGCATAAAACTGTTGGCTCATGTTCAATTTATGATCAACAATATTCCAAGCTCTTTCTTGCACATAGTACTGCTGAGCCATGTATTCCCTCATTTTCTACTTGCCCATTTAATTTTCTGACATAATTTTTCCCAACTTGCATGATTATCTAGGTTCTTTTGAATTCTGTTCCTGTCTTCCAGTGTGTTAGCCACCCCTCCATACATCAAAAACAAACAAAACAAACAAACCCCCATAATTTAATTTCATGCTGGGGCATAAAGCCCAGGAAACCAATAAAAGCTTATTTTTTCCTTGGGACAGGTTTCTGTTAAATGAATATGTTAATAAAAATAATGGACTGCTAATGTGTCAGGTCTGCTCCATAAACATGCAACCCTAAAAAAAAAAGGGGGGGGGGCATGAATGCAAAAAAAATTTATAGGCATTCCAAAACTGAAAAAAATTTTTTTTTCTTTATTTAATAAATTGTAAATTAAAAAAAGAAAAAAAAATAAAAAATTTTTTCCCCCTTTTTTTCCCCCCCCCCCCTCAACAATTACTTCTACAACAGCAAAATAAAATAAAATAAAATATGAAATAAAACAATGGCATAAAATCAATTCTTGTCCAGACCTCCTATGGCCATATAAAATACAAAATTATAATAATAGGGCCAGTAATAAGATCAAACAGCCCAAATTATTCAAATTAGTCCTTTTTCTTGAAACTGAACTTATTTTTGCCAATTTATCCTGTATTTATCTGGAGTATTGGTATCAGTGTTTTCACCATTGGCATATTCAGTAAATGAGTATCAGTTTAAACAAAATGCATCTGGCTTAACATTTCTTTTCTTCAGAGAGATATTACGGAACATTTTCCCATAATAGCTATAAACCATATCTTTTTATACCGTGTGTGTGTGTGTTGTTTGCCTTCCAATAATTTTCACCCTTTGGCAACCCCAAGATGAACCTATTATAGGGTTTTCGTGTCACAGTTCTTCAGAGAGGGTTTGTCATTGCCATCCTCTGAGGCTGAGAGAGTATGACTTGCCCAAGGTCACCAAGTGGGCCTGCTCAGAACTTTTGGATAGCAAAGTAATATATGATAATTATATTTCCATGTGGATTTATGTCAATCACATAGCCCCATTTGGCAGCACTATAGTGCAAAATATGCCCAGGAAGTGTATATCAGAAATCATCTTCCAACTGCTCATCTTTTGGTTCCTTTGGAAGAACACATTGATAACCATGCCACTGAGCTTTAATACTCTTAACAACAGTTCCAGTAAAACAGCCAAAACTATATGGTGCTATTCAACATGGATTCAGACAGACAGCATGTCCTAATTCTTATTCACGTTTGGGTACTAAGCATAAGGATATGAAAAACTCTCAATCTCAGTTTCTTCATGTTTCTCTGAAACTCATTTGATATTCTTCCTTTTTCTCACAGTTGTGATGTGACACTTTGTGATTTTTACAAACACTCTGTGGGCGGGGCTGGTTGCATGCTGAGAGCAAGCACGTGGCAAGGCAAACAGTAGCCCTCGTGAGAAACAAACTTACTCGGCTTGCAGCAACAACAATAGTTTAATGTAAATTCCCCTTCACCAAAACAAGTTCACAACAACTCAAAAGTTCCCAGTCCTCCAAGTCCTTTGCCTATTCCAAAGGTAGACTTCCGCAGGACTGGAGGTTCTATGGGTCGTCGGGCTGAGTCTCTTCAGGCCCCTGTCGTCTTCCAACCGAATACTTCTCTAAGGGCTCCACATCCGCTTTTTCACGCTCTTTGGGGATGGGTCCTACCTCCCACTTTTCACCTTTACAATCCCACCACTGACCTTCCAAGTTCCCTTTTCGGGGCAAACTCCACTCCTCTGAGTCCTGGAGTGTAAAGTCCCCTTCCACCTGAGGGCTCCTCAGTACCACCTCCTGGTGTGGCCCTCTGCCTCTTCCTCCAGAGCGTCTTTGGAGAGGAGCTGGGGTCCCGTGCCGCTGTGGGCTCCTTTTTACTATCTCTGTCCCTTTCGCGGCCGCCACTTCCTGATCTCCTCTTCCGCGTCCCACTCTCCCCGCACTTCTCTGCCCCTCTCTTCTTATACCTTCTGGGTCTCTCCCTTGCTCCTCCCCCTGTTCCTCATTTCCTCTGGCCTCTGGCCCCTCCTCCCTGTTTACTGAGCCTTCTCCCTCCACCTGGCCCCCATTAGCCCCTCTAGCTCTCACTTCCTCAACATCCACCTCACTACACACTCACATTTGCACATAAGTTACACATTTTTCCTAATTTATACATTTCTTAAAACAATCTAACAACTTTCTGCAACTTTGACTAAAATCTGTTGCTATTTTCTGCTAATTATGTGCATTTTAGACTTATGTACATAGTTTCCCCC
Source organism: Sceloporus undulatus (assembly GCF_019175285.1). NCBI lineage: Eukaryota > Metazoa > Chordata > Lepidosauria > Squamata > Phrynosomatidae > Sceloporus > Sceloporus undulatus. The sequence goes on from NC_056526.1 coordinate 152,600,840, forward strand.
ATCATTATTATTATTATTATTATTATTGACATGCCCTGTAAACCACACAAATGTGTGGCTGCTTGAAGCAAGCTACCTATTTCCTCAAGTGTTGGGTAGCATGAAAATGCTAGTTTTGTTATAACTATTGAGTTCAACAAAATCTGTATCTCTAACTGAATATATACCATTAGCTTACAATTCACTGTCATGGGGAAAAGAGACACTATTTAGGCCTACATTCAGATCTATTTTTTCCCTGTTGTTTCTCTGTTGAAATTATGGGGGTTCATCATTGTCTGGTGCTTCTCTTTCCCATGGTTTATTCCCTTGCTTCTATCTGACTTCTGAACCATCTTTTGTCCTTTATTGTTATTCACATCACTCTGCTGTCCTATTGGGAATTCCATTGCACTTCCTGTATAGCAATAACTCTTAAGTTGTTTTGGTAGCATATTCAAGGGTTCAACTATAAGACCTGCAAGAAATCACTTTGGGGTAAAAGTATACAACATATTACCTCATTGGGAAAACCACAGAGTTGAAACTATCTCTGTGCTTCTGAGCTTCTCTAGACATCATTCAATGGCAAAAACAGCTTGCTTGGTAGTAGCATGCCACAGGTTCCCAAAAGGCTATTGCTGACAACAAAATAGAGAAGGTGGATGACCAAAGTTCAAGCAGGAGCAGATTTCATCATAATCTCACTGTAGAGTGGTAAATTGTTTCCATTCTGCAACACAGAAGTCATACAAGCTGTCAAGGGAGCATTAGGATGTGCCTAGGGTACATGTTTAAATGTCACCACAAGTGTCAGATACATAGAGATTCACAATATATCTTTTATCACAGTGTTGTCCATCGGGGAGGGGGGGGGGGAAGAGTGGATTATTTTGTGATAAGAGAAAGTGATATTTGCTATCACTCTGATTTGAAGACACAATATTTATTAAACAGCAGGCTATAGAAACATGTAAAAATGATATATAAACATAGAATATACCAGAATATTTTAATTTACCACATAATTGTCATGTAGGCCTGAGTTAAAATGCTGGGGAGAGAGAGAGGGAGAGAGAGAGGGAGAGAGAGAGAGGGAGAGAGAGAGAGCGAGCGAGCACAGAAGAAAATACCAAGGGGGGAAATGTGTTTTGGTACCAAGTAGAAGATGCAATAGACTGGTTAAAAAAGATCTAAATTGTTTTGCCAAAGACGATTCAGCTTTATCTTCCCACCATCTCCAGTCAATTCTGTGTAATGCCATCCATGCTGCTATAAATCATGACTCCAAGCTGTGCCTAGTGGGTAAAATTATCCCATGTGCAGAAGGTCAGGACAAAGCCTATTGTTGCCAACATGGTATTTGAAGTCTTCCAACGATAACCCCATGCTGTTATTTTATGTCTGGTTTTTTAATCTCCCTAGGCCTCTTCATATGATTTATCTGTCCTTATAAATTACTATCATATGCAAATGCCATTAGCCTGCTGTTTATCCCTTCTAGCTCATTAATGAAAACAGCAAATAAGCATGGGCCATACACTGATCTGTGTATTAGTGTGGGAAACCTCCCCACTATTCGGTGGATTCACATTTATCAATGCCTGCTTGTTTAGCAGTATCCATGAAACACTTTTTGGTCCACCTAAAAGGCAAAAATAAGCTTTTATCTACATTAAAAATACATTCAACATTGAAAGCTATGAATTTTAACATATTTCTACTTCTCTCTGTGAATAAAGTTAAAGTATGGCTCTTTGAAAACTGGTTTCATAGAGAAATTTCACGACACTGAAATGTCAAAGAAGCACATAGTCAAAAGGTTATAATAAAATGCAGCATCACTGAAACTGTTATCTTTAGTAGAGTTGCCAACATTTTTGCTACAGTTACACAGAAATGAACCTACCATTAAGCAGGCTGAGAATGCAACCTGTGACACATGCTGAGAATTTGTAACTCCCCTGGCAATTGATTTTGATAGGGATGGTCTAGCACACTTTTCCATATGATAAGCATGTAAATTTTCACTTACTTCCTCCTTATATGAAAAAACAATTAATTTCAAAAATATTCTTCCCATCAGATAAGATAACAAAAGGTCTTTTCTGCACTTTTAAATACATTATCACATTTTGGAACTTATTTTGTGGACAAAAACATTCCCACAAAATCCTTGGTTTCAGTGCAAGTGCATTTTTGCAATAAATACACTGTTTAGCCACACTTTTTGTATCAAAAAAGAAAAAAGAAAAAAATCACCATAACTCCACAATTTTTTTAAAAAAAAATCTAATGGGTGGTGGTGGTTTGATAGTGTTTTCTGTCACCCTTGCTGTAAAGAGTAAGACAATCTCCAGGTAGTCTTTTCATCCTTACTGTCTAAAGCAGAACAGCAAATGGCAACACATCCCCATAATTGCAAATCATTGTATTATTCATACTACCAAAGCCAGCCAAGTTATTTTAGTACATGAAGCAAAAATTGCCACAATATTTTCTCTTTCTCCCTGCCAATAAAAATATAATAACCAAACAAATAGATAACCATTTGTTGTATTTTCATGGTATCCAAATCGTGTTGCCTGAGATGGCCTCAGTCTGCCTGTTGATAGAGCCTGAATCTCTTTACTGTGTCATTCAACCATACCAACACCACATCAGTAACAATGCTTGATAGCTTCTGGCCCAAGCTATCTGTTTGTCTCACTAAGGCTGCTGCCACACTGCAGAATTGTCGCAATTTGTTGTCGCTATAACTGTTACGGCTCAATCCTGTGGAATCCCAGGGTTTGTAGTTAGTTGTGGCACCAGAGGAGGATAAATATCTGACAAAAATACACATCCCAGAATTCTATAGCACTGAGCTATGAGAGTTAAAGTGGTATCAAACTGCATTAATCTGCAGCATAGATGCAGCCTTAGTTAAGGGGCACAGGTATCTGGAGAAAGTCCAAAAGATCTGACAATTAGCCCAGTCCATCGCTTGAGCAAACATAGTGCAGGCACACATTTTAACACTGGTTCCATTGTAACATTTGATAATTAGTAGTGAGAAGTCACAGGCAGACCAGTGAGCATATAGTGGTGAGATGCTCAGCATAGCCTATACACGAGGGTGGGAACATCTGTCAGTTTATTCCCCCTCCCCCGTAATTTTTTTTTAAACCTTCTCTGACATAGAGCTTTGGTGCCACAACAAACTTCAAATCTCAGGATTTCATTGCACTGATCCATGACAGTTAAAGCAGTGTAAATTCTGCAGTGTGGCAGCAGTGTGAGTTTCATACACTTTTCTTCAAAACAAAACAAAACAAAAACAGGTTATGAGCTGATACTCTGGATTTTTCATACCCATGACATTCAATCAAAGCACGAGAACAGCACTTTCCTTTTAAGCACACATTTTAGAAAACAAGTACAAATACACTATATGGGCATAGCTGATCTAACATAGTCTGCATTTGTCAAGTCAAATCACTGTAATGAAACATGGCAAGATATAATTACAGAACCACTGTGCTAGACTGGAGAGGAAATTTTAATTACATTCACAGAATGCATGTATGACATTTTCCCCCCCAACAGTATAAATGACAAATGGTGTCAGCTGAGCTCTACATGTCTGTATACTGTTTATAAAAGTCTGGATCCGTCATGTAAAACATCACAGTACAAAGGAAATAAACCTGCCAGTTATGTAGAGCCACAGTGTGTTTCCTTTCAAGAAGAATATATATATACTTGCCACAAGCTCATTGCTTCTTTTGTTGCTATTGCCTGAAAACAGTCAGTTCACTATGGTCTCTCTATGTTGAGATCCACAGTTTCCTGATTTAGGAGCCCTGTATATCACCTAGTACTTATTAAATACAAGCCATTGCCCACATTTACTATTATAACTAGGGATGATTCTTTCTTCGTTTCCTATAACATTATTTTCTGTATCAGTCTTCATTTTTTAAAGTCTGTATGAAATTTCATCTACATTTTTGAACACATTGGCATGAAAACTAAAATGAATACACAATTTTAATTAACACACCCTAATATGTCCAAATATTTCTCCTGATATAAAAGCTTTTTGTTATTTTTTCCCCTCAGAATTTCTCAAGTTATCTGACTTGGCAGACTGATAATTCTCACTCCCACCCTCCATACGCCAGAGGCCATACCATATTTCTGCTGTATTATTATTGTATTTGTGTTGTTTCCTGGAAAAATATAAATAAAATGCAAGCATTAAAAAGGAAACTATTACATCATAGGTTAAAACAAGGATCTGAAACCTCATGTTTGAAAACTGATTAGTCCAGTCATGTTAAAATAGCCAACATGAAAAGGTGTCATTCTTTAAAGAAGTCTAAAATATATAACAGTTTGCATAGCCTATGTACTAAAGGACGGACATTCCCAAAGGTGGGGGATATCATGAAGAAGCTCTACTTGTTGAGTACCCATTAAATGGATCAACCAGCAAGTTTTCCTCTCTTGCTATATCACTCCATCTTTCCTAGCATTATTTTTTTTCCAGTGAGTCATTCCTTCTCATGGCATGACCAAAGTATGAGAATGGCCTGGTACAAATGTGCCAAAAGGAGTGTGTAGGCGCTGATTCTAGGGTTCTGGAGTGCGCAGCAACCACATGCCCCAGAACCCTGGTTTTGCCAGTGGCTCCATGACTGTGCAGCCCCACCCATACGGGGTGCACTTCCATGATGTAAGCACCGCACCATGTCTGCACATCCAGGCACCACGCTTCTGTCATAGACATGCCACAGTGCACCAGTGGGCCACACTGACAAGGGACGTGCATTTTCTGACCTCTTAAATGGAGGCCAGTAAATGATTGGGCACGATGCTCGGCACTGCATCCAGGAAAGATGTGGCGTGGAGTCAAGGCTATTTAAGCCAGTGCCACCCTACCCAGACCATCCTTTCGCTTGTTGTCCCACCCTCTAAACTCTTCTTCAGTGTGGCTTTACTGATCACTTTAGAAAAGGTCGAGTAGGAATTTACCCCCTTTAACGTTTTTTTTCCCTTTCTTAGCTACCCGTTGTGGGTTTTACCCACTATACTGTTGATTGCAGACTTTGACAATTGGCTTGGGTGTGGCAGTCACTGGCAGTTAATGGGGGGTAATTAGAAGTCTGGTGAACATTTTGGCACCCTCTTTGGGTCTCTTAAATGTTCTTGTTAGGTCATTTGACTAAGAAGATAAAGAAAGAGATCTTTCTTAGAGCTAATCTGGAAAATAATCCTCCCCCCCCCCCCTCATAGCTCAGGTGTTTCATCCAGGGGTTGCTGAGAAGGCAGTTTGAGGAATAGACATCTGTCTCAGCTGCTCCCACACCAGGTTTATCCCTTCAAGTTTCACAGGAATAAAGTGGCCCTTTTACAACCCATTCTCATTATTTCATGTTGGTCAGCAATATATATATATATATATATATATATATATATATATATATATATATATCCACACACACAAACCATGATGGTATCCATATGAATGAAGAGTAGCTTTAAAATAGTATAATAATACTAATTCAAAATCTAATAATGAATTTTTTAATAAGTAAACATGTTTCAGGCATGAAAAAGGAAGTTTCCATTTGCAGTCTCTCTATAAAGTTACAGAAAATATAGTGATGCAGAAAGAAAACACTATTATTTGAGAATAAACATATTACAAAAGATTTTCTACTCACAAGTGCTATGACTGAGGCTGTAAAAAGAAATCTGAATAGCTTCCGATAAAGACTATTTACTACTTTTTGGAGAAGTGTTAAGATCACTGACAAAGAGATTGAAACAAACAGTTAACTGCTGAAAGGAAAGAAAGAAAGAGAAAGAAAGAAAGAAAGAAAGAAAGAAAGAGTGTTGATGCTCTAAAACATATACCAAAAATGTACAGCTGGGCTACAAAGTCTCAGAAGTAAGCAAGTAAGCTGCAATCACAGCTGTCACAAGTCCATTCAAATGAAACATGTATAGGTCAATTCATTTAATGCTCTTCTGGAGTATGAGAATAACAACACATCACACTTCCTGGAAATGAAATACTTCCACGCTTTGCATGGACAATCCTGAAGCTCTGCTTATGACACAAAGGGTAGAAATAACAAATTATTATTATTTTAAATGTGTGGTAGGGAAATAAAAGCTACTATTGACAAGTGTTCTGGACAACACTAGTGTTTAAAAGTAAACTGAATCTAAAAGAGAAATTGAGGGTGTTGTGTGGGAAGAGAGTTAAAGGTTAGTAGCCTTGTCATTTTTTTAAAGTCACATTCCAAGCACATAAACTATATAGCAAGTTTAACAATAAACTGTATAAGGCAAGACTCTCATAAACCTATGCAATCTAAAAAGTATAACTCCCAGTGAGATATTTTGAGCCCTTTTTGGACCCGAGGAGCTAAGATGGAGGACTGAAGAGTTCTATCTGAGGAGTCTCCTAGGGAGTGTTTCCGAGAAAAGCCATAAAGGGTAAAGAAAGGAGAAAAGCTTACAAGACTACAGAGAATATGAATGAAAGGAATTATCTTGAGCAGGCTGTGGGTATACAACACTAGCTTTCTTCTAACCTCAGCCAATAATAGCTTTGCAGTTGTTGAGTGACCATAGAATGTGGCCTTTAGCTGCCTCTTACTCTAATGTCATTGGGAAGTGATCTAATGGCCGAATGCTTAAAGTGTAGCTACAGCTACCATTTTCATTTGATTAACAGGAGTTAATTACTTGTTAATATATAATTAACAACTATATGGTTTGAGAGCTAGTTCACAACACATAGCTAAAATAGGATTATCATTTTCTTTTCGAGCTGTGATCAGGACAGATATTTACCCAATCTTGCTCATATCCCAGATAGGAGGCTTAGTACAAAAGTCCCTGTTGGTGAACTATTGCTTGCTTTGCAATAAAAGTTTGCAGAGAACTAGAGGTTCAGATGTATTTTCACATAAACAGCATCCACACTGCAGAAATATCCAGGTTGACACAACCTCAACTGCCATGGCTCAGTGTTTTAGAATTCTGGGAATTGTAGAACTTTATCGCATTGGCCCTGGAACAGGCCTGTAGCATTCCAAAACTGAATGTTCTGGGGATGGGAGGTGGTGGGGAATGCATTTTATCAAACAGCAAGAACGCTGCCGCCGCCGCCACTACCACCGAGCGTACCCATGCCATTCTGGATGTGTTTCCCAGGGGGCGATTTCCAGGAATGCTTCTCAAGCGTTCCCAAAAATCACCCCCTCTGGGAAACATCTGGAATGGGATGGGGACGCTCGGTGGTGGCAGCAACATTCTCGCTGTGCGATAAAATGCTTTCCCTGACGCCTCCCATCCCCAGAACGTGCCATTTTGGAATGTTACAGGCCCGTTCCAGGGCCAATGTGATAAAGTTCATAGCTTGTTGTGGCACCAGAGGTCTCTGATAGATGTCTAATGTCTAACAGAACTACAGTTCATAAAATTCTATAGCACTGAGCCATGTCAGTTAAAGTAGTATAAACCTAGATTATTTCTGCAATGCAGCGGCATCCCTGGGCTCTTTTGATGTGTTTAAAAGAATATAACATCTGATTTGTAGGAAAGCACTTTTTTTTTTTTTTTTTGGCCATGGTTCTCACAGTCCTACTAGTTTATGTCCCAGTTCCATATTGGTTTACAAGATTTTATTCTAATCCTATATTTTACAGTGTATCTCATCATCATGCTGGACTGTGAAATTACTCTGGCTTTGATTTATAAAAGATAAGGAATCTGTTCTGAGGTTTAAGCATATTGATTATATAAAGAACATCTGTTGTTCTTTTCCATGTTTTTAGCCTTTGATAAGGCTCTGTCTGTTGTTATTCTGACTTGGGTGAAGCTCTTTAAAAGGTCAGATTGAGACCTATGGTGTTTGGATAACTTGAAAATCATTAATAAAGTTTATTTCCCCTGGCAAGTCTTGCAATATGACTTCAGAGATTTCCTTGTTGCTACTTATCTTGACACTTTTGTCAGACAGTAGCTTCTATGTGTGCATTTGTGTGCCTATCAACCTATGGTGATTCCATGAATTTCATAGACTTTTCTTAGGCAGAGAATATTTTTTGCCACTTCCTTCCTCTAAAATATAGCCTACAACATTTGGTATTACTTGGCAGTCTCCCATTCAAGTGCTAATCAGATCTGACCATGCTTAGCTTCCAATATCAGAGATGATCTGGTAGCTTACTGACATCTTATTCAACCATGCTTATTCTTCATTCTCCTAACCTATTTTGTCACTGGCAAAAGTCAAACAGAATCATTTCTGGGTGTACTGCATATCAAGTGAACTCTGGGGTGAAACTGATGGTCAAAAAGAGCCATCTTCCCTGTGGACAGTTCAGACAGCAGTATGCCCCCAGTCTGCTGGGAAGCTGCATGGCTGACTGCACATGCATCAGATCCATGGCATTTCAGCAATGCAGCATTTACACATACTGTGCCAAAGAAACACTGAAAAAAGGCCACTGCTGTGGAAAGATGACCTTTCCCTGGTGAAAAAGGAGCTGGGAAAAAGCCAGGTTGGGGGCATGGTGTGATGTTTCAAGCCTTTGTTTCTCTTTTATATGTTCACTCAACCTTTTGGTTTATATTTATTCCACTTTTTCATTCTATATCTTATGTATCTGATGACAGTGATGTTTGCTGCACAAAACAACCCTGTGCATTTTAATATTCATTCATTTTCACAGATGCCTTGAACTGCAATTACTGTAGTCTGAAATCTGTCCCTTCTTTTGGTCTGACATGCTTTTTAACAGTTCTATGGCAGGGCAGACAGATACCATGTTCTTCTCTATGTTTGAAATAGTTGAACCATTGAATACGACTGGTATAAATTCACTTGGGGAAATTTCATTTCTACAGTATTTATTTCTGTAGAATTTACCAAATTTTACACATCTGATATTCAGAAACACATTGAAGATTTTATATATATATATATATATATATATATATATATATATATATATATATTCAAATGGATAAGAAAGTGAAGTTGACAATCTTCTATCCCTAGCCAGTACCTCAAAACCTACTAAAGAAAGTGGTTAGATGAAAATTCTGCATAAGGAGAGAAATTGAATGTTTTCATTTTTGAGTAATGGAAATCCCACACCAGAGGTTGTGAAGTAGGGATTGGCTGTTTGCTAGGCCTTCCATGGGCAGAGACTAGGACTTAATTTGCCATGGCACTGTTGTCATGGCTACTGGGTTTCTGGGGGCGTGGCTAGGTTGTTTGATCACATCGCCCCCAGTTCCCATTCATTCTGGAGCAATTGTACGACCCACCCACCCACCCTGGGATAGTATCAAGCTTGTTTGAATTTTTTCCCTTTTCCACAGGTTTTTCACCTACCCCATACTGTTACCAGCGGCATGTGGAAATTGGCTTGGGTGGTGTCTTAATGATAGTCAATCTGGCTTAGAATAATTTTAATTCTAATTGGATTCAATCAATAATATTTGGCATAAAGTCATTGAATTTGATCTTGGCGAGCACCTTGGACACCCTACTGGGTGTTAGGAAAGTTTCTTGAAACATCCCTATGGGCCTTGTGACCTGGGGGTGGCTGAAAAAAATGGACCTTGGGTCTGGCTTGAATGTATACCCCGACTTTAATCTTTGCAGATTGGGAAGGGTGACTTCTTACTGGGCTTCCTTATGTGGGCTGTCCAATGGCAACCCAATTAATGGACTGTCGTTGAGGGCCCAGGTGTTATCATCCTTAAGAAGCTGCAAAAATAGTCTGTGGTAAGACACCAGTATGCAGCTTTCCCTGTCTCCCACATCTGTTTGGTTATGATACTAGTGGCAGTTCTGTTAAGAACTCAATAAATAGGTTAATAAATGGCCCTGCTTTGATCCATACATTTGTGTCTGGTCTCTTTATTCCATGAGTAGAATAACAATAAAAGCTTCTGAATTCACTACAGCAACAGAATGAAACTGGAAAGTTAAAAGGTGAAACAGATTATAAAGACAGACATTTCTTTCTATTTTTACACAACTCTTAAAACACACACACACACACACACACACTATGTTTAAAATTCTGAATATTGGGCTAAATCCAACATTACACCAGTGCCTGACCAGCAGTGTGATAGAAGTTCCTTTCCTTGTCCATCAGTCATTCCAAACTGACTCAGAACCAAATCCATTTGTAGGCTCCCTAGTGCAGAATTTGCAAAGGACTGTAGGAGAAGATTCAGTTGCCTCCTTCCACTTCAGCTGACAGAAGCAATTCTAACAGCAGAAACACCCTATTGGAGAATTTCCATTCATATATAACCATTGAAAATAAAGGATGCTTTATGGAAGGTTTGATAAGGTAAGATGCATAATTAAGCAGAGATACATCATAGGCCCAACAGTGCTGAATAATGTTGTATAGAAACAGGCTTTTTGTTATTGTTGTTGTGTGTCGTCAACTAATTTCCAACTTATAGTGACCCTAAGGCAAATCTATCATGTGGTTTCCTTGGCAAGATTTGTTCAGAGAAGGTTTGCCATTGCTTTTCTTGGAGGCTGAGAACATGTGACTTGCCCTAGGTCAACTAGGGTTTCATGGCTGAGGTGGAACTGCACCTTGGAATTAAACACCAGGAAAACAGAGCAAAACAGCTTTTCAACATTTCAGTATCTATGATTCTTCCAAGAGAAAGATTTCTATATGTGATTTCTTATTTATGTCTCTCTGTCTCTTGCCCGCGCACCTGTGCACATGCATGCGCGCACACACACACACACACTGGTGCCCTCAGGGTGCTTCTGTTTGCATTACATGGTATTCCATTCACAGTTTAGCAGAATAGAATTTTGCAGATTCTCTTTGTAGCCTCATGGATACCTGAAATAGTACAAACAGAAGTAGCCTTGGGGCACTATACAATGAATTTATAAAAGCAAGCAATTCTTTTGGGCATAAAGACAATGTAAAAAGAGGAAAGAGTTTTCTCTTCACCACCCCACATTAAATAAGAACAAGGTAGCTGGCAATTTATATTGGTGGAACTGAGACTATCATTCCCCCCCCACCCAAACAAGTTGAGACTTTATATTATCTTTTCATTCCAACAGTGAAATGATTGGTCACAGCTTGAGAGATGTAGGCTATTCCCTGAGAGCTTTGCCTGTTCCTGTACACAAAAAGTATTTTGTGTGTTAGAGGGAGCAATTTACATTTTCTTTAATAAGAAACCAAGAACATCAGAATAAGACACTGAGAAACCCCATATAAGATTCATTGGTTGTGCATTGCACCCCTGAGACAGACAGTAGAAAATTAGATTTAGTAACTATTTAACATTCCTTTCCATGAAAACTGGTATGTACTTTGAAAAAAGCTCTTGTGTTTCCATTCTAGGCAAGTCTTTTCTATTAAAAAAATTGAACACAAAGCTTTGTCTCATGATAACTTTCCCCTACTACCATTTTGAAAAGCTGGGATAACCTTGATGATTCTGATATGATGCAATAAAGGTTATTGATAAAGAAACAGTGATATGTCACCAGAACGTCTAACATAGTGCCTTTACTTTTACCACAGAAGTCAAAGAAAGTGTCTTTTATACTACCATATATGAAGCAATGAATAATGACATTTTCTTATATCAGAGTGCCCTTCCAAAAACAAAGGAAATGTTTTATGCTTCCAGTAACTACAAGAGAGTGCTTTATAATCTGAGTAAGTGTATTTTTATGGTGATCTGTGAAACTTGTTTCTGGGATATTTTCAACCCTTTACTGCTGTTTTATAGGCTAGTTTTTATCAAGGTTATTAGTGTTGAACTCACTTGCTGTATACTACAGTTTTAGCCTACATAATTGATCCTGCAAATGCATAACACCCAGGACAACATGACCTACTACCAAGAAGGCAATGCAGTATCACCGTTTTACATTATTGAAAATCTGTGCATAAAAAGTTTGCATTATGTACATCAGACATGTACCCAGAGTGTTGTAGTTGCTTATCTATTTGGAGCTTCCTCTTTGATGGATATAATGCCTACATCTCTCATCCATACAGAATTGTTGGCTCACATTGTATTGGTAATAATGTCCTAACTGAGCACTCAGGGTTAGGACTGTGAATAATGATGCCTCATGAATATTTGACCTACCCTGTGGAACCCTTGCCACAGAATAATGCAGGGTTCATTCCACTTGTAATCTACTTTTCTTCAGGTATGAGAACTATGGAGTTGTCCACACTGGCAAAATAAAGCTACTTCAAACCAACTTGAATCCTAGGTGTTCAGATGAGATAAGACACGAAACTGGGTGAAACCTAGATGAAGCCGCATTCTGGGGCTAAAAACCAGAGCAAAAAGAAGCACTGGTATTCTGCCTAAATGCAAAAAATGTGCATCATCACATGTATGTATTTAAACAGCATGGCATGAGTGCAGGGATGCAAGAAAGCTGAGGCAGAGTACAGAAGCAGTGTGTGCCATGTGCCATGGCACCAGTGAGAAGTAGCCAGTGGCACCATTGCTCAGCATCCATTTTTTTTTCATTTGAGCATGCAAGTGCAAGAGTGGCCAGCTGCACCACTGACCCTTCACATCATTGAATTGTCACACACACCATGATGTGAAAGTATGACAAACACAGTAGCTGGCAATAAAGCAATGGATATAATTAAAACATGCACAAACCAGATAGCTCCAACAGGGGAGCATAGGGTGAAGGGAGGGAAAGAGGACATGTATGGGAGGCCTTCATGATTGTGCTTTGCCAATGTCTCACTGGGCATACTGATGCACTGTACAACAACTGTGTGATTGGACACACAAGACATCCAATGGGATGGCAGTTGGGCAAGAAAAGGGAGGTAATTCTTGGCTCAAGTGGTGTGTTTATATGATGGTGGACTTGCAGGGGGGGGGGGGGGGGGGAGAAAAAAAAACCCAAACCAAGAAGTGTGGCTTGATGTCACTTGGTGCACATTGCCCACAGCTTTTTGGCATACCTTGTGAGCTGTCAGTTCAGACAGTGGGGTTTCCAACAGATTTGGAGAAAACCAGGATCATCCCACTTTTTCCTGTCCATCTGTTCATCCCCTAAGACATCATGAAAACAATATAGAGTTACAACCAAATCTGGTACATTAAAAAAACCAAAACAAATTATAACAGTTGAAATACATTTAGATAATTAATAAATATATAATTTTATTTATAGTACATTCCATTAAATGAGCATTCTACCACACTCAGTTAAAGACTCAAGACTTGATTTCTGTCTGTCTGTCTGTCTGTCTGTCTGTCTGTCTGTCTGTTTTAAATGTCTTTCCCTGCCAGCAAACATGGGGCCAATCTACCTTTCTGTGGGAGGGAATTCAACAGTGTGGGAGCAGCCACTCAGAAGGCTTTTTCTTGTGGTCTCACCAAAGATCTCAAAGATCTGAAGGTTCATGCAGGTTTGTATATGGAGAGACAGTCTTCCAGGTAGTTGTAGTTCTGTCTGATGTGATGAGACAGGCTACATCATTCCAGTTGCAGAATGCTCCCCTATTTTAACAGTTGCCTGGATATGGAAATATCTGACAGAAACATCTGACATAGCCTTTTGTCTTGCTTAAGGCAAGACACCCACAACATAGATTATGCACAAAGAAGCACTATGCATTTTATTTTTTTTATTTTTTTTTAAATGCACTTTACAAAATGTATTCCCTCACCTTCCAGTACCCATTGAAAAAAATATATTTGCATGTTTTTTTCAATTCTGAAATATTACCTGAGCTAAGGTATTCACAACTTTAAGGTGAAACTTTAGGTGGTTCTTTCCAGTTAGGTCTATTATAGCTCAGCTGTTGTTGTGTGTGTTCAAGTTATTCCCAACTTAAAGCAACCCTAAGGCAAGACTATCACAACTTCTTGGCAGAATTTGTTCAGAGGGGGTTTGCCATTGCTGTCCTCTGAGATTGAGAGTGACTTGCCTAAGGTCACCCAGTGGGTTTATACGCCTGAGCTGGAATTTGAACCCTCCAGAGTCACACTGGCTTATAATCACCCCACATCATCAAGTGGAAATAGAAGTAATCAGTAGTCAGAGTAATCAGAGGTTAAACACTCTAAAAACAGTAATGCATTTTTATAGATGTCCATTCAGCAGTAAGTTCCAAAGAGTTCAATGGCATTTTCTTTCTGAGATAAATTTGTCTGGAAATTGATTCTAATTACAGCCTAATTGACCATGTACAGCTCAAAGAGTGCTTTCTTTAACTTAAAAGAATGTAAAAGAAGTAAGCATGTATATTATGTAGAAATAAAAGTGTGTTCAGAAAGTGATGACTAACTACACAAACACTTTTCCACCCCAAAGCACTATGAATTCATATATCTTCAGAAGCTGTGAGTCATCTTTGTTAAACCAATCTATCATTCTGAATCAATTTTTGGAACTATTTGTAAAAAGGCTTTTAGAATCTCAAAGAGGAAAAGCTTTCAAACAATGATCTAAGACCTTCAGGCTCTACTCTGAAGATATAACTGCTTTGTAGAACCTGATATCTTTCTACCTTGGGTCATCTTTAAAAGAAAATTATTAACACTTTTATATTCATCAAAGGATCTGTCACTGTTTCCATAAAAACCTATGATTTATATGTGTTTGCTTGGGTAAAGACAAACTTTTCAAAGCAGGACAACAATAAATTCTGTGTATTGCAATTTTGTCCAGCTCTAGACAACAACATGCTGCAAATAAAATCTTTGTTATTTTTATTGTTATTTTAAGCATTAAATGTAAAATGTTGTAAGAACTGACATAAAGACTGATCTCAAAAGAAAGTGGCATTATCTCTCTCTTGGAAGGTCTTCTGTTTTCTAGCATCTATTTTAAAAAAACTACTTTCTATTAAGTGGATGTTCAGAAAGCCTGTAATAGATCTGCCTTTTGCTTTCTTTAGCTGATAATAGATCTGCTTTTGGTTTACTTTAAAAAATAAATAATAAAGTAATAAAAACTGTATGAAGCAACATATGCAGGAAACTTTAAAAGCTTTACATCTTTATCGTGTTTTTCTCTATCTTGTGAAACTTTTCATAACTATTATTATTACTTTCCACTGAATTTTAGTTCTCATGTTCTCACTTTTTTTCCAGTGAAAGAAATACTTTGCTTTAAAAAACACACACAAAGTGTTCTGTTTTTAGCACAGCCCTTTCTCTTTCCTTATTTGAATTCTGGCCTTCCATTCAACTTGTCTTTTCTGACATTGGTTCATTTTTGGTTTTATACCTTGATGCACTAGTCAACCTATTTCTAAATTTAGTACTGAGGACCTACTGAGGGACTGCAAAAACATTAGGGATTAGTGTTATAAATATATAAAAATATTGTTGGAAAATAGAAACTAGAGTCTCATCTGCATTGCAGAATTAATGCAATTACTTTAGTTGCCACAGCTCAATGTTATGGAATTCTGGGATTTGTATTTTTGTGAGACATTTAGCCTTCAATAAACTACAGATTCCAAGATTCCAAAGGATAGAGCCATAACAGTTAAAGCGGTGTCAAAGAGCATAATTTCTTCAGTACAGATTCAGCCTGGAGCTAATCAGAGTATTTCCCTAAGAAAGGATTTCCAATTTTTAAAAGGTGCATTTGTTTGATAGGCAAAATTATAAAACAATAGTGTTGTATAGTAGCATATACATGGGAATAGTGGTCTGGAGATCCCAAGGACCACATGCTTTGGTACTCATGTTCAGTAAGGCTTCTCAGGCTTCTTGCTTACTACAAACCTGGGGAAAATTCCTCTAGAATAAACAGCTTGTAAAGTTAATGGAAGATGATATTGGCTGTCCACAATAGACACATAGAAGAGCTTTGTATGTATATCTATTTCTTTTGTTCCTGCTACAGTAGATAAGAAATGAAATGCCAGTTACAACCATTCCTTGCCAAAAAGAACATTTATCATATCAGCCAAACTGGGAATTGCATTTTGAATTTATACTTTATCCACTTTCACAACCCCTGTTCAGGTGTGCATTTTCTTTAACATGATAGCAGTAGTATCACATAATCCTACCCTTTCCCATTGTTATCTGAAGGAAGTAACTGAAGAAGTAGAATTGCTGTTCATGTGAAACTTCCCCATGTGACCAATTACCCTGTGAAATCAATGATATTGTTCATGTACAAAGCCCCATGAAAACAGGTACCTTGCCTCTTCAAACCTGTCACTTTTAACATGAGAAAAATGGGTCTGTCATTTACTTTCAGTCTCCCTCTAGTTCTTGCAGTTTGACCTACATTCTAGGGTTGTTTTTTGGATGAAGTGGGAAGGGGGACACTCATGTGCACCATCTTTTCTCAGTAAAGGAAGGGGCTATAAAGGTAACCAAAAAATAAATATCTAAGTTTATTTTACTACTTTGTGGAGAGACTCCAAAACATGTCTTGAGAAAGAATGATTGCAATAAATGATAACAAGCAATTGTGAAAGGGAAGTATCTGCCTCTTTGGAAAATTTGGTCCTCTTTGGAGGTTTAGTCTATTCATTCCACTTAGCTGTTCCTGTGTTGTAAGGTAGAAAAAGACTTTTGCAATGTACTGAATTCTTTGCACTATTAAAGAACTATCATTCCTGGCTTGTATTCTGATCTTATACATTCACTTTTGAGCCTGTTTTTGCTTATCAAAATTACTGACTTCTCTGGATTGTTCTTCGATATGCTGGAGCAGCTAGGAGGTGAAACACAGCAGTGACCACTGCCAGGCTTAGTAATTTGCTGTGCTATAGAAGTGTCTATCATGGGAATGTTTTTCTATATCTCTTTTACTCTTTCTCTCAATTCTGTCCTGCTCTATCTCTGACAGCTCCGTTGTCATATGTGCTGTGGGAACATCACCGTTCTCTGGCTCTTTTTTTCATCACTGTCAGCACTGTCACATTTGAAGATCAAGAGCTCTGTAACCATATCTGCCATTGTAGTTTTACTAGATGAGATATTATTGGACTGATGTGGAGGTACTCTCACAATTATTCCATTCTTGGTTAACGCCCCCCACCTCCCCAATATTATTGAGAAAATTGTGAACACTATGTTCCACATCTGTGGTTGTCTACATCATAATTTTTTTCTTTTTTTGCATTATATTAAGGATGAGTTTATACTATTATAATGAGTTGTAGGGTCCTTTTTAGATCAGATATTTCCATTTGATCCCCCCCCTTACCTCAGTAACAATAAGACTGAATCCCTGTTTTTATTCGTTTGCTATTGTCTTCAACAATAGGTGAAATCATAGAAGCTGATCCAACTATTCTCTATTGTGAATATGAGATACAGTGGTACCTCGGGATACGAAATACCCAGGTTACGAAATTTTCAGGATACGAAAAAATCCCATTGGAAATCATTGTTCCGGGTTACGAATGTATTTTCGGGTTACGAAGAAAATTTTTGGTGCTTTTCGGCGCTTTTTCGCACGAAACGCGGCTTTTCCCCATTAGCGCCTATGGCAGTTCGGCTTACGAAGGCTTTTCGGGTTACGAAAGCGGCCGCGGAACGAATTACTTTCGTAACCCGAGGCACCACTGTATTGTATCTAGTGTCTCTAACTTGCATTTACAAATCATAGCACTTGCATACAAGGATGGGGAAGATATGCACATTTGAAATTGCAGATATCTCTTTGCAAAACGTGTATGTTTATGTATTTATCATATACTGAGTATTTGAGAGAATTATTTCAGCTCATGCTTTTTAAAATGAAATATTCTTTATTGCAGTCTTTTTGTTCTGTGCCCATGAAGATGATCATTCTTTTTCAGTAGCCAATTGCTACACTTTTATTTTGCAATGTCTTCTACTCTTTTCTGAAATATTTTCTTTCTTCTTTAGTTTATTTTCCTCTGTCTTTTCTTCTCTTTTTCGTCTCACCCCAATTTTGGTTGTCACAGAGATTTTTCTTATCTGACAGCAAACATTTTCATATTATTTACTTATTTATAAAATTGTTGGTTGCAGATGATAGAAGAACAGCAAGAGGAGGTGGAAGAAACAGCATAGCAGCTTGTTCTAACTGGCTTTGGTGACATGGCAAACAAAGGAATGAATCAAGAGCCAGGGGGAAAAAAACAAGCTGGCAACAAAAGGACCCACACATTAGAAGAAAAGCCCCCCAAAAGTTAAAGAAACAGGGCAAAATCCCCAAAAAGGGGAGCCACAGGAGGCAGGGGCAACCAGGAGAGGGGGGTGAAGAAAACCTGCCCCTAAATAGGCCCAAGTACCTAGCTAGCACCCCAAGTTGGCTGCCCCATCTGCTCAGCTGAATCAGGGGCCGCGAGCAATGCAGGGCAGCAAAGATGGCGGCCGCAAATCCAGACTGCACTTTTAGCCAGGCAAGGGAGGTGAGAGGCCTGCTGCTTGGCTCTGCTAGTGGCAAGAGCCGAGCTGGAATGGCGCCCAGGTAGGATGCGACATGGCCTTAAATAGGCCACAGAACAGAGGGATGCTGGGAGAGGGAGGAGGCACTCAATCAATGGCCGAGGCTGAACATGGGCCAGCCAATTGGGAGGCACTTTTGCTCCCCAAGGCTGGCTGGGAGATGTAGTCTCCCAGCGCCAAACAGCAAAAGGCCTGCCCCTTCTGTCCCAAAGGGCCAATGACATGCCCGCCCAGCCCTAGCAAGGCATGCTCGGGTTCAGGCAGTCGTGTGGGGCCCCCGGGAGGCTCCCCACCCCGGCAGCAACAAGGCCGGCCCCGGTAAGTTCGGGCGGCCTAATTTGTTGTCAAGATTTTATTCAAGACAGGTATCTCACTATGTGTGTTTGTGTGTGTGTGCAGTCATCACTAGTAACCACTGATTTTGCCCAGTACCCTTTGACAACTTTCCAGTGGCCATTTTGTAGTAGCAAATTCCACAGTTTGGTTATGCTCTGTTCACATTTCTGTGAGCAGATGTTTTCACAAAAGTAAATAGGGTCATTAATTTTTCCTGAGCTCTCCTACATGATTTGTCATGACATATCTATTTAGACAACCTAAATTGGGAGGTCTTTTTGGGTATGCACTGAAGAGTCTACAAACATGAATAATAAATATTTATGTTAATTCAAAACTTATGGAAAAATGGGAGCATGAAGGTTAAGAAATTAATGTGTATGCAAATTACCTTTAGGAAGAAAAATGATAATTGTTGTTTAGGCAACTGACAGAATTTATTAATGTCTTGGAAAGACTAAACTATACATATATATATATCCTGCTACTCAGGCACATTGCAAACTGACTGAATACATGCTAAACTATGGGGATTTCTTTCTTTTATTTCCATGTGTGAATGTTCCCTCCACTGATTTTATAATTGATTATATGTGCTCTCAGAAAATGAAGAGATTCAGATAAGAATGAAATTTAGTGTGAAGTGGCACATATCATCTTGAAATATTTCTTCTCAGAAGATTGGCTTAAGCCAGTTCCTATCACTTTGGAAGATTATATATTTTACCCCCAAATATTTTAAACTGGCACTCTCAATATTAAAACTCAGCGAGGCAGCAAACTAACATGGTTCCTAGTCAACATGTTTCAGTGCAGCTGTTCACTGCCACAAATATAATAGGACAGCTAATGAGGAATGCTTCAGCTCTGCTTCTTTTGTAGTTTTGATATAAATCACTGATATTCACTCCTAAGAAAGTTATGAACTACATTTAGTCTCTAGTTTCTTCTGGAGAATATTCTCCTATCTATAATGATGCCTGGTGCATTTGAATATGCATAGTGAAAAGGAATCATCCTTTTTAATACACACACACACACACACACACACACAAGCATACAGACATACATACATAAATAATATATCACCTTAAATCAGACCATGACTGTCCATAGATATAACTTGGCACTTAATTTTATATATATATATATATATATATATATATATATATATATATATATATATAGACACAAACAACACCTTAAGTCTAACTTGAAATGATGTCCAAAGCATCTTTATATTTAAGATGCTTCTTTTAGAAAGACTGTGTGATGGACAGAAAGGAGTAAAAAGTCTTACCCTTTATTACAACAAACAACCCTACTGCTCTTAGTCCTCAGGAAAATGTGAAAATGGCATTTGCTTTGCTGGAAAATTTTGCATGAGGGATTTTTTTTTCATGTGAAGGCTTTTCTTCTGATACAAATTATGGCTTCAGAGCAGGGATAGCCCTCTGGACTGAAGCATTTAAATTTTCCCTTCACACCTGTTGTATTCCTGATAACTGGCATCCACTCTCCGAAAATGCTAATTTCATTTATGATTTTTTTTAAATGAATGTTTGAATTCAAAGAATCCAACGTCCCTATTCTGATCTTTAAAAGAACTGAGAGAACAATGCAATGGCTCTCAATTATTATACCTCGCAAGATTTTGGACTTTATTTCTGGAACCCCATCCAAAATTGCCGATGCTGAGGACTTCTGGGATTTGAGGTCCAAAGCAGTTGCAGGATGAAAGGCTGAGGATTATTTAGTTAAAGAGTTATTGGAGTAAAATGAAAGAGGAACAAATGGGGGAGGGGGGGAATAGTTGTTCACCATCTCTTTTTTTAATCTGTGCTGGTCTATGACCATAATAAAGATTCTATTCTAGATGTACAATGCTTTATGTGTACATAAACTATGAATAATACGGACTCATCTGTTCTGCAACCCTTGTCAGCTCACTGAAGTCAAAGGAAATGCTAGAAAATTGGAACCTGCTCATATAATTTTGTCAAAACTTTCCTGTTCATTCCGAAAGGGAAATTTTCTTTTAACAGCATTTCAATCCTATTTAGGATATCAATTCATCCATTTCCAATTTCAATGTGAAACTATCCAGCAGAAAGCTTTAGACTTAAGGTTTGTCCACTCAGACTGAAAGAAATGGTCTTGCCTCATTTTGGTACTCATCTATGCAGACATGCACACATGGCTGAAATGGAAGGGAAACAGCCCCAAGCCATGCTCTGGGACTTAATTATGGAGCAAAATAAATCCCTGATTGCTCCACTTCAATCCAGAAAGAGTAAACTATTACAACAGCATGCAGACTATATGCCAGTGCAGGGATGGGGGAAGTAGCCAGGTGACCAGCAGAAGCAGTCTGGAACAATCACTCTGGGACAGGTGAGCCATTGACCCCTTGATGGCTGGAAATTCCCACGTGGCCATAGCACTTTTACTGTTTTGCTCTCATGCTGCCACCAGCAACATTGCTAGCCATAATTTTATTGTCAACCTCCCATAATCAATTGCACAAGCACATAGGTGGTCAGCTGAATCATGAAGTGAAATGACAAAAAACACATCAGATTACCAACAATAAAATGGATTTTATAAAAGAATTTAGAAATTGGCTGATCCAACAGGGAGACTTGAGGGAAGGAAGAGAAATGGGTATGTACAGGGAGGGAAAATCATGGGTGGACTGGCACTTATTGTTCCAGGAGGGTTTGGAAGCTATTGTGGATCTCCTTGGAGTGGCCTTCCATGGCAGGAACTCTCAGCTCCAGTTGCTGAACTGCAGAGGGTGAACAAGATAAAGGGGTAGGTGCTCCATGAAAGCTAATGTGTCACTAGGCCCCCTAATAATAATAATAATTAATAATTTGTTTTATTTATATACCACTATTCCAAAGATCATAGCGGTGAACAGCAAGTAAGCTAATTAGCAAGTAAGCTAATTTGCCCCCCAACAGTCTGGGTACTCATTTTAGCGACCCCGGAAGGATGCAAGCCTGAGTCGAGCTTGGGCCCTTTTGCTGGTCTTGAACTCGCAACCTTGTGGTTTTGAGTGAATGGCTGCAGTACAGGCATTTAACCACTGCGCCACCAGTGGTTAACTGTTCTGTATGTGCAGTTGATCGATCATGCAGTCAAGCAGATGGTTGTGTGGGGTGTCCAATGGGCTGGTAGCTGTACAGGAGGCAATTGGCTGCCACTAGAAGGGCATACATGTGCTTGTGCACATGCATTTTAATTGAAACAGAAAAAAATAATTATGGCATGGCTTGACTTGCTGACATGATTGCTCCATTGTGGTGCAGTAGTGCGTGCGTGTGTGTGTGTGTGTGAGGGGGGGTCTGCACATTTGTTGTTGGCCCATTGTGGGTGTTGACAGTGCTGTCAATGTGTTTTTTCTCTGTGAATCAGGAAACCTCGAGGGTGAGCCAACTTTTTCCGTCAGCTTTTGGCCTGTGCCCTACATCATAAGTCCTACAATTTCAGATTTAAGAATTCAGAGGTTACGTATTAAATTCACCTTTTGCTATTTATCTTGAGTCTTTCATAATATTTCTTTAAAATGCTGGCAAAACGTCAGGAAGAAACTCTTTGAGAACATGGCCACATAGCCCCTAAAACCAACAAAAAACTATTTCTTTAAGAAACTTTGTAATTGCCACCAGGGAGGAACATGACACCATCCATTTGTTGTTGGCTCACACTTCTTATTGTCTCTCTCCATTAGCTATGCTGGCCCTGATCAAGAGCATTTGCATGCAAACATCTAGAAGGCCAAGGTCATCACTCTTATGCACATTCCAGAAATTATAACCATACTAATCTTAAGATTCAATGATGATTGAAAGGTCTGTCAAAAGTCCTAAAATTTGAAATGTTGCAAAATAATAAAATTGCATCGTCTGTCTTCCTTGTATAATGTTACTGTACCTTGATTAAATGTAATCTAAATAATATAATAAATGTATTGCTGCTGCTACTACTACTACTACTATTACCATAATCATCCCATTTTTTTCCAAGTTTGGGACTCAAGGTGATTTACAACAGATTAAAAAGAAAATATTTAACAATTAACATAATATAAAAGTTAAATGATTAAACTATATATACAAATTAAACCAGTTAAAAACATAAGCTATAAAAAACATAAGAGCCTTCACCTGTTTATGGAAACAGGGTAGGGAGTGTACCAGTCTAGTCCCTCAGGCAAGATTATTCATGAACCTTGGGTCAGCCACTCAGTGCCCTCTGATTTATCCCCACCAGATTTACTGGTGAGGATGGTAGGACAATGAGAATGGCCTCCCTAGTAGATGTCAGAACATGGGCTGGTTCATAAAGGAGAATATGATCCATCAAATAATCTAGATCTGAGCTATACAGAATTGTAGAGAATGAAAACAACATTTTCTGTTGCAAAAGTGGACCTGCAGCTAATGGAGCAATTGCAACAAGGTACCTGTGTGCTCCCTGTGCCCAATCCCTTTATTAGCCTAACATACAGACATAAAACCCATTATTCCAGCTTTTGAAGTCCACTGGCTTCTTCATCAGGCAGTGATGGCAAAACAATGTTTCAGAGGAAAAAACTGACATTTTAGAATTACAGGTTTGCATCTTATTTGTTTGCTTAGATGCTGTTGTTGTACTTGTTGTGTGTTTTCAAGTCATTTCCAACTTACAGAGATCCTAAGGCAAACCAATCGCAAGGTTTTCTGGGGCTAACGGTGTGTGATTTACCCAAGGTCACTCAATGGGTTTCCATGGCTGAGTGGGAAATTACAGAGGGAGAACTCATGGAAACAGAAAGGTCACACCAGACTTCCTATGGTTATGAGGCAACTGGAACAAAAGCAGTAAAAAGAGAACAGTAAAACTTTTCTCTGTTTCCAGTCACAAAATACTTCCCCTTCAGTTTTATCTTTAAAGTTTAGCGCAACAGGTAAATAATTTGGTTTACCTTGCCCAGCTTGAATCCTCTTCCAGAATGCAGTCAAATATTATCATATGCATTTTGTGCCGATGCTGTTTCCCACCTAAAACTTGTCTAAATCCTGGCTAGAATCTAAGCTCAGCCAGCCAATTTGCAAAGCTGGGAAGCTCCTTGACTTTGCAAATCAGCCAGCTGTGCGCAGCTGGGAGCTGGGTTTTAGGCAAGTGGCAGAATTGGTGGCAAAATGCATATGATAATACTGGACTGCATCCCTGAAGAGGATTCAAACCAAACAAGGTAAACTGGATTATTTAGCTGTGCGCTAAAGTCCTCTAAAGTCCTGTGCAAGTCCCTAAGTCACTTTGTAGAAACAGATCACTGAGTCTCTTAGGTAACCTGTACACTAACAAGATTGCTGACAAATATTGTAACAAGAAAGGAAGGCAATAGAAACCTACTTATGCCATTTTACCTTGGGCTGGAAGGAAGAAACCCTCACAGTATGAAAAGACATAAAGGCCTGGGACAGACCGCCCAAAAAGCCTGCCGGTAGCCTACTTTCCTCCAGAGGGAAGCCACAGCCACCAAACTGCATGGCTTCATTCCGGAGGAAAAAGAACTTGGGAAAAGCGGGTGGTTTTCCACCGCAAGGCGGACGTAACGATTGCACCCATGGCATACTCATTACATAAGCGACGTGCAGCGATGTGCGGATGCCGCATGGCACTTGTATAACAATGACAGTGCCTGTGTACACAGGGTACTACAATTGTTAAGCTGCCCGTACGTTCTAGGGTTAGGGATTGTGTGGTTGCTGCATGGTCCCTAACTCTAGAATTGGCACCAGTATGCTGCTTGTTGGCAGTATGTACCCCACCAAAGTTTACTCCTTTAAGATTAAACTTCATTTGTACAAAGCCAAGTTTGGTATCTTGTAGGTATAGTGGCAAGTGTTGTCATCACTACACATAAACCATAGTCAAAACAAGTCCACATGCTATGACTTGAAAGTCAGCCTTTTTTTTAACAGACATGTCCAGAAAGGGATAATAGTCAGATGAATCTGGGAATGTGTGAGGTCTTTATCATTCTATCTTTGACTAAGTAGCTTCTAATATATTTCTGCCAATCAAATTGCAGACTTCTGAACAGTGCTTGAGCACTTGTGCATTTGTCAACAATTAGGGGATACACCCACATAGATTTCTATCTCTACATTAATTATTTTGTCCTCATCTCACAAAATGTCAATTGCTTCATAAGCAATTGGCATAAACAAAATTAACAATAATGGTTTTGTTTTTAAAGTATTTTCCATAAATAAATTTGATATTATTGGCAGTAAGAAACAATTATTACACAGGCCTGCAAAATTACAGGTCATTTTTTTTTTAAATGAATGCTGGCTTTATAGGAATTTGGCACTCTAAATCCAAAAATGACCTCAGAGTCGTTCCATCACATACAGTTTTTTCACAACTTGCTTTGACATGTTTATGTTAATATGTGATTGAGTAAAATGATCCTACAAAGAATTATCCAGCAAAGAAAGGAGTTAAAATCTTCTAATATATGTTCTAAACATTTCAATTTATGGATATGAAACACAATAAATCAATTCAAAACCACTGAAAGAAATCACATTGGAACAACAGCATCCACACCTGGGAGATTATCTCAAACAGAAAAACTGGTGGGAGAAATGTAGAATCTAAGAGACAAAAATGGGTCTTATGGCATTTGCTCGTGCCCTAGTTGTAGGCAACCCATATCCACCTGGGGAGCCTATATGCAATCCAGACTTCTTCTGCGACTTTTTCAAGAATGGAAAAATCCACTTCTTGAAAAAACAGTGGGAGAAATCTGGGCTGTCAAAGGGTTCCCTGGGTAGAAATGGGCTGCCTACAACCCTGGCATGGGTAAATGCCATAAGACCCATTTTTGTCTTTTAGATCCTGCATCTCTCCTGATGGTTTTTCTGTGTGCGATAATCTCCTTAATCAAAAATGAAGTAATAACTGAATTGATAAAATTATTGAATTTGTGAAAGAGCTCTGTGTAGTATGACATTTAAAAAAAAACTTAGCACCCCAAAATGCATTAAAAACAGTTACAATATTGAAAGAGTGTTTTTTTTATTGCAGGCCTGTATTACTAAAAGAGTTGGATAGTAAAAATATATTAAAGGAGAGGTATAATTTAGAGAAGTTGTACATAATTGCTAATATAAAGAAGTAAGGGCTCTTTACAGACTCTTTCAGAATTTGAAGGGGTCAGGTGCCATGAATCTGGTTCCTCCACAGTGAATGTATGGGAAATGCAGGCATAAGAAATGCATAGTGGGGGGCAGAGCAGGGAAGATATACAAGCAATTCCTTCAAGAACTTCCTGAAAATTGCAATGTTGATTTGGCAGATTTAAAATCTAAGGGAAGGGAAGTGCACACATACTTGATAGGGAGCACTTCCCATAACACATCCCTTTATTAACATGACTGGGCTGTTACTGATTCTGCACACTCTCTTCCGCTCTCTTTAATCTCTCCTCGCAGCCCTATGCCCTGCTGAGCTTCCATTTCACTTTTTTTTGTGTTTCTCTGGCGGGTTACATACCGCCGAGAAGCAGCGCTGTCCCGCCGCCGCCGCTTGCGGCGTCCAGGAGCCACAGCTGCCACACCGCGGGGCTCCCGGACGCTCAGAGGAAGGAGCGCGGAAATCGCGCTCCTTCTGGGGCCGGCAAAAAGGCGCACTATGTGCCGCGGAGTGGCCTCAATACATCACAACCGCGCCGCCTCGTGTGGAGGCGGCGCAGTTGTGATGTAATCATGGCGGCAGCCATGTGGAACGGCCACCACCATTTTGTGCACGCAGAGCGCACACTAGGGTTAGGGGGTGCAGAAGCACCGCCCCTTCCTAACCCTAGTACGTGCTCTACACGTACTTTCTGGTGGTTTATAACCCGCCTCTGTGTCTGGTTTTTTAAAACAACAACAACAACACACTTCCAAACTTGTGCTAATGCAGTTTAACAGAGAATAAAAAGAAAAAAATAGCAAATGGCAAGAGACAATGTGACAATAAGCTTTGCTGCTACCTTCCTCTCTTTTGTTTGAAACTGAAGAAGCATGCCTGAACAAGGACAGTGTTATCAAGACACAATGTTTAACTGAGATAGTTGTTAAAGGAATTTCTGTCAAAGCAGCAGCAGTGTGAAGCTAAATTATGGCAAGTCATTGGTTTTACGCTGAAAGGTATTATTAATAGCAATGATGGGAGACCTTCATTTAGAAGATTTAAAAGATGCTCATAATTGTGCTTCAGTGGAAGTGAACTCTGATTTTCTTTTCAGCTTACTTCAGTAAATTACTATTATTTATTATATAAAGGTTAACATAATAGTATTCATACAGCCAATTATTTTTACTGCTGAAACTTCCTAATTAAAGCAACCATCAAACTTTGGGCATATATTTAACAGGACAGGAATAGGGAATTATTGTGGGAGAATTTAAATGGCCTCTCTTATCACCCAGTTTCTAGGAACTATAAACTTAAGGAGCTGTAACTTTTATTCTTTTTATGCTAATGTTTGTATATGCTTATTGGTTAAAGGCTTCCAGGCCATTACCCAGCACAGTGTAGAAAAACAGTATTTTGTTTGGTTTGTGAAAATTGTGCCAAATTCACAAAAGATTCATCTCAATAGTTCAATCTTGAGAACATTTATCTCAATAGCTCAATCTGGAGAATTTAGACACTTGTGATTCCACTCCTGGAAGCTTCTTTTTTTGTGTTCAGCATTATAAACTCAGACAAAAACAAAAGAGGAAATAAAAATATGTGATGCTGTGCCATCATGTTCTGAGTTTTCATGCACTCAGTGAACCTTGATGCCTGTTATCTGTGAGCACAGGCAAGATCTGAATGTGATGATAGCATACTGTTCATTTTGCTTTGTTATATGTTATCATGGAGACAGCTATGATTCATGGATATAGGTTTTTTGTAATATGTATTTCCTTTACCCTTACGGTTGAAATGTCTATTTATTCTTCTGGGGAAGGGTGGAGAAAGTGGTTCTCACAAGTCACATGCAGACTCCGACCCTAATTTTTGTGGCCCTTTTGTGGCCCTGGAAGTGCCATTGATATCCCCTCCTAAACTAGGAAAAAATCGAAATACCAAACTACTCAGGACATCACACAGCCTTAGTGTGTTTGCTATTTCTTATCTTCTGAACTCCCTGATCTGATAAAAATGGAGGTTGCTACAGGCTGCCCTTTAGGGGTGGTCTGCACAGCACTTTATTTATTTTAAAATATGTAAAAAAAAAAAAATCCTGCAGAATGAAATACCTGCAGTATGTCTGTGCATAATGAAAGTTTTTTTTCTCTGTTAAAAATGTGTATGTGTTTGCACTGACACAAAGCTTCATTTTGGCGCAAAGAAAAAAGTTTTCTGCACATGAAACAAAACACAAGTAACATTGTGTTCAGTTCAGAAAAAAACTTTTTTCATCAAAAAGTTCTTCTTTTTCTTTTTCTCCTCCGCTCCCCCTCCTCCTTTGTAAAAAAAAATGAGTCCTGAACTGCAAAGATTCCTGCTTATCTAGGATTATCCTCAGTCCAAAATGTAAGTGGTGTCTGGCAAATATATATATATATATATATATATATATATATATATATGCTCTCAGTTGTATGGCTGGTTCACCTGACCTTTTAATCCCTGGGCTTTCAACATGTTACAGAAATGCTTACTTTGCATTCATTTTTTTGTTTGTTTTTGGTGAGTTTTCTTTTACTGTTTACTGTTATTCTGAAAGCAATAAAACAGTACACAGTAATAAAACAACACGAATGGCAAAGTAACCATTTCCATTTCTTCACTGAAAATCACAATGAAAATTGATATTTGCAATGATGCAGCATAATTCTGTACAATAGGGCTTAATTTCAGGTAAATATCAGGGATGTTAGCTGTGAAATTTGCAGATAAAACCAGGCAGGACTTGAAAGAGTACACACAATACATTGGACAGCTGTTGTGAGACAGTGTAATGCTAATGAAAAGCCCCTTTTCCATCCCAACTGCCACTGGTGTGGCCTCAGAGAGAGACTGGAAAAGACAGTATTGCTAGACATAATCCCCTTCTCCACCATCATTCCTTTTACTTCTGTTTTGTGCCATTTTAGCTTGTAAGCCTGAGGGCAGGGAACTGTCAAATTAACAATTTTTAAGCTACGCTCGGAGCTTTTTTGGCTGAAGGGTGGGGTATAAAGACTCTGAATAAATAAATAGACTATTCTGAACTAAGAAACTATAAGCCAACTTTATTTTATCAG
The DNA here is from genome assembly GCF_019175285.1 of Sceloporus undulatus. Taxonomy (NCBI): domain Eukaryota; kingdom Metazoa; phylum Chordata; class Lepidosauria; order Squamata; family Phrynosomatidae; genus Sceloporus; species Sceloporus undulatus. Next base: position 152,629,909 of record NC_056526.1, read on the forward strand.
GACTGAGATGTATATGTAGTAGATGGGGGTTCTTCAAAATTCATCTGAAACTGAGGAATGGTTACATAGTGAGACTGGATGAACAAAGAATATATGAACTGGATTGTGCAAGAAGTCTCAGCGTCAACAGAAACGCTTAATCTAACTGCGATTTACAGAATAATATTCTGTGATATTACTTCCCCCAATACATAGGGTGGTATCCAGTCTTAGGGTACATCTACACTGTAGAATTAATGTCTGACACCACTTTAAGTGCTATAGGTCCATCCTATGGAATTCTGCGATTTGTCATTTTGCCTCACAAAACCATGTATCCCAGGATTCTGCAAGATGTAGCCATGGCAGTTAAAGTGATGTCAAACTGCATTATTTCTACAGTGTAGATAAACCCTTGGTAATGTTCAGAATAGATCAAGTGAATGCATGCAGCAGGTTTATCCTAACTAACTGAAGTCTTGTTTATATTTAAATAATGTTACTTTAACTGTGATTAGGCCTATTCTGTCTTGGGTCCCATAGTTGAAAAAATGTGAGAAATAGAACAAATAAATAAATCTAACTTGCAACTTTATTCATAGAAAGATGTACCTGTAAAGTGGTACTACTTAGAGTGATGCATCATGAACCAGTGCTGGACTGCAGGCCATTAGCTGGCTATTAACTATTAGTTTCAAAGAAAGAGAAAAACAGTTTTAACCAATGGACACAAATATGGTACTCATTCCTAGTACAGGTGGGCAGAAATTGCCCCCCCCCCCAATCTGATAGCCTTAGAAATAATTCTTTAAAGTTCATTCTCTGTGTTGCAGCATGTCTAGGTGCTTTCCATGATTTTGTCTGAAGCTACGCTTCTGCTTTTGACTTTGCTTTCTATATTGCAAATTACAGGCTTGGTCCTACCCCTTGTTTTAAAGGTGTTCCTCCCAATAACTAATTGATAGGACTAAGCAAGTGAAGGCTAAATGGCACCACAGAGTCCAAAATTCCCTTTCAGACTGTTTGGACCCTCGTTTCTATTGTGCTAAATGGAGCAGGAAGCATTGTACTGCAGAGACACAACACTAATGATGTTCTCTTGTTGGCTTCTTTCCCCTAATTTATACAGCATTTTGCTTTATTTCTAGCAGCAGATGTTTTTACAGTTTTATGAGCCTTGACTTTCATGAGACAACACAAATTTATACTGAGACTAGGCTTTGACCTCATATATTATATTTTATTAAATTATATTTATTTATCTCTTCCAACAAGCATTGAGATTATTCTGACTGGTCTAATAATCAACTAAAACTTAAGATGATTAATTGATGGATGTCAATTCAATCAGTAATGACAAACTTTAAGTCATAGGCTTTTGACATGTGGACATACGTTTTTCTTCCTGTTTGATTACAGTGTAATAAGGAATTAAAAACAAAATATTAAAGGTAGTATTTCCTTCTAATATGACTGCCTTTATTTATTCTATGGCTGAACATTCTTAGTTGAAAGGCTTCTTCCTTAAAGCTGGGATTAGTAAGGAAAAAGTTTTACTTTACCATAATCTGTTGGAGCTCTCACATTTTGGACAGTAGGAAAGGGCATTTCAGCTCACTGTTAGTTCATTTGTAAAACTCTTACAGTTTTTCTTCAATATCTTTTAAAAAGTATCCATAGTGAGTAGTCAGATACAAATGTATTTTATTTATGTTTCTTCATCACAAAGCAAAATTATGATAACAATTATTGAGTTGATTCTAATAAAAATATTGCTGGATTGTGGATTGACAGCCCTTATTTTGAGTTCAACATATTTGAGTTATGCACTTGAATATCTACATGCAAAAATGTTGTTCCATTTCATGTGACAGATTCTGCCAGTCCTTCTTGATGGAGTGGTCTATACAATGACAGAACAGTAAATTTGCTACAAAAATAACAACAACAAAAGGAATTGTGCTCCTTCCCACCCTGAAAGCTTGGTAAGATTCACTTGAAAGCAACATGCTTCTATAACACTAGGTCGTGGTACATTATCTCTTGTTACCAAGGGATATTTACATTTTCTAACCTTATGTAAACTTGTTAAGCATGTTCTGATCTTCTGAAATGTTCTTCCCATGGGAGTGGCAGGCATTATGAAGAGATTTTTTTCTGTGCACAAATTACTTTGTTGTATTATAAACCACACTATTGCTTTAGTTCTCAGGACAACATACAGTCAAGTATATTTGAAAACATGTACACACAATTAAACTGTGTCTTAACAACAGCAGCACTTCAATAGCAGTGTGAATTCTGTTGAAATAGAAATCTGTATTTTTCCTTTTTCATATGAATTTTCTTCCAGTACAAACATAACAGTAAACATTTGCATGTTAAAGTTTTGTTTGACTGAAGTAACAGAGTAAACATAGCCTTGGGTTTATTTTTGCATGCCAACATTCCTGTAATTTTTTTGTTGTTGCTCTTGAAAAGAAAGAGGAATTATTTCAAGAAAGTGGTAAAAATACCTGAATGAACCAAAGCTATATTCATACTAAGTGATGAATTAAACATTCAGAAATACTATAGCTTGAATGAACAAGAAATGGAATAAAATCTGACTATTTATCCATGTTATCCTTATCTGGAATGTTTGCTGAGCATCTCAGTGATTTGCCTGACAAATATTTAGGCTGCCATCCTATGTACATTTTGAAAGAATAAGTGTCATTAGCATAGTGGCACTTGCTTGTGATTAGATATGAACAGGATTGTACTATTAGGGCTAAGTCTCATATTGGTACTACGTACAATTAACACATTGAAATAAATAGGATGCAAATTAGTTTTGACTAAGAAATCCCAGTGAAATAGACCTAATTCAGGCAGACTAATCTTAGATTTAGTCTTTACTATTTTGATGCTTACACAATAGAACTGAGTAAATCACATATGTGGAAAACAAAATGGTGGCCAACAGACTGGAAACTATCAATATGCATCCCCATTCACAAACACACAAAAAGAGAGACACAAAAGACTGCAGCAACAATATGATAATAGCATTAATTTCCCATACAAGCAAAACTATGTTCAAAACTCTGCTGCACAGACTCCAATCATATATGGAGAGAGAAAATTCAGAGGGGCAAGAGGATTACAGGAAAGGAAGAGGCACTAGGGACCATATTGCTAAAATACTGTGGTTAATGTAACACAAGAAATTCCAGTAGAAAATCAGCATGTGCTTTATAGACTATAGCAAAAGATTTGACTGCATAAATCACAAACGTACCTATGGATGGCTTTATGCCTATGGGTGGCTTTATGGATGGTTTTCACCTGGGACTGAGAAGCTGCCTGAGCTAAGGCACCAGAATGTGGGAACTGAGGGGGAAGCGGAATATTCAAAAAGCCGTCCTCTGGAACATCTCCCTTGCTATTGGATTTTGCTGTCATTTATATTACACTGAAATTTTTTACTGCCAGGGGAGGGTCAAATATTGTTAGTAGATTAATATGTTATGTACCAATTCTTATGAAGTTATGTATCTTGGATTTTGTTTTTTGCATGGCTGTGTCTGTACCTTGGATTACGTTTGCTTTATTTTTTTATAGTTAATTTGTTTAATTATTATTGGAGTATGTTTTGTATTTAATTTTCATACTTATTTAATTTGTGCAGTATTCTTTTACTTGCTTATTGTATTTATATTGCTTATTATGTTTGTTTAAGTATTGGTTATGTGATCAGGAAGGGATTATTTTGTATTTTGTATTTTGTATTTTATTGTATTTTCTTTTCCCTTATTACTGTTAGCTGCCCAGATTCCCCGTGATTGGGCGGGATACAAATAAATCTATATTATTATTATTATTATTATTATTATTATTATTATTATTATTATTATTTTAAATTTATGAGAGTGGCAAGACATCTAACAGTTCTGATGAAAAAACTGTGGCGCGTTACAGACGGGCCTAAGAGGCGTCGTCCATGTGCCGCAATTACGCGTGAGGGGCAGCGCTTCTGGACGCGCCTTGCCCCTCGCACGTAACCGATATGTCAAGATAGCGGCGCCCTATACAGATGGCCACTGCCATCTTGACGTAGCGGACGCTCTGCGTCCGCATGTCCCAACCCAGAAGAGACATCGTGAGTGCGCGCTTTGGCACTTGCGACGTCTCTTCCAGGTTGCCGGAAGGAGCGCGATTTTCGCGCTCCTTTTTTGCAGCATGGAGGTGTCGTGCGGTTTGGCTGCTGCAGCTCCTCCACGCTGCAACCGGCAGCGGCCTGAGACCGCCTCTTTTGGGCGGTCTGTAACGGGCCTGTACTTAGAAAAAGAAGCTACTGTTAGAACAGAATATGGAACAGCATAATGGTTCTCAAAAGGAGTCAGGCAAGGCTGCATTCTATCTCCCAGTTTCTTCAACTTGTACAGATAGAATATCATAAGAAGAGCTGGTTGAGAAGCAAAAGAAGGAGATGAAAAGATAGGAGGAAAGAACATCAATAAAGCAGCTCCATAACCAGGTATTGGGATAAAGCCTCTAGTCCTAGATGGGGTCACACTCTCCTCAAAGGACTGTGTTCGCTGTCTGGGGGTGCTGCTAGATCTGTTGTTCCAGATGACAAATCAGGTGGTTAGGAGCGCCTGTTATCAGCTTCAGCTGATACACCATCTGTGCTCTTTCCTGGAAGTTAGGGACCTTCAAACTGTGGTGCATGCACTCATAACCTCTGGTCTTGATTTCTGAAATGCACTCTACATGGGGCTACCCTTGTAGTCAGCTCAGAAACTTCAATTAGTACAGAACATGCCAGCCAGGCTGGCCTCAGGTAAAAAAGGTAAAAAAAAAAATTAGTGAAGAATTGCATCCCTATGTATGCCTCTGATGGATAAAGATACGATTCATTTATTGACATTAGCTTTATATTTGATTCTTATATCAATCACAAAGGCCTCCTTTGACTGAAAAATGCCCTCTAGGAGCTTCTGCTGATTCTCTCCCCCCCCCATCACCATCTACCTGACCCTTTTAAACCTATCTTCCTCAAGCAAATGGCATGATTTACCAATGTGCTACCTCTTCACTTCTTCTTTGGTGGCAGCAATGAGCAAAAGTTTAATATCAACAGAACTTTCCAATTTCCATTGTTAGAGATGTCTGAAAATTTAATTTTAGTTTGGTTTTGATCAGAATTTTTCAAATTGAAATGCCAAGGAAAGCTTATCCCTATTTTGAAGTTGCATCTAAAACATGCTATATTTGTCTGAAAGATTTGTTGTTTGCAAATTTCTGTTCCCTGGCCAGTGCTGCCTTCTTGTTTGGGAGCAGCATTTGCAGGGAGGACGCTAAAAGAGAGTTATATGGAAATGGCTTTCTTACTCATGTTTGAATCAAAGTATGGGAACTCTTCTAGTATTTCTATTTTCCTGTAATCTAGGATGAACTCCTGTATATCTTTCATGGTCATTATTTTTTTCTTAATAAAGCCTACCTTTGCACTTTCCTCCTTGACTCTTTTCAGTAGTTGCTTGAGTCTCTCTTAGTTTCTGCTAATAGTATTTTGTCATCTGCATATCCTAGGTTGTTAACGTTCCTACCTCTGATCTTCACTCCTCCTGCTTCTGAGTCTAAGCCTGCTCTGCATACAATGTTTTCTACATACAGGTTGAACAAACAGAGTGATAGCATGCAACCTTGCCCGACCCCCTTTCCAATTGGAAACCATTCTGTATCTTTGTACTGAGTTCTGATGGCAGTCTCTTGTCCTGAGTACAGGTGACACATCAGGATGATCAAATGTAGTTGTACTCCTATTTCTTTGAGAATATCCCATAGTTTTTCATGGTCTGTACAGTCAAAGGCTTTATTGTAGTCAATAAAGCACATGCAGGTTTTATTTTAGAATTCCCTGGTATGCTCCATTATCCAATGTATGTTTGCAATGTAACCCCTTGTGCTTCCTTTCCTGAAGCCAGCTCATCCCATATATGGTAGGAATCTTTGCTTTATAATTTTGAGTATGACTTTGCTTGCATGTGAAATTAGTGCAATGGTCTTGTAGTTACTGCAGTCTTTTGTATCTCCTTTATTGTGTATAGAAGTGTATATTGATTTTTTACAGTCTGTGGGACACTGCTTGATTTTCCATATTTGTTGGCAGATTTTAGTTAGAAATGTACTTGAATTTGTGGATTGTAGCATTTCTATTGATATGTCATCTGTTCCTGATGATTTGTTCTTCCCAATTGCTTTGAGTGCATCTTTCACTTCACTTTCAGGTAAGGTATATAGTGTGATGCTCTAATCAATGGAAGAGTGAACAGATTTCAACAGAACCAACTACATCTCTGTGTGGTTGTAGAGGCTTTTGTTTCAACCCATTACTGAAATCTTTATAAGCAAACTTCTGCCCCAGGTGAATGCTTGTGGACAGTTGCCAAAGAAGAAATGTGAAAGGTTTATGGTTAAGTAAATGTGTGTGTGTGCATGTAGTGATAGGTGGTTTTTGATTTTGAAAATCAACACATTTTCTGTTAGGTTCACATAAGTATTGGCACAGTGTTTTCTCCCTGCAGTTTAAAAAGAGATGAGAGAGCACTGTTGTATTTGCTTCCCATACTCTTATTGACTCAGAAAAATTCTGTCACAGACACATATTTTCACATACTTATGAGATAGAAAATTTATTCAGAGAGCAGACCATCAACTTGTTCTGCATTTAAAACAGGACAGCAGAAACTGTGGCCTCCAAATGTTTGATTTCAAGACCTCACAGTCCCATCCAGCCTGGGCATTATGATTCCACTTTAATTGCCATGGTGCTGTCCTGTAGAAACTGGAATTTGTAATTTGGTGAGGCACAAGAGTTATCTGGTTGATAATTCTAGATGTCCCTCCTTTTAACTTTTATTGGTAATTTGAGTTGTCACTTTACACTTGGCAGACTCAGAGGCAGGGTTATATCAAGGCAAGAGTAAATATTGGACTAGAGAGTGGGCAAGAACCAAGGGGTTTGTGTATGTGGCTGAAATATCAAAGCCTTTATAGCTGTAAGGCAATAGTCAGTGTTTTATGAGATTCCACATAATGATTTTGAGTTCATTTAAGGTTAGTAGCGTTTGCCTCAAATAAACCTGAGATGTTTTTTCTTCACCCACTATTGTCTCTCTTAAATTCCTTGGACATTTCAGCACCTTAAGAAAGAGATCTTGACATCTCAGGTCTACACTGCATTGTATAACTAGAAGCAAGTACCTTTGAGGACTGTTGAAATTATCTCCAGGATAGTATCTGCTGCTCACACTCTCAAAGACGATTTAAAACATATATTGTTAGAGTAGGAGAGGAAAATGCAATTGTCTATATTTTGGCTAAGCCTGTTGTGTTCTGTATAGTATGGTGGATGTATTCAGCTGCTACTGCAAAGTTCTATCTGCAGTTGCTACTAAAATAATCTATCACTGGCCAAAAGCTATCACCATTAATATTTACTTAACCAAGTAAATTCCATAGTTGAAACACAAGAAATTATTTGTGATAGTTCTGTCTCCTAAAGACAAAATATATTTTCTTTTTTTCTCTTTCTTTCTTTTCTTTGCTGAGCTTCAAGCATCCAGTCAATACTTTAATATAGCATAGTCTTATGTATGTTCACTCAAAAGTAAGCCCAACTGTTTCCAAAGGTGCTTCCTGCTGAATGAGTATGTAGGTCATAACCCTAACAGCATAGACTTGTTAGTCAGAATTACCTCCATTCCTTGTGTATCTAAATGGGGTCTACATCATGAACTTATGTGCCACAAAGTTGTTAGCATGCTGGGAAAGTGAGTGTTGTTTGCTACAGAAGCAATAGCATTATTCATCTTTTACTAATTTGTTTGTCTTTTCAAAGATGGAACCATTTTTGAGATGCTGCAGCACCTCAGCCATAACATGCTAGCCTTGGTGAGGGATCATGGAAATGGTGGGTAATTAACTTTTGAATGACCACATTTGCCACATTTTTGCTTTGGAAAAAAAGGCTCATCAGGTCCAGGGGGCTGAGGCAAAATAATATTTGGAAATGTACTCCATGTGATTTAAAAGAGAAACCCTTTTCACTCAGTTCCAACAAAAGCTAATTACAAGCCACATCCTAATTTAGCTGTAGAGGATTTGTCCCTTTTTAGTCCTATTATTTTACTAGGAATTAGCACTACTAGCTTGGAAAATGTATGTATATCCACTTTCCTGTATTTGTTTCTTAGAGAGCCATCTAATATGAGGATGAGGATGATCTATTAAAATGTTTGAGTTTAAAATGCATTTTATTTTCCATGTTACACTTATTGCAAGTAATCTGATATTTCTGGTGTAACCCAGGAGACTAGTTTACAAAGTCCCAGATTGACAGGCCAAGGCGTCTGGATAATCAGCAATAATAAAAACAAATAATTTGTACTAGGATAGCAATTATAAAGCATTTAAGAACAACATTAACAGAGTATTAACTTTTATCACTTACAAAATCATGAAACAACAAAATTCAGTGGTTACATGGTATCAGTGGGGGTTTTATTTGTTTTTGGCTTTGTTTGTTTTGCTCAGGGGATGTGTATCCTTCTAAAGCAGACAGACAATATTTAACAAACTAATATCTTCTCAGTATGGTAGAAATTGAGTGAAAATTAATGATGATAATAAGCTTTACTTATATTGTTTTGCTGCTGTCATAGCCATATCCACCATATCTAGTTTACCATTAGGAATCGAGGCTCCTTCTTCTTGATCCAGAGGATACCTCCTAATTCAGCCATACTGAGCTAAGTACTTTGAATTTAGGAAAATTCAAAACAAGAAGCAGACGTTACAGCTTTCTTGAACAGACCAATTCAGAAAACCAGTTTTCTGACACTGATATCACATCTGCTCAATCCAGAGACTTCATGTTGCTTGGTAGGCACACTGATCAGTGTTGAATACACATATTCTTGAACCCAAAACACAGCAACACAGGAAGCTGTCTATCATCTTTGGTGGCACATTGGACAGATTCAGGTTGGTGTCATACACACATGTTCCTTTACCATGCAGCTGGACATTTTTTTATTGTTGTGCAGTAGAATAAGCATGGCACAGTGGCTTGAGCACTGGGTTGAGACTCTGGAGGCCAGTGTTCAAATACCCACTCAGATACCCCCTCAGGCCTGCTGAGGGGGCAGGCGGATGGCTGAGGCAGCAGGGGGGGGTATGGGAGGGGTGTACACTGCTTCTCCTTCCCTGGTGCCTTGGCTCCCTAATCTGAGAAAGCCAGGGCAATGGGGAAGGCAGGAGGGGTGCTTTCCAGGAAAGCAGCCAGATGCTGATAGCAATCCCAAAAACAACCAAACAAAGGTGCTCCTTATAGAGTTTTTGGAGTTAAAGCAGCCTCAAAAAGCAAATTTACAAATAAAGGCAGCCTAATAAGAAAGGTCTGTGGGATCGAGCCAATGGATCTAAACAAGATCATAGTCAAACAGTCCAAGAAGGGTTCGAGAGAAGCAAGATGATCAGGAAGTCTGAGAATCAAGGGGTCCAAGCCAAGAAGACAAACTGAAGGTCAGGAAGCAACGTGCTTTCACCAGCAAACTCAGATAACCTCTGACAAAAGCTTTGGCATTCTTCCCAGACTTTTATCACCAGTCCTCATTAGTGCAGGTGGTCTTGATAAACTGGTATTTTTCATAAAGCCTCCTCAAGCACCGGAGGCACACCCTTTATGTTTTTCTCTGGCTGAAAGTAGGTATGTGATCTTCCACCATGCCCACAATACTAGAAGACCCTGCTGCTGTGAGGTTTGGCTCTTGGTTGTCTTCTAAAGCCATAGCTTCTGCTGGAGCTCTCAAGGCAGAGCTAGGGCCAGGCTCAGGCTCAGGCTCAGAGTCCTCTGAATCCTCAGCCAGGCTGGGCATGACAGGTGCTTGCCCATTCAACCTTTCTTCTCTTGTGCCTTGGCTCCCTTATCTGAGGCAGCAGAGAAGGTAGTAGGAGCACTCACACACTCCTTCTTCTGCAGTACCTTGGCTCTGTCATGAGAGAGAAGCAAGGCAGTGGAGAAGATAGGAGGAAAGGGCACTCATTCTCCTTCTCTGGTTCCTTGGCTCCCTCATCCAACAGAGCTACAGCAGCAGAGAGGGCAGGAGGAGGAGGTGCTTAGTCAAAATTGCCAACACACTGAAAAACAACTGGTGGGGGTCAGTAGCAACATCACACATACCCACAGTGGGAGGAGGACCCAAGCAGGTATTACCTCTACTCTGAGGTGTCATTCTGTTACTCTAAAGAACAACTCACTATGCAAGTTCCTTCCATTTGATATAAACATAATATTAAAAGGGCTGTCACAAGGCTTGAAAACCAGACATCATCCCAGTGCAAAGGAAGCTGCTTGACCATATAAGGAATTCTTGTAGTCTCAGCATGGGATTACTTTAACTTGTAGCCAAGAGGAATCTGGGGGTGACTGAAACTGCATAAGCCCTTCAGTGATGGGAACAACTGTGCATGTGATATCTGTGTTTGCAAGTGAACAGAAGTTCAGAAATATCTCCCTCCAGGAGAGATATGCTTTTGTTAAGGCGAATCTGCATGGATGATTGGGCAAGTCTCAAGTTCCCTGTTCATTCTCTCATCTGGAAAATCCATTCAAGGCTTGAAATTACTCTGGAATAGATTTTATCCTACATATGTGCCCACTTGGGCTGTACTAATTCAGTCTCAGTTGAGGTCAGAAAGACTCTCTCTTGGTATCTCCCTTGACTCCCCAACATGGATGGATCCATAAACAGGTGCTGAGCCATTTCACTTCATAGAATCCCCATTTAGAACCTTCACTTCTGGAACCAATACCATATTACCTTTTGCAGTCCTGAAAATCATTATCTGCTAACACTTTTTATATTGTTAGTTCTTGTATGTGCATATGTTTTTTTGTTTTTTATTATTTTGTTTTTGTTTTTTTATTATCCCTTTTGCTTTATAAATAAAACTACATTTGCACCATTCATTCTGGAATTAAGTTTTTTGAAACTGTTATACACAAGTCTGACCCCAGCTTTAATTACTGGAAGCCCTCTCTTTATCAATGACTTGGATGACAGAATTCGGGGCATACTTATCAAATTTGTAGATAACACTGGAGCATGTCCAAAGGAGGGCAACTAAAATAGTGAAGGGTCTGGAAACCATGCCATATGAGGAACGACTTAGGGAGCTGGGGATGTTTAGCCTGGAGAAAAGAAGGTTAAGAGGTGATATGATAGCCCTGTTTAAATACTTGAAAGAATGTCATATTGAGGAGGGAGCTAACTTGTTTTCTGCTGCTCCAAAGACTAGGACCTGGAGCAATGGATGCAAGCTACAGGAAAGGTGCTTCCACCTCAACATTAGGGGGAACTTCCTGACAGTAAGGGCAGTTTGACAGTGGAACAAACTCCCTTGGAGTGTAGTGGAATAGCCTTCCTTAGATGTCTTTAAGCAGAGGCTGGACGGCCATCTGTCGGGGATGCTTTGATTTAGATTTCCTGCTTGGCAGGGGGTTGGACTGGATGGCCCTTGCGGTCTCTTCCAATTCTATGATTCTACCAGACAATAGCCACATGAAGGGAAGGAGGTCTCTTCTGCTAGAGGTCTGGGCACAGAAAGATGATTTGTTCACCCATCCAATCAGTGAATTGGGCTGTGACACTCAGAAGCAGATCCTCTGTTACAATTCCTTGTTGTATCTATACTCACATCAGCTTTCCTCACTCAGACTGTCAGGAGGACAGATCTCAATTTCTTGGTCTGAATGATGCCTAGTAAAGGTGTGTGTATGTGTGTTTTCTTTAGCCAGGCATTGCTACTTAGTTACATATTTCTACTTTTATTAATTAGGAATACAATACATCTCATCATGAATGTGCACTGGGAAATCTAGTGATCTGTATGTCAACTAGTTCTTCTATCCAAGTCTTGCTGGCTGTTGATGGGAAGATACAATCTGCTGTTCATTCAGATTTTTCTTAACCTCCATAATGGATTTAAAGTGAGATAGGAAACAAATAAATTGATTTGAATGTCACAGTCCTAATAGAACAGAGGTGAGAAACCTAGGTGTCTCAGAGGGTTGAATGTCCTGCAGATCCTACTGAGAACTACAACACCTCCTTCTCCTTGCCACTGAAACAATAAATGATTTTTTCCTGCTTTTTTTAAACAAACAAACAAACATTAAGACAAGGTTTGTGCAGCATGTTAACACCTTTCCCCCTGAAACTAACAGCATTCTGGAACCTCCTGGAAGCACTTCTTTTTAACAGAAATAAAGCAGAGACCAGTGGTGGCTGGTTGGGACAATGGACCTCCTCTGGGATTTAGTCCGAAATTTAAAGTAGCTAACATGGTTGAAACACCTGCCTTAATAAAGTTGGTTAATCACATTAGGTAGTTCCTTTAATGGGAAGGTTAATGGGAAGGTTAAGCCATTCCAGGTTTTGACTAAAACCTGGAATGGCTTAACCTTCCCATTAACATGGGAGCTACCAGCAGCCATTTTGCACACAAATTAAGAGGTAAATTGTCTTCCTGGGAGGCTTCTATTAACTTCAGAAATGGAGCATGGAAGCTTTGGAAGTGAGGAGGCAAGAAAAAAGTGTGTTTCCCTCATTTCTAGTATCATGGCAACTTTAGTGACAGAGGTGGGGTGTGTGAAAAAGGAGTGGGAAGCATATGCTGTGTATCTCTAAGATAGATATTATGCTCAAACAGAAATTTATCTTCAGTAATGTATGACACTTGGGCACTCCGCTTCTTATTTAAACTCCTCTTCTCCAGTCTAACAATGTTTAGTTTCAGTTTTCACTTGAAAAAGTTTAGATCAACGTGAAATGTGGGCACCTTTACTTTCCAATAAAAAGCGGTTGCCCGACTCGGCGGGCTGACCGCTTTGCCGCTAGACGCAGCGAACGGCTACAAGCCCCAGAGTGCTCTGGGGCTTGCCCCAGCTCCCTATTGGTGTGCGGGGTGAAGGGGAGCCCCTTCTGCCCCGCGACGCTCTGGGAGCTGGGCTCGGTGACCGGGAGTTCCGGTCCTCCAGGGCAGATGATTGGTTCTGCGGGCCTGGAGGAGGAGTCTCCTGGTTAGGTGGTACTGAGGCCGGGGCTTAGGCCTATATAGGCCGTGCTGCCAGCCCCGGCCCTCAGTCGGCGCTTGGCTCCGGATGGTTAGGAGCCAAGCAGGAAGGGAGGAGGAGCTGAGCCTTCTCCCACCCACCCACCGCTTGGGTTTGGGTTTTTTGTCACAACTTTGGGGCGGCAGCATAGGCCAGGATCTGCACGGTGTGGTACCAGGGCTACGGAGCTCTGGTTTGGGAGTCAGTCGGGACCCGGGGGCGAATAGGGCAGGCGTATGGCCATTGCGGGGGCCATAACGCGAGAGCGCCTCCTGGTGACTAGGGGCTTAGCGAATATGTGAACGCATGGCAGAGATGCGGTTATACGGTGTGCCTTAGCCCCTAGGTCATCCCAATACCTGGTGGGTGCCAGGTTGTGGTTAATCAGACAAACGTGGGGTTGTTTGATTTCGCAGATCCTGACCTCATGCTTTGTGCCAACCCTACCAATGGTTTGCTTAATAAAGTTGTGGCCTTTCCTCCAGCATGGTCTCCTGTGGTTATTCAGCAGCAGCATCTGAGGCAAACATTAGAATGTTGTTGGGTCCTCCCCTCCCCAGGTTTTCCAGGACAAGTCCCAGTTTATAATTTTAGCACAGCTAAGTTTTGGAGAGCTCCATTGCTTCATTGCATTAATTTCCCTTAATATTAACTTCTTGTGCTCTGATTCTGGTGACAATGGTCAGTGTGCATGTGACTCAGCATATAGAACTCAACCATCAGAATTTGATATAGACAGCTTGTACTTTTTGGCTCCACCTCTCCCCTGACACATATATAATGATGCAGCAGAGGTGTAGAATGAAAGCCATTTTGCAGGTGACCATAGCCCTCATCCTCTATGAACTTGCTAAGATTATGAGATCTTCAGTGGACACACTGTTGTATGACCCAGCACTCCAAGAGGATAGATTAGAGGAGTACATGATACAGGACTGTCTCTGTTATAAAATTATCTTTCAAAGAAAATCAGTCTGTTTCCATCAATGTTGAGTTTCAAGGCCACACATTATACTGTAACAGAGAAGGCATTCCAGGTACTGTTAAATCAGATTTGTTATGATGAAGAGTAATCATAGGAGGCCACATAGATACAAAGTACTTTTTATCTAGAAGGGATACAAAAATCCCTGATGGCAGAGTTGGACCACCATTTGGTGGTCTATATCCATAGGCACTTGCCTACAAAAGAATACTGCAGAAAATTCCTATATATCTTTTTACATTGCAAATATTCTCCATTGAAAACTACATAACTTTATTTATGCTTTCTTGAATATTACTTTAGATGAGGTGTGTCTACAACAGATTAATAAGTTTTCTAACATTTGAAATGGAAAGTATTTTGTTTTGTTTGATTATTAATTTAAAAAGGGCAGAAAAAGAAGAAATACCTAGAAGACTGCTTAGGTTTAATCCATAAATCTGAATATTATTTCAAACCAATAGCATTGTTATTATTATTTTTATTATTAAGCTTTATTTATAGAGTGATGCAAATTTACACAGCACTATATAGACAATCAGTTAGAAATAGAATAGAATAAAATAAAATAAACCTGCCTACGGTGTACATTCTACTAAAGTAATTTAACAAAAAAACATACGAATACATATTAACATTAAATAATAAAATATAGCAAGCAAATAAAAATAAACCTATAATAGCAATCATTGGCTGTTACAGACAGGCCAAAATAAAGCTGCTTCGAGTCACTTTGGAGGTATGGTATTTCAATGATGCATGCGTCCTAAGAGTCCAAAAGCCACACCAAAGCCACGCTCTAGACCTAAGGACTGGAGTGCAGGTTTGGTGTGGCTTTTGGACTCTTAGGACTCATGCATCATTGAAATACCATACCTCCAAAGTGACTCGAAGCAGCTTTATTTTGGCCTGTCTGTAACAGGCCATTGCTTCACTTCACTTATTCTTTCCAGGATACCATGAAGGACTTTCTTCACTGCTGGCCCTGGCAGAACAGCAATTCTCCTAAGTAATGCCCTTTTTTATAGTGAATTGCCAGACAGTCTGCATCCTTTTCCTAACTATGTTTTTCTGTCATTCACACTCTTCTCATAATTTGCTAGAGTTTCTTACAGTGCCTTTGAGCTTGGATTTTTCTTTTGTTTTTGTTTAAGGACAGTATTATGCCAATTTTTCTGTTCTTTATACAATGGCTTCCTCCAAATGTTTTATATTCTTGTGTGAACAATTCAAGAATGAGTGATGATGCCAACTTCTTGCAATCCTCAAAGAATGCTTTCAAGTCTGATGCAGATAGCTCTTGTCTCCCTCATGGCAATTTTCTTTACAGACTGGACATTGTCTATCATACTGTATGCAGGGGGGAAAAAACAATAACAACCTCTATTTCATTTGTACAAATGGTAAAGAGTACTTGCAAGCTTGCTGGACATAAGGTGACATATTTTCAACTAGAAAAAGTGACAAATAGGTGATTAATTTGTTTCTCAGATCAATTTGAAATATACACGCTTACCTAGAAGTAAGTTCACTTGAAGCCCATGTGATTTACTTTGGTGTAGAGATGCCTCTAAGCCTCTGGTCTAGGAAGGGAATGACTACAATCTATAACTTGAAATGCTTCCCTGACACTTTTGACAGTATAAATGGTGTTGCCTATTTGTCTTTTTTTCCCCCAGTGTGAATCTACCAAGATAGTGATGCACAAATACAAATCCAGCAAGGCAGGATTTTTAAAAACTAGTGTGAACACAGAAGGAGGCCACAGTCATAACGATAATAGAATTCTTTAAACTGAGATACTGTATGCTTGCCACATTAGCAAGTGTGAGGGCTCTTATTGTGTGTTTTCAAGTCAGATGACTATTTCTCAAAGTTAAAGTGGACTGCTTTTCTATGGCTCCATTCCAACTTTCATGTAAACCGGTTTGCGATTCGCCTTCAATCCGTGTTGGTTATGTGGCAGTTCTTTTGAAAAAAAATCAATTCTGAGGCGTTTTGAAAAAGTGGGAATGATAGATCTGAATTGCATCATTCTGGTGGGTTGGGATTAATGGCAGAGGAGTGTTTACCATCTCTCCTCAGTTTTTGGTAAATCTACCATTTCCCCTCTCTCAGCGCTGCCTTTATGCTTGTGGTATGACCTATGGGTACTTGATTTTTTAAAAAAAAACTGATAGAAGATTTGATTCATTGATTTTCCTATACCACATTTGTCCTTTGTTTTTTTAGGGGCTTCCATATAACAGTTTCCTCTCCCTGTACTTTTGCACAGTCTTTAGCAGATTTTGCCTATGGAGATGATTTTTCCCCTAAGCACATGAAAAGCAAACTCTATGTCATACATTACAGTATAAAATGTGTTTTTTTAAAAATATATAAATTGGATTTTCATCCTGCCTCTTCTATTGCAGAAATGTTGTTGCCATGATGTGGGACATTTCCTTAATACCTTTCCTTATGATACTAGCCCCTCAGCCTTTTGGTGATCAAGTCCATCAGGAGTTTAACTCACAGTGAGGCTTACAATCTGAGAGAAATGAGACAGTTCAAATTCAATCTATATGACCTTATTAGCCGCTGGTCAAAAAAGGGAACTGCAATGAGATGAGTAATAGATTTCAAGGAACCATTTTTACATTGACCCCCAAAGCTACTCATATGATATGCTTGTCTCCTTAATAAAGATGTTCTTAATAATCATGTAGTTCTATGGAATGATGTCCTCATGCTAACCATATTTAAACTTTGCCTGGTTTGACAAAGATACAGGTTTTGTTAGATAGCCCATAACTGGTACATGCAGATAATTATGCTGCCTAGGTTTGTTTTAGCAGGAGAAACTCTATCATCAGATATAAAATGTTTCAATAAGATAACATTTTTGAAATATAACCATCTTGATAGAACCTGGTTCTCTGATATAGTCAGCAGTAGCTCCAGGTAACCCCTTCTTCATGATGAGATGACAGCACAGAGTTGGGGACAGATTTGCACCACCCATCCATACTCCATAGAAATATCAGATGTTCCTTGAATATCAATTATAGATATTTGAGTACCCACCCATAAAAAGCCTCTTAATATCTAAAGTCACACATCAGGTCTAGTAAGCCAATTATGTCATTAAATCTTTTCAGGAGTCTAAAAAGAATTTTCAAATGTGGAGAGAAAAGGAGTGCAGGTTTGAGATATGTTTCATTCCCTCTGCTTCTCTATAAATGCCCAATGCTGAATATAATTGTCTAATAAATAAGATTCTGTATGCTACATCATGGAAAGAGCAAATTATCAATATACAGAAAGAAAAAGAGAATTTTCAGACTTCAGTTAGACAAACTGAATTCAGTTTTTGATGCTCATGCATGTGAAGTACATAAGGGTTCCCTCCCATATATATATATATTTTTTGCCAGAAATAAAGTTACCATGTTTATTTTCTAGCCCTGTTTGTTCAAATGTTCAAATGATGAACTAGTCTGCAAATGGCTTGCATTTTTATGTGCTTTCATAACAGTTTTATGGGAAAGTAATTTCACAAACTCTTAGGGGTGAAACAGGCAGCCACAACTGGACTGAGACCAGCTTGACTGCATGGCCCTCTCCTAAAGTGGGCTGCCATGGCAGGCATCAAGCCATGCCACCAGGGGTCAGTGTAAACGGACTCTTTTTTTGCTCCAATCCAAAGGGCCAGAGCACAGCATTGGAGTTTTTAAAGGGTAACCACAATTTGAGACTTGTTTTGTATATAAAATAACATTTTTCTGCCTAGGAAACTAAATTTTTGAAAGGAAAATCCTATCTGAATGCAGAACTATCAGTTACTGCACAAAAAATGCTGCTTTATAGTCAAATAATCCATACACTGAATTTGCACAGAATAGATCCCCATTATAACCTTTAATGTGCAGAAATTAATGTTTCTGCATTCAAATATTTTCCTTTCAAAAATGTGGTTTCCTATCTTGAAAATGCTGTTCTCATTGCAAAAGTTCCACATGTGAATTTTGTGCAGAATAAGTCTTGAACTGCAAAGACTCTCATCACTCTCTCTATAATTCTTCTTACAGGATTTGTTAACACTTCAAAAAATGGTTTTTCAACCATTTTCTTTAAATGTTTCAATATTCTTACCATTCTTAATGGTACCCAGGCTGTCAAGGAACAAAATACAGTTAGTCCTTGGTATCTGCCGAGGATGCATTCCAAATGCTCCCACGGATACCCAAATACATGGATGATCAAGTCTCATTTTCCTTAGTTGTGGCATGGCCACAGGGCTTCACCACCATTGAGACATGCTGCTCTGTCCCTCCATCTAATCTGCCTCATGGCTGCCTCCAACAACTGCCACCCCTTCTTTCCTCTTTCTCCTCCTTCTTTCTTCCTCCTCCCCCTCTCCTCCCCCTCTCAATGCCAGCTCCTGGGAGGCCAGAAGAAGGCGGTGTCAATGGTAGCTGTAAGAAGGGGTGCGGTAGTCCTGGAGGTGCCTTGAGGTTCCCTGTGTGGGTGGTTGGGAAGCTAAAGGGTGGTAGTGTGACATCCCCAGGGAGCTGTCATGCCTCCCTCCCTCCACACCCCACCCGTCTCTGTGTGCCGACCTCCAGTGCCTGGCTATGGGAGCCATGCAGAATGCAGATGCTGAGAACTAGCCTCAGGATCCAAATACCTCAAGTGGGAAAGTGTTAAATGCCTCCACCACCATTCTCTGGCTACCTGGTAACAAGTTGCTGGGGCGAAGGCTGTTTACGGCCACCTTTACCATTCCTGCAGCCACCGTTTATTCCTTCCTCCTCCTACCTCCTCCTCCTCTTCCTTTCTTCTTGCTCCTCCTACTCTCCCCCTGCAGCCACTGCCTCTTCCTCCTTCTTCCTCTTCCTCTCTCCTCCTCCTCCTCCTTTTCCCCACCTCCTGTTTCACCTCCTCCTCTGTTGCCCCTACCCCACAGGCTTGCCATCTGCAATGCTGAAATCTGTGGATGGGAAGTCCACAGATATGGAGGGCCTACTGTATAAGGAACACATGTGAATTTGCCTGTCCAAAGAATCTCAGTTAAGAGCGTTTTAGATGGTGGCAGGGCACTTCTCTTTGAACTGATTCTATGTATTTATTACATTGATTTTCTGTTTTCCCCCCACAGAATTCAAGGATTAATTTATGGATTTTACCACTCCCATTTCAGATCTTGCAGGAATCCTTTAAGACAAGTAAGGGTAGATTTTTGGTGGGTTCAATGATAGGGGTTGAGTTTTTCTCAGTATTTTGAAGCACCTAAAAGAATAACACATTTTTATAGTAGAAGTTTTTACTGGGCTGGAGTCTACCCTTTGGAGAAATTTCAAATAAGAATTGCAAGGGAGATCCAAATAAGGTTATGACAGGCTGGATGTACTCCCACCTGTGCTCCCAACAGGAGATGTGTTGGATCATGGGAATAAGTAATTTTATCTGTTATTGTTATATTTTCATGACAGTGAAGAGTGACCCTTGTGGGATTTTCTACTTCATGGGCTAGAATAACTTGGCTTCCTTTGGATACTAGGGGTTTTATACTGGGCACAATGTGCTGCTCTTCTAAGGCAACACTTTCCTGGAATATAGTGTGACTTTGGTATCTGTTGAGATTTGCTTCCAGAATTCCCCATGGACATAGTACCCAAAGACAGCCAAGTTATTCATAGATCCATAGAAAAATATAGCTGGAAGAAATCACAAGGATCACAAAGGTCATACAGTCCAAACACTTGTGATCCAGAATACACAATCAGTATTCTTGCTGATATTTTGACTTGGCTAAAAACAAAAATACACAAAGTTGTACTTGCATGCA
Organism: Sceloporus undulatus; assembly: GCF_019175285.1. Lineage (NCBI taxonomy): Eukaryota > Metazoa > Chordata > Lepidosauria > Squamata > Phrynosomatidae > Sceloporus > Sceloporus undulatus. The sequence goes on from NC_056526.1 coordinate 152,649,871, forward strand.
TGCAATGAGCCCTTAGCATTTGTTTACACAAATCAATTCATTACTCAGTTAGTGATGAACACACAATGGCTTACAGTTACATCTGTCTAACCCTAGCTGGAAGAATACAACAGCTTCTGTAACATATTCTCCTAAATACATTTTACTTTATATATTAAGAAAAGTGCTCTCTCTCTCTCTCAGTCTCTCTCTCTCTCTCAGTCTCTCCCTCTCTCTCCCCCCCTCTGTCTCTCTCTGTCTCTCTCTGTCTCTCTCTCTCTCTATATATATATATATATTCAAAAGTAGGTGAGCTTTATTGATATACATTCAAACTTACACACAAATAGCATGGGTAAAAGAATTACTCTCTCTCTCTCTCTCTCTCTCTCTCTCTATATATTATATATTATATATATATAATATATATATATATAATGAACTACTTTCTAGTTCTTTCTGAAAATCAAAATGAGCAGGAATCTTCCTTATATCTGAAATCTAGATATATCTGGAGGTTTTACTGTATTTTACCTATACAGATATGTGCCACTAGAGGCCATCCTAATCCGCCCCTGGCCCTTTTAAAAAAAATTAAGGAAAATATGCAAAATCAGGATTTACACATGAGAGTCTTATAAATAGGGAACATAAAAATCTACAACTAGTCAAGGTGCATACTCTGTGTCTTTTGTCAAAATCCATGGAAGTAACCCACACTAACCATCCACTATGTATGTTACTTCAAAATTGTTGTCCAAAGATGTTTCCTTTTCAGGAGTTATCTGTTTGTCTTCTAAAATTTTCATGGCTGAGAATTAAACAGGGAGTGTAAATTCTATTTATGCTTCTAATCAACTGAAGTATAAATGACTGATAATGTATATTATGAAGAAATTCAAGAGAAACAAACAGCAGACCTTAATCTGCCAAAGGGACATAATATTTCCTTTTCTTATAACTAATAAAGCAAGACACATTCATGATAATCCATTTTTCATTCTGTTTCTCACTTCATTTTTTGTTTGCTTTCTTTGTCCTTGAAGTTTGCCCTGAAATTATAATTACATTTATGTTCATCAAGACTAATACCTTCCTAAACTGCATATATTTAATTTTAATTTTAAGCTCTGAATTTTCCTGACTGTATGCATACAAGTAAACAGACTTTATCATGATAATGTTCAGATCACAGATACAAAGATACAAGGCAGTGGGACATCTCACAAATATGGCAGAACCTGAAAGATTCATGGTTGTACCTGATAGGAAATAGTTCTCCTTCTTCAGCAATGGGCAGACACTGCAGCATCCCAAAATAACAGAATTCAAGATCTATATAAAGAAGATCATTGATTGTGTAAAGCAACAAATCATATGTAATCATATATCTTGATCTCAATGGTCCTAAGTTACTGCTTATCTGCACAAATAAATATGAAATGAGCCTTGTCATAAATATAATTACATTTGGAGCAGTTGAAAGCACCTCTAAGTTTTTTTTTTAAAAGTCTCCTTGAATTCCACTAATATGCAAGCATTCATCAAAGGAGGGGCTGGATGATCTAAGACATTCAAAGTGCCAGAGGTCTAAGTCAATGATGTGTTTGTTTTAAATGGATCACATTACTTTAAGAGAAAGATAGTATGTATGACAAAACATGGCTCGTCATTACTCACTTGTAAGACAGAGGTTTTAGTTCTGAGTTGTAGCATCCATGCCTTTATCCATTCACATAATTAATTTAATCATTTTGAAAGACTATACCCTCCCAAAGTCCTCATAGTTTTCTAAGATTCATTTCAGCTCAAACTTCACAAAACAATTAATCAGTCTAGGAAGGAGAACTGATGTCTTCATTTGTACAATAAGAATCAACAATTTTACACAGTCCCTGAGAAACAAGGGGCCCTCTCACAGTACATCATTATAGCACTATGATTCCAATTTAACTACAATTGAAACATCATATAGAAGCCTGGGATTTGCAGTTTATGAAGGGGTTACGTAGAAACCTCTTCCAGAGAGCATTAGTGCCTCATTAGACTATAAACGCCAGGATTCTTTAGAAATCATAAATTCAGAGAGCCATAATGGTTTGTAAAAGAGCTCAAGTTTTCCTGAAAATATATTGAGGTGTAAATCCCCTCAATGCAGCCCTCAAAACATCCAGACTCTCTGGCCTGTCCATATATATAAAACGTAAAGGTAAAGGTAGTCTCTTTACATGAATGTCTAGTTGTAACTGACTGTAGGGGACAGTGCTCATCTCCACTGCTAAGACAAAGAGCCAGCATTGTCCAAGGACTACTCCAGTGGTCATGTGGCCAAGATGACTGCACTGAACACTGCTACCTTCCCAGTGAAGTGACATCTATTTATCTACTTGCATTTGTATGCTTTCAAAGTGCTAAGTTGGCAGAAGCTGGGACTAGTGATGGGAACTCAACCCATCATGCAGCACTTGGGCCTCGAACTGCCAACCATCCAATCATCCAGTTGTCAGAATTGGTGTCTTAACCATTAAGCCACTGTGGTCCTTTTGTCCATATAAGAGAGAGAGAGAGAGAGAGAGAGAAAGAGAGAGAGAGCGCAAACAAAAAAGAGTGAATTGTGAACCCCTCTACCCACAAAGGCCCCAGTGTGCAACTATATCTGTATTTGATACCAATACAGAAATAGTAATAGCATAGAATCATAGGAAACAAATTGATTCATAGTTTCTTCTGTTGCTATTACTATAATATACCAATCTTCCTAATTGAATTATGCATTTCTATCATCTGCCCATCCCAGGTCGCTCTATATACCTTGGATGGAGTTATGAATGTAACAAATGCATTAACAGTGAAACTGAATAGTGTAATTCTTTCTTGGGCCTCTATCAATAGTAATATTTCCGGTGTATTTAAATCTCTTTTGACACATCTTCTTATCCTATTGCTTTTTCTTCACACTGATTTCAGCTGACTGCTTAAATCAAATCACAGCTAGATAACACACTAGGAGATTGTGAATTCCCTGCTTCTTTCAACAGGAAACTTGCAAATTTGCTTTCACACCCCCAAGGAATCCTAATATTTATTTGTCTGTCAGGCATCACAGAAGATTATTTTCACTTTATGGGTCTCTTATGAGTAACATGCTCTGCAATGGGGAAAACCTTCAACCTAAACAAAGCACTCTTGAGACTGTCAGTTCCATAAAATCTTTAGAAGAAATTTGTAGATATTTTCAGTGATCCTGCTTCATGATCTTACAAGCAAATGATAACCATTATTGTGGATGTGCATGTGCTTCTATGTATAACTTTCTTGTATGAGGATGTATTTGTTTCAGATGTGAAACTTGGATAACTCTTTATCTTTTATGGTTTGAAAATCTCTTTGAGACCATAATCTATTGATATTAGAAATGCTGCAATGCTTGTTATCTTTTTTAAAAATAAATAAATAAATAACCACCCCACCAACACACACTACTATGTTTACTTTCCACAAACAAAAAGGTAATTTATTAACTCACATTCTAGTGAAATAATTTTTTCCAATAACCATACATTTTACACTACACAAAAGATTTGTGTAACTTTCTGATTAAAAGAAAAACATGTATATAGCTGTTCATTTACACTCAAGCTGAACAATTTGAGGTCCTCCAGATCAGAGTTTGGAGAGTTACTTCCAAGAAGAATAAGTAGAAGGGTGTGCTGAAGCCATTCATTACTGAGCCGTGGTACCTAGATCATTTACTCCCATTATATCTATTCCTGTTTTAAATAAAATAACTTCCCAAACTCTGCTACATATGTCAGGTGTTGTTAACTGAAACTCACAACAATCCTAGTGAGCATAGACAATGATGACACATGGTAAAATTTGCAGCTTACGACATTTGAAAAGCCACATGTTTCTCCCCACATATTTACACACAAATAGTTGTTCATCACATAACAGCTTTAGTCTTCCAAAATCTGAAGCACTTTATACTTTAAAAAAATGCTGTAAAATCCTAATACATATCTATTTATGTACTGACATAAGCAATTGGTTTTTACGATGGAACAATAACGTATGTAGTTAATTTAGAAAGAGAATATAGAAGTTGACATATGCTGTTAGACTATTAGTCTAGTTAGCTCCTATGGTTCATTCAAAGATCAGCATCTCATCTCCATGATTTTGTATAGGAGCGCTTCCCTAGACCTGCCAGATACTTAGCTCAGAATCTTTTGCATGCAAAACATATGGCCTATTACTGCCTTTCCTTTCTAATCATTCATGTTGTCTTTCCTCTTTAGCAAAACATGCAACATTTTACAGCTTATACTTATTGGACTATCTATCTGATAGCTGAATATAACCATCATAACCACACTCTGAACTGAGAATGCTCTCTGTCAGCTTCTTTTATCTTTAGAGAAACAGAGAAAATATCTTAATTGGTTTTGCCACTGTGGGGCAAATAAACAGATATTGCACATAACCTGGAATCCAAGAAGGACATTTATCTAAGGGACTTGAAGAATTAGGAGGGATGTGCTGAGGTGTCTGCCCTTAACCACACCCCACAGACAGAGCTGACACAACCTGCCACAAACAAAAGGATATCACAGCAGGTGTGCTCCATTTGTACACCAGAGATGTTACATATGCCTCAAACACAATGCCTCAGTGATTGCCTGCTGAGACAGAACACCTGCATGTTGCTCCCAATTCAGCTTTTGCAACCAAGAATTGTCCACTTCAAATAAATGTATTCTTTCTTATTTTACTATCTGGCTCAATAATCAGTTTTATTTCATTCTCTAGTTCCCTTTTTTTAAAAAAGAACAGGGAAAAAAGTCATCCTGGAATCTAACTGACACTACTAAGCCATAGCCAGAAGCCTAATAAGTCATGAACCAGAAGGCTTAACTTTTTTCCTTTCAAGTAAATGCCAACATTTTATTGCTATGTGTGAAAGCAGGGAGAACAAACAGGAAAAAGGGGGATCAATTTTTAATATTACTCATGAATATTTTTCTCTCCGTTTTGAATAAAGTTTGAAAGAACATTAACAATTTTCTAGATAAAATCTCAAAAACACCAGATATGCAGCATTGCATTTTTAGAGATTTATTTACTTTTGCTCCATGAGTCTGGATCAAACAAACTAGACAATATGAGGTGGAATTAATGACATTTATGCCTGAGGGGGAAAAAATCTAATTATAAATGATATTTTATTCTTTCCCCTAACTGCCAGCCCCAAGCATTGCTTTTGAGTCCTTGAAAGCTTCATGTAGGCAGATATTAAAAATATATAAATTCTGATCACTAAATCTACATCTTAGGAAAACCACCTGTTATATTTCTGCCTGACATGGCATGCATGGTTAAGCTCATGAAGAAAAATAGCATGAAAGAAAGATGGAAACACTCTTTGTAATGTGGATCACTTCTGATTTAATTACTAATGGTATAATGAAATACAGTCACAGTTAGATGTTGTTAAGTCCTGCAGATCTCAGTGGGAAAATTAAACATGCAGTTAACCCTGTCTTACTTTTAAAAATTCAAAGCTTAACTCTGCCTTGAATATACTTTTAAATGTTGACTCTTTTGTAGGCTACAGCATGTTTTTAAAACAATGAACCAGGATTCAAACCATAACAGACTGAAGAACTAGGACAATACTAACAAAAACAAATTTCAAGGGGGAAAATGTAAAATACTCCATTCAGCCAAAGAATATCAAATGAACAAGTATACAATGTTGAATGACATTTACCTTGACAGCAATATTTGTAAAAAGGATCCTGAGTCTGATAGACCAAAAACTAACACTATGTTAACAATATAGTGCAGTGCTCTACAAAACACAAGCAAACAAAGTGCAGTTCTAAGTTGTATCAACAGATATATAGTTTTCACATCAACAGAAATAATAATACTAGTGTATAATACATTAGTATGCACTATCCTGGTGTACCAGCTTAAGAAAGATGTTGAAAAGCTGGAACATATTCAGAAGAATGCAACCAAGAAAACCAAGCTGTGGGAGGTAAAGCTGAGGGAACTGAGTATTTTTTATCCAGAGAAAAGACTGAGAAGTGATATGATAGCCATTTTTACATATCTGAATGGTTGTCTCGTGAAAGATAAAACAAGATTGTTTTCTGCTCTTCCAGAAGATAGAACCAAGATCATGGGATCAAGTTACAGTGGACCCTTTATCTACTGGGGTTTGGTTCCAGGACCCTCCATGGATATTAAAATCTGTGGATATTTCAGTCCTATTATATTCAATAGCATAGTAAAATGGTGTCTCTTATATAAAATGAAGGACCATATTCTCCCTTACCAAACCAGCCTGTGCTCTGAGATCTGCTCAGGAAGATCTGTGTCATCTAAATTCCATGCCCCCACACCATCCCCAAGCTGAGGCTTTCTGCCAGTCTGTTTCAGATCAAGGACTCCTAGCATATATGGAGTGAGAAATGCCAGAGATACAAGCTGGATTCAGGAAAGGAAGAGACACTAGGAAACACATTACAAACATATGATGGATAATAGAGCACAGTTAAAAATTCAGGAAGAAAATCTACACATGTTTTATTGATCTATGCCTTCAACTGCATAGATCATGAAAACCTGTGGATTGCACTCAACAAAATGGGATTGCCACTACACTTGATTATACTGATGTACTCAGGAAAAGAAGCTGTACTAGGGGAAAAGGCTGCTGTCAGAACTGATTACGAAGAAACAGAATGATTACAAATCAGAAAAGGAGTTTGGCAAGGCTGTATTGTATCACTCTGTTTATACAACCTGTATGCAGAAAATATTGTACACAGAGCAGGATTAGAATCAGAGGGAGGAGGAGTGAAGATTGGAAGAAGAAACATCAACAACCTACGATATGAAGGTGATACAATAATATTTGTTTTATTTTATTTATACCTCACTCTGTAGAAATTCTCTTAGAGTGCCTTACAAATTGTTAATTAGACAGTTCCCTGCACTCGGGTTTACAATCTAAAAAGATATGACACAAAAGGAGAAGGGAATGGCAGTGGGGAAGAGGATCAAGTCCAGCATTCCTCTCTGCTTCTGAGGCCATGGCCATGGCAGATGGAATGGAGAAAGGACCCTTCTTCTGTCTCTGGACTAGGCCTGATTAGACTAGGAGGTGTGCCTTTCTCTTCTCTGTCTCTGACACAATGGCGATGGCAGACAGAATGGAGGGAGGACTCTTTTTCTTTCTCTAATTTAGCAAAAAACAACATTGATCTGGAGTAACTACTGAAGAAGGTAAAGGAGGAACACATCAAGGTAGGGTAACTATTGAACATTAAGGAAACAACAATAATGGCCATGGAAGACCTACAAGAATTCATCCTAGATAACAAGAAAATAGAAATAGTCAAAGAGTTCCCATACTTTGGATCAAATATTGATCAGAACAGTGAGTGAAGTCAAGAAGACTAGGATTGGGAGGGCAGCTATGAAAGAACAGGACAAGATCCTAAAGTGTTAAAATATAACTTGGAGCACTAACTTGAGCCATTGCATTTCCCATCACCATACACAGATGTGAGAGCTGGACAGTGAAGAAAGCTGACAGAAGAAAAATCAACTAATTTGAGATGTGGTGCTGAAGAAGAGTGCTGGGAATACTGTGGATGTCCAGGGGGATGAATAATTAGGTTCTAGGGCAGATCAAGTCAAAACTCTCCCTAGAACCCACGATGACTAAACTAGGGCTATTGTAATTTGACCAGAAGACACGTGTCACTGGAAAAGGCAATTATACTAGAAAAGGCAGAGGGCAGGGGAAAGAGAATAAGAGCACATGTCAGATGGTTATATTCAGGCAAAGAAACCAAAGGCCTGATCCTACAGGACCTGAATGGAACAATGTAGGATGGAGATGTCTCATCCACAGGGTTGCCATGAGTTGAGGCCGACTCAAGAGCAGTTAACAACAACTATGAGTACCAATCTGGGGGGAAAGATGGAAGGAAAATAAGAGGAAAAGGAACAGAAAGAGAAGGAGCTGGAGAAGAAGCAGCAACAGCAGCAGCATCACAGGTTTCTGATATGCAATGAAAAAGAGTTTTATATTGTTCTCATCATTGTCACAAATATGTTTTGTTATCAGCTTCAATATAATTTAGGAAAAAATGTATTTTCTTACCATCTTTTTTCATATTCACTCAGATTTCCCTATTCATATTTACTGCAGTTACTAGGCTAAGAAGTACATAAGTAACTAACAGGTACACAGTTGATTGTACTAAGCCATTAGATTTGGTTTATCTCTAAATGTATATAGATTGACCACTACTGTATTACATACAATTCCTGTCAGTGACCCTTAACAACAATTAATGTTGAAACCTCTTTACCTCTTCCGCAAAACAGAATATTTCATCTGGCCTTGATCTCTATAAGTTGGTGATGTTTCCCAATTGTGATTAGGCTAGTATTTGATTTAGTCCAAAATGATTTTTCATACATTGGCTAGTGTCAGCTCCTCCAGGTAAAAAAGCCTATAAACTTCCTATAACAGACAAGTGTGCATAACTTTATGGCATTTACTAACCTTAAGCAGCTGGCAGTTTGTTCATGCTCAAAAGAATGTAGGTCAGCCATATATATATCCATTCTAGCTTGTATTGCTACTTTTTATTCATATATTCAGTGTCCAAAGGGATCCTGAGATGTGCTGAAGGTTAAGAAGAGAAGCCTCAGGGTAGCAGCTGATTGCATTATGCATCTTGTACCTCACCAAAAGCAGTGTCAACACTTCAGAAATATTAGAGAACTTACAAATTTACAGTTGAAAGACTTGACCTACCATTTCTTTTCCTGCAGTGCCGCACCTTGAGGATGGGAATCTAAACCTCTGATTTTGCACATTACAAAATAACATTAGACATTTAACAGCTAAAATAATTTCATTTTTCAAAAGAGCAATGAATACATTTTGACTTCCAATGGTGATTATTATTATTTTTTTTTGTTGCAATGAGATTAGAAAGGAACTGAGTTAACAGCTCTGGTTAAAGAAATCTATGTTTTGTTTCTGTACATTTGCTTCTTTCTTTCTTTCTTTCTTTCTTTCTTTCTACTTGGGCAAAGACTATCAATACTCTTATCAGCCTGTTACAACTCATAGACGTGTTAGCCCTAGAATATGAAAAGGTTGGAATACTGAAGACTCAACCACATAAAGGCCATTCTACCACAGACCCTAACACAGTGATGGCAATAATTTTAGAGACTGAGTGCCCAAACTCAGTAGTGTTTCTGCACTGGGTGTCACCCAGTGCTGGGGAGGATTTCCAGGGGGTAGGACTCCTGGGGACAGGATTTCAGGGATGGAACTTCACGGGGCAGACTTCTGGGTTCCTCTTCTTCTTCCCACCTCTTCCTATTGCTCCCTCCCTCCTGGATCTCACTGGCAGGTGGGCGGCTGGTAGCATGGGACCACCACTGCTGTCACCACTTCCTCCTCCTCCTTCTCTTCCTCTTGCCACCCCTCCCTCCTCTTACCAGCAGTGAGAGGTTCACACAAATGCCATGGGCTTGCTATGTCTGCCCTAATATATCAAGAATATATCAGAGTCTCATTTAAAATGAGGGACTGGTAGGAGCCTTCACACGGAAGAATGCACTTTTTTAAAGACAAAAGGATAGTGTGCAAATCTTGACACATATACAAAACAAGAGTAAATGGTCTGACACTGTGAATAGTTCATTGGAGCTCAGATTAAATTCTGAGCCAGTAAATTGCTTAAGATCTACGATTTTATCTGAGAAGCAAGCTGCGTGTATTATAAAGGCTTATGATGATTTAATCCATCTTTTTCAGGATGATTTAACCCATGCAGTTAGGTCTAGGCCAGATAGCATTGTCTTTACTACTTCTCTACTACTTTAGACAAAGAATGTTATCTGAAGAAAAAAGCAATAAGAGATTTCTACTTACTCTATAGAAAATTTGGCTCAAAACATCTTCCTGCGGCCTATTTCCAGCTTAAAAAGGAATACAAGATCTTATTAGCCAGCAAAAGACATCAATTTGAATATAATTCCTGCTCCATGTTGCTAACTGCCTCCTTGAATAATGATTCAAAAACATTCTGGCAGATTGTGTTGGAGCCTTACATTCCAGTTCTCAAGCTCTGAGCTGTGTCATTCCATCCCAGGTATTGGAAGATTATTTTAGATCCATTTTTACAGACCCAAATACAACACAATTAGTCTCCATTAATCTTCAGAATGTAACTTTTCCTCCCCTTCCTCCTTGGAATCCTGTTTCCAAGGAGGACATGACTGAGTTAATTCATTTGCTTAAGGGGGCAGAACCCCTGGAATAGATTTCATTCCAGCTGAATTTATTAAAAAATAGTCAAGACTGGTGGGCCCCTCTGCTAGCTGCTCTTACAATTATGTAAGTAGTCGGCACAAACTACTTGCAAACAAAGCACTCCTTTCTAATTTGGGATTGGAGATAGCCTTTAACTCTCTCAAGCAGAGACTGTGGAACATAGCTTTTTTAAAATCTGTGTTACTACTCCTTTGTAAGCTGCTCAACTAGTGCATTGAATGTACATTACACTGGGCCTTTCCAATATGACTACAGCTGACTACATTATAAAATTGACAGTGCCAAAGTATCACAGACATTTTTCCTCAGGCCAGATGCAATATTTTTCCCATCAAACTTCTCCAAGTCAGATTTGCTGGGGTCCCTTACTTAGAGAGATTGTGCCCATGTAATAATATGAAAGTCGAGTCAATGAAGCAATTTTTTTTTGTCCTGTAACAATGAAGCACAACAGAATCTGATTATCCCACTATTAAGAAAGTTTATTGGATGTTCTGCCCAATTTCATATCAGGTTCTTGGTGGAGGATAAATCCTCAAATGTAACGTTAGCTATTGCTAAATTCCTCCCAAAGAGAATGAGTATTAGAACTCTCTATGGGCTGAAACAGATGACCTTGAAGGGATGGCTTCAAGCTGCCCCTAAGAATGCTGGATTGGGGCCATGGCAACCACATGCCATGGCTCTGAACCAGCTTTTTGCTGGTCCAAAAAGAAGATTCTTTTTCAGCCAGCAAAAAGACGGCTTTTCCGGCAGCGCCAGGGCTTTGCGACACTCCTACAGCATGTGGAATGTAAATGCCATGCTGCCGGAATGCCGCAAAGCTTGCACACATGTGGACAGGAAGACAGCATGACACCAGCTTTGCAACAGCGTCAGAGCATGCGGCATGTAAACACTGCACTCTGACACTGCCCTGAAGCTAGCACCAAGGGGAGGTCTGTTTCACACCTATGTGTTTGAGATAAAGCTGGTAGCAATTATTTTATCATTTTTATTGTACTATTTATTCCTTATGGCTATTGCTTTTAATTTTATATTTGAGTTTTGTATTGGATCTATTTGATCTGTTGATCTCAATAGATGATGATGTGATGATGATATGATGATGATATAAAGGGTTCCCAGGTTTCTAAAAAAAAACCCAAAAAAACTCTACTGTATTTCCTTTAATCAGATTGGTTAATTTTTTTTCATTTCCACACTTTCCTTTGGTTTGCCCAATGCCGACCCCTTTGAAACAATCTGGATATCTGTTCGTTTTCCAATGTCTTACCAATACTACTCTACCTGTTGTTATTAAGTATCTAATTAAATTAGAACATTTCTTTCCTTATAACAGGAATTGTTATCAAACCATCTTACTACCACTCCTTCACCTGCAAAGGAGTTAGGCTTCAGGGACATAGACACTTCTGCAATCCTGCTAACTTTCCACAAAGCAAGGAATAGCCATGCAGGGAGGAGGAGCTTCAGAGGTCATTCAGTATGCTATGCTGAGCTGTGTAGAACTGCAGCCAAAGAAATACTTTAAAAATGCATCTGGCTGTAAAAAATTTTTTGTATTATACCAGCGTTAACTAGAATGATATTTTGGTAATCTGGAATGGTACCCTGCCTTCCACCATAGCTGCTGTGGCTACTTGTCCTTTAAAAAAAGATTTAACAATTACAGGACAATACTTACCATAAAAGTTCAACAACAGAGATGGGACTATATTAATATAAAAGCTAGAATTCCCTAACATTATTTTTGACATGTTTTCCTTGGTATCCACTGAGGTTTTGTTCCATGGTCTGCTGTTGATACAAAAATCCATGGATGCTCAACTCCCATTTTACATACAACGAGACAATAAAACAAAATATTTTCAAACCAAGGATGATTGAATCTGTGGATGCATAGCCTGTCGATTTGGAGGGCTGACAGTATTAGTATTATCATCTTTACTATACCCCACATTTTCTCAAAGTTGGCATTCAAGTGTGGCTTACAAATTAAAAATGTAGCTACAATTAATAAAATAGTTTAAAACATACAAAAGGACAACATTAAAAGAAAAGTAAACTATTAACAGTGTTAAAATAATTTAAAATTGTAATTAAAATAATATTTAAAAACCTTAAAAGATTATAAAAACAGTAAAAAATAGAAGTTTCAAACAATGCAACACCCTCCTAAATGACATTTCCCTGAACATCTTTGGTTCTAAACACATTTCAAAACAAAACAAAACAAAAATATTTGCCTGTTGATCGACAACAGTAAGAAAACCATTCTAGTTTCCATAGAGAGTGAGTTCTGGGCAGTCACTAAGACAATCCTATTTTGTGTACCCACCAACTATATTTGTGAAAGTGTGGGTAATAGAAGAAGGGCCTTAAGTGACAATCTCAGAGTTTATGTATGATGGCATACAGGGTGTTGGATGGCCTGAACCCAAACTATATAGAGGTATGTAATAATAATAATAATAATAATAATAATAATAATAATAATAATAATAATAATAATATATTTCTATACTGCTTTTCTGCAGTGATCAAAGTACATAGTAAAATTATTAAAACAACATAAAATTAAAACCACATTACATTAATTACAATATACAATTAAAATCCAATTCATAGGTGTATGTAAGTGAGAGAGAGAAAAGTGGATTGAACATAACTTCAGTGAACATGGGTGAATACTTGGTTAAAGAGAAAGGTTTTAAGTCTCTTTTTAAACAGTTCAAGGGAGGTAATGAGACGGAGCTCCTCGGGAAGACTATTCCAATGCTTTGTCATAACCAGAACTTTGAATTGTGCCCAGCAATAATTGTGCATTTTAGATGATGTTTTTATTGTTTTAAATTGCATTTTTGAGTGATGTATTGTTTTATTGTATGTAATCTAGATGTAACTGCCATTTTATGGTTGTGATCCTCCTCGACCCATTGGGAGAGGTGGGGAAATATAAATAAAATTTATTATTATTATTATTATTATTATTATTATTATTACTATTATTATTATTATTATTAATTATAGCAGTGAGCCATGGCAGTTAAAGATGTGTTAACCAGGATTATTTCTGCAGTGTGGCTGCAGCCAGATCAGATGCTTCCAGGAATGGACACAACTGGTGCACTAGATATAAGTATGCAAAACTCTTCCTAGAGCTGCCTCTAGGCCCAAGGCTAATCCAGAAATACATTCAAACCAAGAACCTGCATTTTCAAGGGGAATATTATCCAAGGGTGATTTCCTGTTTTGTTTTGCGTTTTCTGTTTCTGTTTGTTTGTTTGGATAGAGTTGAAGTGAGAGAAGAGAGTTTTGGCTGGTGGTCTGACAATGCTGGTCTGACTTTGCTTCTAACAGAACCTCCAAGGGATCCTGCATGATATACTGTATTGGTTTCAGAACTAGACTATGACTCTGGAGACCATGGTTCAGATCCCTACTCAGCCATGGTAACCCACTGGATGACCTTGGGCAAGTCATACTTTCTCACCTCAGAGGAAGGCAAAGGCAAACCCTTTCTGAACAAATATTGCCTAGGAAACCCTGTGATAGGGTCAACATTAGTCAGAAATGATTTAAAGGTACACAACAATAACAGCTGAACTCCTAACAGGCATTCACCAGCTGCCATTCACCAGCCTTATGCAAATCTCAAACATTCCACCAATCAGCATTCAATCCTGTTTAATTTAGCCCCTACTAGAACTGGGAGGCCACTACACTTTCTATTATTTTGCTCAAAAATGGAATGTTGGATATTGAATTACAGTTACTAATATTGGAAAAATCTAGGAAAGGCTTTTTCAATAGAGGCATTAGAAAATTCCTCCTTTAGACTTGTTGAAACCCTGCCTTGTTGCAAGGAGGCATTGGCTATCCCTTCACTCACTCTGCCAGTCCACCTTTGATTCTTTTAATGAGCAAAGAAGGGAAGGATTTAGCAGACTGGTAGTACGGTAGCTCTCACTTCTCTGATAATCCTGTCTACATCCTCAGGCTATACAAACTGGGGGTGGTGATTTCAGTATTAGTGGAGAAACAGGGAGTGAAGTTAGATCAATTGGATATCAAAGTCAGAATAGATCTGGGCAATTTTATTTGCAAAGTGCCATGAAGTTGCTTGACAGTGGGTTGTCAAGTGTTCTGGTTTATCTTCTCAGGTGCCATACTGTAGCAGATGTCCGACCACTCAAAACAGCTCTGCTAGCTGGCTACTTGCAGGTTAAATGGTGAAAGAAAGAAAAAATTCTTTGCTCTCCACATTGTCATTGAGAACGCTGTCAAATAATTTCTAGTCTGTGTTCAATAAAACTCACTATGAGTCTCCTGCCAGTGTTGCTCTATCTGTCTTGCTTGCTTCACCATTGACAGCTGTTTGTATTAGGGGGCTGATTTGGGTGCACTTTGCTAGAGGTGATACTCAGGACAATTGTGGACACCACTCTGGTTATTTCTCCATTGTAAAAGTCAACCAGGGCTCTGACAGAATCACCTGACAGGAATATCTGAAAAAGTTATTGTGATCTATCTGGATCCATCAGTCTGCTGGGAAGACTGTCCTAACTAATCTGCCACTCTTGAAGAGGTTCTGAGTGCCAGTTAGTATAAAACTCACCTGTTAGTGATCTTTCTATAGTGTGGAGAAACTATAGAAAGTTCTTCCTCCAAAATCACCATCACATATTTCAGCCTAGACCAGCAACCTAAGGGAGGAGAAACTCCTGGTTGTCACAAAATCCATGAATCCTTGAGCCATTTCCATGAGAATGGTTGAAACTTCTCACCACCACAAGCTCAGGATATTACAGTATCAACCCTGAGACCACACCAGCTAGCTGAGGAAGTGAGACTGTGGTGGTGTGGGCCATATACCAACAGAATCCCTGGCCACCTACCTTCAAATGGACACAGTTGTATCCAGCAGACTGTAGGATGGGGCAAAGAGGTGGGAGAACAATATGCATAATCAGTGTTATTGACACTGATTTTTACAGCCTTGAGACTCACGTCCCTTGCCTATATGTCAAGGATGAACAGAGGGGGAAACAACGAGGTGTGTGTGCAAGGAGTGCACACGTGCACGCAGCCACATACATATATTCCTTGCCAATGGGGCTTCAATATAAGCTAAACTCCATTTTTGCAGAGGGGTCCAGAACAGATTCCCCTGTGAAAAAGGAGAGGCAACTGTATTACCCCAAGAGACTGGACAAAAGCAATTAGTTTTTCCTCTTGGGCAATGCTTTGCAATTTTTGTTACCACACTTCGCATGTCAAAAATGTCAATGATCTGATACTATATGTAGTCTTTATAAAAATCTTCCTCTTGCATAATGTTTGGAAATAATGGGGTGGCAAATATGTGAAAACTTTGACTTCAACATTTTGTACATCATTCTAAAGGAAAATATTCCATAATTCATTCTTTTCCATCATTAAAGGGAAAAAAAGGTTTTCAGGGTGAGGGGATGGGAAAATACATGTTAGATATTGCAGAACAGATTGGAATGATCTCTGTTCAAGTCTACGCTATAGACAACAGACA
Organism: Sceloporus undulatus; assembly: GCF_019175285.1. Lineage (NCBI taxonomy): Eukaryota > Metazoa > Chordata > Lepidosauria > Squamata > Phrynosomatidae > Sceloporus > Sceloporus undulatus. The sequence goes on from NC_056526.1 coordinate 152,665,785, forward strand.
TTATGGACATCAATCTGTCTTCCTAAGATGTATAGTAGGTCAATAGATAAAGCAAATGTGGGGATTACTGCCACCAAATATGGATTTTTCCTCTTATATGACACCACTGTCTGCACAAAACGTAAGATTTACACTGCAGTAATTTTTCTGCTGCCACCAAATGTGAAGTTTCTACCTTTTATTTGAGGGTTTCAACTTTATGCTACTGCTGTATACAACCTGTGTGGGACCTTCCACTCAGACAATCACATTAGTGCCTCCTCACCAACTATGAAGAATCCTCTCAGGCAATCCCACCAATGTGGCCAAATGTGAGGGTCTTTACTCTTAACACATTGAATGTGAAGACTTCAAGAGTGCTCACTGCAAACATTTGTTGTAAGGGCTTTCCCTTACATTCTTCTGTTCCCCTTCTGTGACACCAAAAGCACGGTGAGTCTAAAGGCCCTCAAGGTTCATGAGAGTTCACTATGTTTTGATAAGAGAAGAGAAAACCATAAATTAGATGTAAAACACATGCTATAGAAAGTCCATAATTAAATGCCTGTGATATACATTTTGGTAAATTGCATGGGACTGAAGAAAAAGGCTATTTTCAGGCTTCAGTCATACTAATGAAGATGACTTTATATTAGAGTTCATATCCTTTGCTAGTTTGCATGTTTTCTTTCCTTTTTTGTTGTTGTTTTTCCTCATCCAGTCTCTTCCTGTATCACTTTAATCTGCAACCATTTAATTCCCCCCTCTCACTTCTCCATAAGATGATGTTTTTTGATTCTGTATGATTAGTTGGTTGTTGTTGTTGCTGCTGTTGTTTGGCTTCAAGTCCCTTCTGATTTATGGAAACACTAAGGTGAACCTTTCACAGGGTTTTCTTGGCAAGAGTTGTAGAGAGAGGGATTGTCATAACATTTCTCTGAGGCTGAGAGAACTTGATTTTCCCAAAATCACCCAGTGGGTAGGGAAGGTCATTTTTATATATTTTTAAAAAGAAAGCTGGGCTTTATTTCTCCTTCTCCCTCCCTCTCTGTGATTGAGTTTATGACTGGCTGCCATTCAGTTTCTGCTTTACCAGTTGTCAGTCAGTCAGTCAACCTTTATTAGGCATAGAAAAACAACACGCATTTACAATAAAATTTCAGGATTGTTATTAAAATTTAGGCCAGAATCTTGTTGCCTCCACCATAAAGTTGGCCATTAACCTGGTAATATGTGGGTTCTGATTTTCCAATAAGTATTCCACTGATAACTCATCCAAACAGATATTCATTTCCAATAGCCTTCTTAACAATTTTTCCCTCGGAATTATATACAATGGACAAAGCAATACAATATGATGGAGAACATCTGGAGCTTGATTACAGTGACATACATGATTCAAAAATGGGGTCTGCAAATATCTGCCCCTAGTCACATTTGAGGGGTGTACATTCAGTCTTGCAAATAAAAATGCCTTCCTTGAAACCAGCAGTGAAAGGGTTTGAATAATCTGGAATCCTACCCTACAAGGAGGAGTACCAAGCATCGCTGGAGAACGCATTCTAGGAGGAGTTGGATATGTCAGTTGATGTTCTCTCTCTGCAAGGCAGACCCTAATAGATTCAAAACTTAAACCCACAGAAATTAGTTTACTTTCATAAAATTCAGCCCAAGTGGCATAGTAAATGTCAGATAGTAGGAATAATAAAAGACTGTATCTATTAGGCCTGAAATGTATCTTTCAGAGATATTTAATGTGTTAAAATGCATTTTACAAATAGCAGTGGTGGTTGCCTACTTAGTTAACATTTATAATTTTTTGGCTGGAATTCTTTCCTTACTGGGGTTTTCTTTTCTAGGCCTATGAAGAATGCAGAGTGGCTGTTTGCACCTGCTAATTCAACTCTAAAGCACAATTGCTTTCTATAATCTTTTACGCCCTATTTAACACTGCACAGGTTTCAGCCCCAAGTCAGAAAAATCTCACTTGACATGATATCTTCTGAGAATGACAAGAATTTTCCAACTGACTGGAGGATTTCCTGGTCATTGCAATGGAAGGAGGAAAAGAAGAAAGCTGTCAACAGGGAGCAATCTCTAGCCCTGCAGGAAGTCATTGCCTGTATCAGAAAATGAACTGAGACACTGAAAACAAGAGTGAACCACTCAGTGGGAGTGTGTATATGGAGCTAGATTAAGAGGAAGTGAGACTGAAAGAGGGCACGTGAAAAGCATTCAAAAATGTCTTTTTACATTTATAATTATTTTAAATTATGTAGTCCTGAAGAGTCAAAATAGGTAGTGATACTGTATTTTAAAAAAAAAACGTTAAAATTAATCATTAATTTTATGACTAAAATTTAGGTCCACATGAAACCATTTCATCCACTATATTAACCATTTCTGCCTCTTGAAAACAGCTTAACTAAAATGCAGCTCAGTGAGCTCCCAGTTGGTGCTCTGATGAGGAATCACATCAGTCAGTTGCCATACAAAATGCAATCTTATGTTTGCCTCTCTGTAAAATGTGTTATCATCACTTACTCTGTCTTTAGCTAACCCAGTATTGTGCTTGCTACCCAACCCCAGAATAATGGAACCACACACAAAACAGGGCTATTTATTGACATATTTGTTATATTCTTAATGGAACTGCAACTAATTTCTAACAACCAAGTGTGGGAGGAGCTGCATCCAGTGTCTTACTGCAGACCACTTCTGCTGCTTATCTGGACGATAACACCTGAGCCTTCAACGACAACCCACATGCTGGGTTATTCATAGGCTGGCTCACATCAGGAAGTCTAACCAAAAAGCCCCCTTCCCAATCTGTGAAGATTAAAGATGGGGTATATCTTTCAAGCCAGACCTAAGGGCAATTTCTTTCTGCCACTCTTCAGGTCGCAAGCCCTATAGAAGTGGTTCTAGAAATGCCCCCTCCACCCAAACGGTGTCCAAGATGCTCGCCAAAATATAATCCAAATATTTATGCCAAAATTAGGTAATTATACCACTCCAATCAAGTTTCATACTTTTAAGCCTAATTTGATATTAACCAGAAACCACCCAAGCCAATTTCCCATATACCACTGGAAACAGTATGGGTAGGTGAAAAACCCATGGAAAAGGCAAAAAATTCCTACCTGGCCCATAAGTGACCAAGAAAACTTCATACTATACCAGCAGTGGGTGTGTGGGCACTGCTTTGCAATGGGGCAATGGGGGGCAGTTGGCAAACCTTGCCTCTGACCACGCCCCCCAAAACCTTGGACCATTGCATTGCTGCCATGGCATAATTGGTTAATCTGTCTGCCTCATCCCAGGGGAGGGCAGCAAACAGTCCATCCCCACTCCAACTCCTCCATCATGGAGAAGCAGGAGATGGCCAATTTCCCTCTTTCTTGTGTCATGGAGTAATTGATACTAGATACTACATTCAGCACAGTGTGATCTGGTTTGTCATTCATGATGGCACTCTCATATTATTTAAACCACCCATTTCTTTTGCAGTGATGAGTTTCCAGATGCTGTTCAGGACACAAAAGAAACTAAATGTCATATTTATACCTTGAAATAGCTTTCTCAGTTCATCAATAAATCATTCAATAAATGTGCTCTTTAAAAAAAACCCATGTAGTTAACTATCCAATTGATACAAAAAGTGTAGCAATCACATTAAGTGTGATGATGGCAAAAGAAACTCATTGTCTCATATGCATTAATATGCATGCATTAACCTGAAAACCTTTTTAATTTCCACAAAAGCTTCTTCATTTTTGTGTGAGATGCTAGCAGTGAGAAATCCCTCCCCCCTTTCATAGCTTCATTTCAAGTGGTAGGCCAAAGGGGTAGGAACTTAGGTGACCATTAAGACCACCATTTCAAAATAAAAATCAACAAGAGCAATATGGAGTCAAATTAATTATGCACCGAGAATCGCTCAATCAACATGAAAAATATAATTAAATAATTCACCCTTAACATCTGCAGGTAGATGCTGTAAAAGAAAAACCTGAAAAACAAACAGGTTCCCCCTCCTCCTCAAAAGGCAGAGTCACATAATAACTTTTATCATGCTAAATGCCATTGGTGATTTCAGGGAGAAGGGCTAGGGTTATAACTTTATTTTTTTTGGGGGGGGGGGGTGTTCTGCTATTGTCTATTTCTTTTAGCTCAGCATAAATCCCAATCTACCCAAAGACTGAGCACTAAGAACTCTGGACCAAGCTGTTGAAATGGTAGATGATTGGGTGAGCTGGGAAATGTTCTGTGAAAGTCAATTTCTATTAATTGTACATTTCATGGGTGTGTTAGCACATACTGAATTCTAATCCTGTTCTCTGGGGCAGGAACTACCCCTCCTAATTTGGTGTCATCTGCACATGTGATAATCATACCCTCATCACCCTTTCAGTTCCATCAGTCAACCAACTACAAACCCACCTAACAGTTGAATTGTCTAGCTCACATTTTACTAACTTTTTTGTGTGGAAGAAACATCATAGGATACATTGTCAGAGGCTTTACTGAAATTAAGATGTGCTACATCCACAGCATTCCCTTCATCTACCAAGCTTGTAAATCCATCATAAAAGAGAGAGATAAGGTTAGACTAGCATAACTTGTTTTTTGAGAAACCCATGCTAATTTATAGTAATTACTGCATTCCTTTCTAAGTGCTTATAGTTACAGTCTGTCTGTTTAATGATCTCTTCTAGAATCTTTCCTGATATTGACATCAGTCTTACTGGGAAGTAATTATTTGGGTCCTCCCCCCCCCCCCCGCTTTTCAAGATAAGGATAATGTTTGCCATCTTCCAGTCTGCTGGGAAGTCTCCTGTTCTCCAAGAATTCTCAAAGATTATTGGCAGTGGTTCTGAGTTTACTGAGATGTCAGATGTCATCTATCTTCTTCTGATGAACTTCAGTATGTGAAAAAAATACACCCACATGGGAAAATTGATGTGAAGTTCTTCATCCCAAGTCAAATGATAATAATATGTATATGTTTTGTCCACAAGATCTGTATTGTACTGCCCACAGAGAAAAACAGAAGCTTTTGCTTTTGAATGTGGAACATAATTTATTCGACTTTGGATAATAATATGCATGCAATGTGCAACAATGGTTTGACTTTATTTATTAATTACATACTAATTGTATAAAACATGCATTTAATTGACATTTGATGTGTTAGCTACAGGAAGCTTGAGATCAATTAACACACTTATCAAATGTCAGTAAAAAAATTTTACCCATTTCATTGCTGTGAAATTAACTTTGTCATGGTTTCCTTTTACATTGTTAAAGCACTGCTTTCCTCTAAAAAATTTAGGGTAATAAATTATGTCATATATCACTTTAATCCTTTCACTAATTTGTTTGAAACAAATTTCTATATACAATAATCTTTGTAGACTTGCACATATAAAGATTTATGGCCTGCCTTAATTATCATTTTTTATAGTCATGATAGTTCACACTTCCTCACTGGATTTTTTTTTAAATGGGCTGCTGTTAATCAGTTACTCCAAATTTGTTGAAATGTTGTTTCCATGGAAGTTTTTAAGTACAAATTTGTGAATACCACTGTATATGAACATAGCAAGCAATTATTGCAAAGTTTTCATAAAGAGAGGTTAGTGTGTGACTATCCTTACTACATCAAGGAATTCAAATGTAAAACTAGTGTCAGTCATTTGTGACCTGAATGTGCAACACAGACACACAGACAGTATGTGAACTAGAAGGTTTTTTTAAGACTGAAACAACATGAGCATTAACTTGTGAGTGAGCCCTATTCAACACAGTGGGACTTACTTCTAAAGAAGCATACTTGGGATTGTGCTTTAATTAAATTGTATATTGTTAATTTCAAAAGCATCTTCTCCTGGTTCATGACTGAATGAATGCAGCAAGAGTATCACTGAGAATGTTATCTTTAAAGTAAAATAAAACATAAATAGATAAATTATCCAGGCAAAATGTGATAGTTACAGCTCATCAAAATTTCACAGATCAAATAAGTCAAAATTAGCAAATAATTATAAAATAATTATAATAATGTTATATATTTGTCCTTTTCGAATATTTCACAAGACTGTCCACATGACTGGGTGTTGCTCACAAGAAACATAATACCACAGTTACTCAGTTTGCAGGCAGCTATTTGTCAGCTTCTGTAAATTCAGTCAAGGTACAAACTACAATCTCACCATTATTTATTTATTTGGTAGACTTATACTCACTTTTTGTCTGCAGAAATCTCCAAGATAGCACTGATTATTGATTTTGACAGATATTTCACCTAGACCTCCTTCCTATTGGCTAAGGCTGCTGGAAGCTTCAGTCTAACGCTATCTATAAGGTCACATTTTTTTAAAATCTCTAGAATGAGAAGTCTAAAACAGTAGATTTCCATCACAATTTGCCAACACAGAATCAAATGTTATTACAATCAGTGGGAGTGCTTTCAAGTAAGTGTGCACATAATTAATATTTTATTTTTTCTGATTATTATAATTTACTCATGAATATATCACCTTCATAACCAAACATGTGGACTCAAAGCAGTTTATAAAAATGAAATGAAATACAATTAAAAATTCAGAAAGATATTAGTACAAAAAAGTGACTGTTAAAATGCAGTTATACTATACATTGAATTAAAATAATTAAAACAAATGTATGAAATAAAATTCAGTACACAGACTTTTAAATCCTGGCAGCCTAAAAGTAAGATGAACAGAAAAGTTTCAGTTTGCAACAGAAGGACAACAAGGAGAGAACCATTCTCACCTCCTTAGGGAAGGACTTCCAAAGCCCAAGAACAACTAAGATGGCCATCTCCCACCAGACATGCCTGAAACTGTGCTGGAACCAAGAGAAGGTCCTTTCCTGATGCCAGCTGATCTCTGGAAGCTTGGAAGGGTTAGGTAGTTAGGGCCGTTCAGTTGTCCCTAGCTCCAAGCACCAGAAAAAGCTATGTTAGGGCTATTCAAGAATTTAGCAAATTTAGGAAGGATGCCTATCCCTGTACCTCAGCCGCTGTGTGTCATTCTGGGGCAAAGGGCTCTCTCTACAGTTGATTCAAGTCCACTGGTTTGAAATTGCTTTCTGGTCCAAGGCCCAAAGGTTTTTCTGACCCATCAGTAGATTTCCATATTAAAAAGGGTGACCCCCTTTGTGCATCAGGAAAACCTTGGGTTTTGGACCAGAAAACAATTTCACACTGGTGGACTTGAATCAACTGTGGAGAGAGCCATTTGCCCCAGAATGACACAGACAAGAGAGACAGTGTTAGGTATGTTGGACAGAAGGACCAAGGAAAGGGACAAAGTTAGGTATATCCATCAAGCCCTTCTCCCTGCCATTCATAAAGAGTTATGGGGGATTTGGGGTGACATTTGTACATCCGTGTATAAATCTCTATTTTCATGCTGACCCTCTAACAACTTCCTTTGGGGTGCTACATGATAGCAACCAATGCAGCAGGGTATGTAGCTTAGAGACCTATGCTTGGATGTTCAGGAGGCAGTTTTGGGGATTTGGTCTTCTAAGACAGACCAGAGATGGGTTAGGGTAATTTTATACCTCCAAACATGCAGTGATTTATAAGAGAATATTTGCAGGTTAGTGGTACCCATTCCAGTACCCTTTTTTGTCACCCTGACAGGTCTCCCCTCAGTTTTGGATCATAACTTCCAAAGCCCTTAAAGTCTTCTTTATTAAAGAGTTCAAATTCAAGACACATTCATTCAGAATTGGGGCAGCTTCAATGTTGCTATTGGGTTTGGGTCTAACCTTATCCAAAAGATAGATTCTGGAGGTCAGTGGTGTTTCCTAGGTATGCATGGCCTTTGCAACACTAACATGTTCTCTTAATGCTCCTCCTGTCTTACAAGTTCTAGGTCATGGCCAGTGAGACAGCATGTCCTGATTTGCAGCCATACCTTTGTGTACTGGGTGGAGCATCAAGCTTGCAATGGTTATTTCAGATTCCAGTTAGGATTGGACAGTCTGGCAATAGTAGAATGGTTGGGAAGGAGGGCCTCTGATGACAGGGCCTCTGGTGACAGGGCCTACTGATGTTATTTTTGGAGAGTGTCACGAGCCTCCAACACAGGTATTTGTCATTCACTTGGGTGGTAATGACCTTTGTTTATTGAAGGGCAAGGGTCTGATTACTTGATATGGGTGTTTTATAATCCCATTGGGCAGGGGTGGCTATCTTATGTGCCCAGACAGATTTTGACAGGGGGATGTTCCTAGGAGCATTGATGAGGCCTATTGACACATTTACTAGGGAAATATGGGGCTTGGACCACTTAATGTCATACCCTCAAATTATTTTCCAGAGGCTGGAGCTTTACAGAATGAACCGCATCCACTTATGTGAAACAGAGAACCAGATTTTCGTTTGAGATGTGAAGGAGGAGCCTGGTCGAGAAAAAGGGCCAAATCAGCACTTGTCCTTGTTATTGAGAGATAATTGGGGGGGGGGGGGGGAGAAGGTCAGTGAACATCGGTGGCATCTATTTGGTGGAGAAGAGCCCTCTGGACCTGTCCCTATATGTCATGAGACTTAGGGAATGGGAAAGGTTCTGGTCACAGGATTAAGGTGACCAAGGGGTCTTTATGTCTGGCCAGAGGATTTAGTTCTCACTTGTCTTGTAATTTAGGGGGCTGGATCCTCAAGTTTATCTTCCAGTAGCAGGCTGGCCAGGGAGCAACCCAGCTTCTGGGTTCTCCTTGGGGGTCAAGTTTATTTCCAGGGTAAACTGGGGAGGAGGTCAATGGGAGACCACTTGCCTCTGCTGCACCTGCATTAGGTCTCATTCCTCTTCTGCATATCTCAAGGAATCAAACATTAAAAATGAGATATTTAAATAAAGTGGTCCATATTTTAACCTGAGCTATGCTGTATGGTCTCATTATTCCATGGGTTGATCAGCAATATGAATTGGTTTTTCAAGTGTCTTTTTCCTTGTTTTTCCTTAACATTTTGTATCTGTCCATCTCACAGTTTTTAATTGCATTTGTGGCTGCTCACAGTCTACACATTTATTATAAATATATATTCTTTGTCTCATTATTATGCTGTTAATGTGAAACATCAATTTTGGAATTAGGCATGTTGAATTATTAGCATGTTATAAAGCAACTGCTGTTCTCACATAAACTGATAATATACTGATGATGCCATGTCTTTTGATACAAATTTTGAATTCTCTTACCTGTATTCTCTTAGATCCAGACTCCTTCTCAGACATAGGAAAAGCAATGTAATATATTAATGAGACAATAATCCCAAATTCATTTAAGAGCTTCTTTTCAATATCAGGGGTCTCCAGGTACTAGTAGAGCTTCATTACCTCTCTTAGTTTACTCTAGCAGTTTGATTGTTATTACTCTATCAAGTATAGTTCACAGGAGGGAAAAAATCTCCCCCAGCCGATGTCAAGCCAAAGGAGAACATTAAACAATCAACACTACAATATTCCTGGATTTCTGATTATTAAAAGACATCTTTCATACACAATATTTAGGAAATTTACAAGTGGGGATAATGTGACTATTGAAAATGAATATATTTAATTACAAGTTTCCAAAATAAAACTTCTAGAAATGGCAAAATTATCTGAGCTTATTTATACAAGAAATCAAAAATCTAGGATGCAAAATGGCCTCCACTGCTGAAGTTCCAAAAGGGATTAGGTGGGAGTCAGGTTCAGTATAATCACACCAGTCTGTCCCCAGTCCCTGTGAAAGAAGCTTAATAAAAAGTCACTTTGATGGCTATTTAAAGTAGAACTGCAAACAATAAATAGAATTATGAAGGGAGAAGAAAGTACATAAGACATATTCTAGCAGTATAATTTTACATTGTGCATAGTTTGTGTGAAGTCCTGTGTTTTCAGTAATTTTAAAATGAAATAATTATTTATAAATTGCTTCTATATATGGATGCCCAAGAATTCTGTCTCTTACAAGGTAGTATTCCATGTGAATCACATTGGTCAGGCCAATGTGATGTGGAAAGATGTGGGAGCAGGTCTTTGCTGTGATACTGGTACCTCATGCATAAAATGTATTCTTCTAAAGGCCCCGCTGGCATCAGTCTTTGCTGTCCTTCTGGTAAAAAGTAAAAACATTATCATTTACTAACATCCTATTTTGCTCTTGAGAAGCAAACCAGAAGGCTCAGAGTCCTACAGATGTTAAGAAGGGAGAGAGAGTACAAGTTCACCAAAATGTCAGCTGAGTTACAGAGGTACTCCAGTCTGGTCCAAATTGTTCATGGGTTAGTCTTCAGTCCAGGGTTGTCCAGAACAGTAGCCAGAAGTCCAGGCAGAGTTCAAGGCATCAGAGTAGTTTTCTCCCAAGGAAAAGATTGGTTGTCAGCCACACATGTCTAGCATGTCTAGCTGGCACTGGGTTATTTATGGCATTGTGCTTCCTATATAAACAACAGGAGTGTCTAAATCTTTCTCTGTCCTGATATCTCCCCACAGGAGTAGGCATTAGTAAGTCTGGCTTTTCCTTGGAGGGTGGGAACTCTACACCTGTGGCTGCTGAGAGCTCTGCTTCCATGTTTACTGAAAGCTCTGCTTCTGTGGTTGCTCGAGCCTCTCCTCTTGTGACTGCAGACCTGTCATGTCCTTGGGGCTCATTTTATTCTCAGACACAGAGTCCATCCCAGATTATGGAAGGCAGGGCATGACAAACTGTGGGACCTAATTGGTTTTGTACAATTCCACATATGTGCATGGTTTTAAATTTTTTTTATTTGTCTTATTTTAACTTGTTAACTTTCTAAACTTGTCTTTATACTTTTTAAAATCATGTTATTGTTTATGTTGATTTAAAGTGGCCAAGGGTGCATCTACACTGTAGAAATAATGGAATTTAACATTACTTTATCTATCACGACTCCATTCTACAGAAAGCTGGGAGCTGTAGTTTTGTGAGGCACCAGCAGTCTTTGGCAGAGAAGGCAAAAGACCTTGTAAAAATACAAATCACAGGATTCTGTAGAAAGGAGCTACAAACTGTGTGAAACTGTATTATATCTATACTACAGATGCATCCTAAGTTGAGAAGTTTAAATGTGGATGGGAGAAGGAATATACAATGGATCAGCCATATCAGCAGGCTAGCCATCTGCAAACTGGAGCTCCCATGAGTTGCCCCATTCCATTTTAGCCAAAAGTGTACACCAATGTGTGCACACATGTTGTTGCCAATTGACTAATATGGTCTTGATTTCACATGTTTTTCTCTTCTGTGTGTGTGTGTGTGTTTGTGTGTGTAACCAAACCCCAGTTGATGAAAATGGTCCACTGTACTTATTTCAATAAGTACATGAATTTGCATCTATCCACATATATTTGTATATGCAAATTTGTGTCCCAAGGACCTATTCCCCAAATCTTTCAACCCTACCAGTTGTGTGTGTGTGTGTGTGTGTGTGTGTGTGTGTGTGTGTAAGAGAGAGAGAGAGAGAGAATAATACGGAGGGAAAGGATTCATGTTTTCCTACATCCCAGTATAATTCTAGGTGCTCTTTGCAAATGCTTAAAAAGACTAGAGAACTATCTTTCTTAATTTCTGGTCTATACCTCATACACATTAATTTCAGCATTTTATTTGCCTGGGCAAGTGTTGTGAGATACAGTGCTTCAAGTTGTGCTCTGAACAGCACACCAAAAAGATAATTTTATCCATATCTCCTAAGTATTTTTATAGATCTAATAAAGGAGAGTACATAAATTTTGTTTTATTATGGAGCTGATCATAGTTGTAAAGGTTTATCACTGAAACCAGCAGTAAACTTCAAAATACAGAATGTTTTTTAAACGCACACACACACACATGTATAAAGCAAAACCTCCTTCCTTGTACTTTAGTCACTTCAGTCACAATGTGAAAAATATTTTATAGACTAGGACAAAGATTATTAGGGAAATGACCTTAAAAAAATAAAATGAACGATAGATAAAATAATAAAAACAAATGCCTTACAATGTGCCATATTCAGAACATTCAATAAACCTAATTTGTTAACTACCAGAGTGCTATATCAGAAGCAAATTCATTAGAGTCATGCCACAATAGCGGTACATCCTAAGTGGTGATAATGTGATAGTTATAGAGCTTCCGATTCCCATTATTCCTTAAGAAATTTCTCAGAAATGGTGTAATTATTTTAATAAGAGCCTGATCTCTAATTGTACAAAGTATTATTGATTTCTGTTAATGATGAATGCCTAATATCCCTACTATTATAATTGCCATGTTGGGAATTATGTTCCACAGGTCCATTGTGCTTTGTACCCCGATTATAAATATTTGCATGAAACACAATTGGGACGTCAGCATCAATTTTTGTATAACACCTTAGTTTATATCTTTGAGTTAGGATGTATCTTTTTTTCATGATAAGGTTATGATCTGAAACTTACAGAAAATGTAGTTTCATGCAGTTTCATACTGAATGGTGTAGTAGTTATACCAGCAACTGCTGTTTTTAATATCTATCATGGAATCAGAAAGCTAAACATCTCATAAAGGCTGAAGTGGTTCTTTTAGCCCTGTCATTCATTCATTAGTTTGTTAGTCCATTAGTTTGGTAGCCACCAAGTAAATGGGAGTGGAATAAAAAATTATGGAAGGATTTCATGTCAATTTGGATACCACATTTGATAAGGTTATTGATGGATCTCCAATTGTTCCTTATGACAAAGGACTGATTCCTCAGTTTCAGCAAAGGAGCTACCTGTGGAAAGAAGGCAGAATAGGGTGAGCCTTAGCGACAGTCAATAAAATGCTAGCTGGAGGAAGCCAATCAAATTGAAGGTTGAAGCTGATAAATGGTCTGTTGGTGATAGTTGGAAGTCAGATAGGGTTTCAGTTAAGTCCAGAGAGGGACAGTTGTTGTGAGCGTTCCAGTGTGAGATAGGGAAGATTGGGGATAGAGTCCAAAAGTAAGGGACTCCCTATCGATACACATCCAGAACTCTGAGAGAGAGACTTGCTAGAGTGGGTTATCCTGTGTAATTTAGGTCCTGGACAGACAAGCCCTTTAGCGTGTCCTGATGATGTGTTAGGGTTGCCTCGGGGCATTGTTTCCAGATGCCCCACAACCCTAGGACATCACCAGGATGTCATCGCTGTGCGGCGCCATATACACGGCACGCGTAAGGATGACGTCACTGCTGTGCAGCATCCAGATAAACCTGTGCAGCAGCGACATGCTAGCGTGGTCGCAGGCAGCTTGCAGCGGCACTAAAAGGAGCCACTTTTCAGCGCTCCTTTCCTTTCTGCGTAGCCGCACCACACAATCTGGTTGCTGCAGCACAGCTACGCAGAAAAGAGAGGCGGCTCCCGGCTGCCTCTTTCTGGTGGTCTGTACCCCGCCTTAGTTAGCCTGGTTGGCTAGGGTAGAGATAAGTTTGAGAAGGGAACATAATACAAGGATTGTGTGAGTTTTAAGTGAAAGTAACCAATTTTCTCCAGAAAGAAAGTGTGGAAAAGAAACCGTAACAGTAACAAGTATATAAAACAGCTCAATATGTGAACCATTCTTAAAACTGTTGTTTAAATAAAGTTTTATTGTTGTTCAAGAAAGACTCATCTGGAACCTGAATACTCACCACACTACTAAGAATTTAATTTTATTGGGGGGAGGATAAAGTGATAGTCACAAAGAGGTGGCAGGAACACAAATTAATAAGAAAAAATACTGTTAAAAGTACAAGTGCTCATGACTATTAAGTGGCAATGGTGGGATGAAAAGGCCCAGGGTGCTGTCATTGAAGAAACATAGTGGTGGAGAATAAAGTGGTCTAGACACTACCAGCTGCATCCTTTCCTGGGATCAGGGGACCTGGAAACTATGGTACATGCACTGACAACCTCTTGACTCAACTTCTATAATGTGTTCTGCATGGGGCTACCCTTGTACCTAGTCCAGAAACTTCAATTAGTTCTAAATATGACAGTCAGATTAGTCACCAGAACAGCTAGAGGTGACCACGTAACATCTATTCTAAAATCTCTACACTGGCTGCCTATTAGTTTCTGGGCACAGTACAAGGTGTTGGTGATGACCTTTAAATCCCTTAATGGAAATGAGGGGCTCTACAGACCGCCTCTAAGGGGCGGCCTAAAACTGTCACTTTTTGTGCCAGATGAGGGCTGCAGCAATTGCATGCTGCAGCCCCAATCCGGCCTTTCAAGGGTGCAAAAAGGAGCCGCAAAAAGCAAATCCTTGTTGTGCCCTCAAAGGGTGCCAGAGTCATGATGGTGCAGCTATATGGTCCTCCTTTGGCACTGTGTCATATGGATGAGTGCCGGAAGAGTGTCATGATGCCACATGCCATGTGGAGTAGAACACGGTGTCATGGTGCCCGGGGGTAGAGTTGGGACATCCATCATCTGGATGTGATGCCCCGACTCCTCCCCCAGGCCAACCTTTCAGGCTGGTCTGTACAGGGGCTTAGTTTTGCATGAAGAACTGCAATGTAAAATCCACAATCCAAATTATTGTGTTTTGCTCCATATCATTCTGGTCTATATCTAGATATTGTTTACAATGTGGACCAAGCTGATTGTGTCCTCTCTAATCCTAATAGAAAAGTGTGCAAAAGTGCAAATGTGACCCAGAGCTTTCACTGACTATTTCAGCTTGCTGCTTTCAAGGCCTAAAACAAACTGAAAAACCCATGGGTAGTGGGATCTGCATTGTAAATTTCCTGCTATTTCCTTTCAATAAAGTCTCTGTCATCTTGTATAGGATTTATACTTTCCAGAATAGAAATAGCTTAATCAAGTCACTTTCACAGAGTCCTTTGGTCTGAAATCTTAGGTACATTTATTTAGGAGGCTCTCCCATTTAATGCATAGCTACATGCATATGATACTGCTATTATTCTGAAAGATACAAGACTTCACCAAGTTGTCATCAAGCGGTAGATAAAAGTCACTGCATACAAAAGTGGATTGAAGGTCATTTGATCAGCATAGATGAGTGGCTCTCATTTGCATTTGCACTTCCAGAATATCAGAAAACAGAAAGCCCTCCAGTGACCTGTTAAAATCAGTATTCTGTATGTTTATAGCTTTGCTTCAACAGTCAGAGGAAGAAAGGTTATATTGTGTAGACCCCATTCAACCTAACTTGCTAAAGTAATGAAAGACATAACATGCTCCAACTGCAGCTTTTTTGTACCTCACCCTATTTGCCTTCCTAAAATGAGGATTGGGACATTTTTTTCAAAAGTTTTTTTTTGGGGGGTGCCTTTTCCATTTATAGTTTGAATTTATATGAATTGCATTATAGATTGTGTCATTGTACTATACAATTAGATGTGCATATAGTAACTTTAGAGAACCAGTGTGGTGTAATCACTAGGGTGTTAGAGTAGAACTCTGGAGGCCAGAGTTCAGATTCCCACTTGGCCCTGGAAACCCACTGGGTGACTTTGGGTAAATCACTCTTTCTCAGCCACATCAAATCATGGTAAGCCACAACAAATCTTGCCAAGAAAACCCTGTGATTTCGTCACTTAACAGTTGTCATTAGATGGAAGAAGCTTAAAGACACACAACAGTAGCAAGAGTAATACTGGTAATATTCCTCTTAACACTTTCCTGCACAAACCATGATCCAATGTTTGTCTGACATTTCTCAGGTTGGTTGTTTGTTTTTACAAATTCTTGCTAGTTTTGTAGGCATTATGTGCCATCTGAACTCCATCTTGTAGAAATTTCCCCTAATATCTCACATTTTGTAAATTTATTTGTGGCTTTGCTTGCTTGTATCCAACTAACTAGATCAGTTTCTTCCCCAGTGTCAGTTGCGCATTGATCATGGTGTCTTTGATCAGGTCTTATTCTAGTTTCTTTGCTAGTAATATTTATACAGTTTAGATGATTGCTTGAATTTATCTTCTGTTAATATCCTATCAATTTTGTTACCTTGCAGAACAAAAACCATTTGCTTCTTATCCATTTTAAATCTTTCTTTCATTTGTTGGTGGTTGAATCGTTGTATTTCTTCCATTTCTTTCACATCTGCCTTTTTGTTGTCTTTTCCTTTTTTATATAATATCAGCATATCTTAACCAGTCACTAGCAGTTTTAGATCTAGCTAGTAGAGCCTCATGAGTGAAGTATTCCTTGATAAAGGTCCAATTTTGTTTTTAACTGGTATTTTAGTATAGATTTTCTCAGAAAATGGTGCTCAAAGTCACTGTGCATCTTGGCTTTATCATACCACAGATATGTGTACCATCTGAATCTTAGGTTGAAACCTTTCAGGTTTAACAATCTTCTAGATTGTTAGAGAAAGATTGCTACCGAGTGGGGAAACCCAATAGGAGTGGTGTGGGGCATGGGGAGATATTGTGATAACAGTTTGAAGAGTACATTTAAAGGAAGACGAGAATGATGCTTAATATCTATCCCGTCTTCCAGTCACCCTGTTAACCCGAAAGAACCCAGGATTGTCTCAAACATACCACAGACCCTTACCTTGCTCCTATGTAATGCCGGGTCAGTGAAAAATCTCATATCATCTACGATCTATTAGATGATTATGACGCCGACCTGGCATGCATTACGGAAACTTGGCTGGGGAAGGATAGTGGTGTGACCTGGACAATAGCCCTCCCGGCTGGGTATGGGGTATAGCAGCAGGTTAGGAAAAGTGGCCAAGGGGGAGGTGTGGCTATGGTCCATAAAAGCCATATCACCTTGATCAGGAATCCGGTTCCGAAACTGAAACACATCGAGTGTATTTACCTGACCCTGAAGTCCACCCCGTAGCCTAACAGACTCCCTGGCCGAGCTGACACAGCTGGTCTCAGAGCTGGTGTTGGAGTCGCCTAGGCTTTTAGTTCTGGGTGACCTCAACATCCCCTTTGAGGCTGGCTCATCAGATCTATCAGGTGCGGCTCGGTTGTTCATGGAATCCATGACATCCATTGGCCTGTCCCAGTTGGTCTCGGGTCCAACACACTGTAGATAATACACTCGATGTAGTCTTCAGTACGGACCAAGATAATCCGTGGGTGGAAATAAATGATATTTCCCCCTTGTCATGGACGGATCACTACCTGGTCAAAGTAGGACTGAAAGCCATGATCCAGAAACCCCTCAGGGATGGAGGACCTATTATAATGGTCTGCCCTCGAAAGCTGATAGAACCCAAAAGGTTCCAAGAAGCCTTAGAGGGTATTATGTTTGGGAACGATGGCAATTCTGTTGACACCCTGGTTGATAACTGGCATACGAATCTCACCGGGGTAATAAACAGTATCGCTCCCAAGCGTCCTTACCAGCCCGCTCCAAATAAAAGACCCTGGTATACTAAAGATCTTCGCCAGATGAAGCAGGCCGTGCAACGACTAGAGCGCTATTGGCGTAAACACCGGAACCTATCTGACAAAACACTCCATGAGAACATGTTACGTTCCTACGGAGTGGCAATCGATACAGCAAATAATTTGTTCTGTGCTGCACGGATTGCATCGGCACAGTCTCGTCCAGCAGAGCTGTTCAGGGTGGTTAGGGAATTAACACAACCCCGGGTCACCCTGAAACCCCTACTAGAGTCAACTATAGCCTGCTG
>NC_056526.1:152688398-152703799 GCF_019175285.1 Sceloporus undulatus
GAGATCGGACCACATCACACCTATATTAAAATCCCTCCACTGGCTGCCTATTAGCTTCTGGGCACAATACAAAGGGTTGGTCGTTACCTATAAAGCCCTACATGGCTTGGCCCCGAGTTACTTGAGGGAGCACCTCTCCCTACATAATCCACCCTGCACCCTCAAAACAACGGGGAAATTTTTACTTGATTGCCCCAAGGTAAAACTAGCAGCAACTCACTGGAGGGCTTATACAGCGACAGCCCCTACCCTCTGGAACACACTCCCAGAAAAAAATCCGACTCTGTTTTACATTAGAAGCCTTTAAGAAGGCATTAAAAACCCACCTCTTTCAAGTAGCATATCCTCCCGATTCTGTTTAGATTAAGGAATCCCCCCCCCATAATTGATGGTTTTAAGGATTTGTACATGGTTCAGATTTTTAGGAAATTGTATGAAATTGTGATTGTGATTACTGAGCCATTTTAGTGTTTTGTACTGCAACATGTGTCACGTGCTTACTATGTTGTGGGCCGCTTTGATCTACAGGAAAGGCGGTATATAAATAAAGTAGTTGTTGTTGTTATTATTATTATTATTATTATTAATTCGCCAGCATCACAAGAACTGGAAGGGAATCAAAACATGAGTGAACTTTTCAATTGTTTGTAATGTATCATGATCAAATTCTGCTCCACTTGTGGTGCTCATAACTGGAATGCAGTCTGTCTTGATAAGAGTTCATATCATTTGTTGTTCTTTCATAGACACCAAATCAAAATACCACCCCTAAGGATAAAATAATGCTGAAGTGATCCTAGTATATATTCACCTTCATTTACAAAGTTTTGCTTAGTATACAAAATAAATCACCATTAGATTTTTTAAAAAATTCAAAAAAGCATGCTTATAGAGGGTTTTTTTTAACAAACAAACAAAAAGCTATACACAAAGCACAGTTGCCTTAAAAATGAAATTGTATTTTTAAATAACTTTGTATATAAAAGAAACCAAAGAAAAAGTGGACCAAGAGAGGAAGCAGCAAAGACATAATACAAACTATTGTATCTCACGTTTCACAACTGAAACATTCTTAGAAAGCCATAAGCCTGTAAAAGGAGTCAGTTTGGAGAAAGGAAAAAATCATATGCAATTTATCCTGCAAATACTCAATTTCCTCAAGCCTCTTTGGACTTTATTACAAAAGAACATTTCTTTTTACAAAGGTCACTTGGCTTACCTGAGTGGCAATTCCCTTTTCACTCTGTGACAACAATACAATCACTGCTGGACACAGATTAAACTAATTTGTTAAGATGAAAAATAAAAGAGAAAATACTTTCTTTCATCATATGTCATTCATGAAGAGTCTCCCCTCCTTTGTTCCTTTCCAGTTTTCTGTCTGATTTAAACCTCTCTTATACTATCAAGTTCAATGTTATTTGTCTTGGATAGAAATCTATATTTCTTGCATATAAATGTGCTGTACAGTTTCTTTTTTCTTTTCTTTTTTCTTGTTTTTTTGCATTTTTTAGCTGGATACCAGAAAGCAAATAGGGCTCCACATTTATTAACACTTTAAATTTTAATTCCTAGAGAAGGAGGAGGAAATGCTGAGAAGGAGGAGGGTCCGGCCTGCCTGCCTGAATGTTCCTCCATACCACCTGAACTGAGAACAGCAACATCTTTACAAAATGCAGGCTTCTGAGTAACATCATCATACTCCCCCCCTCTTGTGTCATTTGTAACACCTTTGCTTAATGAAGAAGCTAGTGGAACTTTGCAACATGTATTTTGTGCATGTCGGTTGGTCCAATGAAGACATTACTATTTTATGGATTTTGCACCTTATTGTACTTATCAAACCATTTTGATCATGTCCCTTAACATCCCTAATCTGGAAAGAGGCCTCAGTGTATGTACAATTACATGTGGAGGTGTTGGGGCATGGCTGCAGGAATACACCAACAATGAATTATTACTCACCTTCATATTATTCAAGGAAGGCACACAGGTTACTGGTCAAAAGGATCTTACTCAGAAAAGCTTTTATACACAAACACTTCAGAGTCAACCCTCATTGGATGCATCATTGTTTCAAGGACATTATACATTGGGCCACTTAATAAATATTATTTCCAACTTATTGCCACAAGTTATGAAAATAATGCTCCAGCTGAACTGCATAGTCTTTTGTCATCTGGTGCTATTCTAAATGATGAAGAAGTGGAAGAAAATATATTTCATTTGTCCAAATGTAACTGAAAAGTGTTACAGTCATCCACCTGAACACTCATTCTCTTGCACCTCCCTCCCTCCCTCCCTCCCACACATACACAAAATGGTACAATTATCCAACTGGACATACATTCTCTCTCCCCTCCCACACACATATCCATACACAAACACCACACTACCATTCCCTTCTCCTTTTGTGTCATGTCTTTTTAGATTGTAAGCCTGAGGCAGGGAAATGTTAATTAAAAAAAATAAAAAATAAAAAATAAGCTGCTCTGAGAGCCTTTATGGCTGAAGAGCAGTGTATAAATACTCCAAATAAATAAATAAAATACACAAAGATACACACACCATGCAATACTAGGGAGATGGAGTTATACAAAGAGGAGCAAAGCTAACTTTTTTGCCCAACTTTAAGTGCAACATAGAAATGTCATCTCCTAGGCTTATGTTCAGTTGTTTCACTGATTTTATATGTGTAGGTGTTTATTGCATTGGCTTTGTTCCTGCGATAGATGCGGTATGTAACTTTAAGAAGGGGGATCTTATCGTATTTCATTGTCAACAGGGAGTATGCAGCCCATTTGCTACTCAGGCTTCTGCTGCATCTTTTCAAGAATGAGAAAATCCCATTCTTGAAATGTTTCAGGAGGAGCCAGAGAAGCCCAGCGTGCAAATGAACTGTGTACTTCATGGCAACAGGGAAATATGATATGATCCACTTTCTTAAAGTTACATCCCACATATATTGCAGGAGCAAAGCCAATGCAATAGACTCCTAAGACACTCTCCCTCTACACACACACACACACACACACACACACACACACACACACACTATCACAAGTTATTTTCTGGTCATGCTACCAATGGTCATGCATTAAGTACACATGAAAAGAGATTCTATGTGCATAACAATGTGTGTTCCATGCATCTGAGAAGTAGGCCAAGTCTATGACAGTTTATGCTGCAATGTCTTTTGCTTAGGAAGTCTACAAGATCCCTTTGCATACCGATATTCCATACTAACATAGCTATGCCTTTGAGTGATATATATTGGTCATACAACAGTGCATCTGTAAATCCTCTTATGATTACTAAGAATGTAAGCCAGAATCTTTTTCAAGCTCATTGGGCCCAGTTGTAACTTTTTCTGCCATAGAAAAGGAAGGCAGAAAATTTTTTCGAGCTCTGAGCAACATATACTTTTTCCTCTTCACAGCTGCTGCACCCATAACACTTTTCTTTCTGTCACCGACAACATCACAACAGTTTTGCCAGCATAGTATACAAGGATTTTGACCATTGTCATTAGAGATGAGACCAGGAGCTTTGTGATGGTTGCTGAGGCTAAACTACATAAATCCACAATTTCATCACTCATGCTTTCCATAAATACAAGAATTTATCTGCTTCCTCTTATCCAAAGCCATTTACCTTTCTTGGAATGGGCTATTACATTCTTATGAATTTGCTAAGGTCTTTCCTAGGAATACCCATATGTTCCTGGCATCACTTTTTCCATTAATGTGATTGCTAGAGGATGAGAATTATTCCAGAGGGGGAAATTTTTCCTTTTTTTCCTGTTACATCTCAGGGGATTCAAACAAATTCAGTCTTGACTTCAGAATGCTTCTCTCTGACAAAGTTTTGAGAATCCCTCCCTGTGATAAAGATTCTTGAGTCATTTGCTGCTGACACCATGCAGAGAGCTTTCTTTAACAATTCTTTCTTTCTTTCTTTCTTTCTTTCTTTCTTTCTTTCTTTCTTTCTTTAAAAAAGCAAATGGGTTTGAATGGCATGAATAACAACCAATTCATTCTTCTTTATCTGTGCCAGTCACATTTTTTAGATGAATGTCTCAAAGACTATAGAAGCTTACCATTACAAGTCCCTTGTCTACCAGGCTGCCTTTGTAGCATAGGTTGCTGTAAATGGAGTGAAGCTGTTACGAAAACTTCAGAAAATGCAATGTTTGCCTCATATAGTGTTTCAGTGTCAGATTTTCCTTTAAACTCATACAGAGAGAAGGGGAGGAGAAAGCACTGCTTTATCGACCACACTAATGGGAACAACACCAATTTCACATCTTCATATCCACAGGAATGTAGATAAGCATCTAGAATTGCTGTAGAAGTTTTTAAAATACAGGAATCTCACACACATGCCACAATACAAGCTCCCTGGTGTTTAAAAAGGAAAAGGAGAAACTTCTGTATCAGTGAACAGAGGGAAAGACATCCAGGACACATTCAATAAATAGAAAGCATGCATTCATAAATTGTTATATCTTGTCATGTATTCTGCCATGTTGGGAAAAAGCAACAGTCTTGGTTTTCACAAGAATTAAATGTTTGATGACTTTTCTTCTTCTTGCTGCCCCTTTATGGCAAGTCTCCAAAATAAAATGCAAGTAATCTTGTTCAGTGGATGAAAATATATGTATATTTCTCATCTATCATGAAACAAATACCTAATTTTAATCTTTCATTGAATAATTAATCTCTCTTTTTAAAACAGATGATACAGCTGTTGCAAACTGTTAAAACAGATCATGGGCTGGTTAAATATAGAAGAATATATTCATGCATGTCTTAATAGATAAATGTGTATCTGGAGACTAAATTAATATCTTGATACTCTTTTATTTTCTGTAACATTTTCATACTGTATGATAGGGCTGTCCTCTGTGATTAAACCCTTGGCATCAAACAGATTTAAATACAGATTTTTCCCTCTGTCTTAATGAACCATGTCTCATCTTTTCCACAGGGCTACAAAATGCCTTACAACTAATTTTGATTAGCTGCTCATTAAAATGTATGTATGTTTTTTGCATACTATTTATCATATGTTCTTTAATTTATGAAGTGATTTGGTACACTTTTCATGTGAAATGTAAGTAAAATAGAAATCCATTAGCATAACACCACAGAAGCAAAAAATGTAAAGCCGTCTAACTAAAAAGATTGCATGTACAGCGCTGTGTAAATTTACAGCGCTTCATAAATAAAGGTTAATAATAATAATGATAACCATCACAAAATAGCAGCCTATCTATGGCAAAACAGAATTATTATACATCATTGATCTGCGCCAATGAGAGGCAACCCCAGCGTTTGTTCTCCTGCTTTAACTCTTTGCTAAAACATTCCTCTCCCCCTGTCTCCTCATTATTTTCTCCTACTGACTTTGCCAATTATTTCATCACAAAGATATCTAATATTTGATCTGAAATAGTCCCTCCCGATTTGTCTTCCACCACTAATCTTCAACTAAAAAACTCTTTTTGTTTCCTCCTGTTCTCATGATCCAATTCCCTCTCTCCTTCTAATCTCTATAGCCCCTTCTCTTCAGCTCCCGCTTCACAAGCCCATTCAATCCCCTGTCCACACCAGTCTGAACCAATTTAAAAATAATAATAAAAAAAACCCAAAACAAATTTTAACAAATTTCCAGCTCAAAATACACCTTTGGAACATTTTAATACAAATACTGCCTGGCATCATGTTCAGTCATAAACTGATCTTATGATTTCTTAACCACTGATGACTTATGTTTACAGTCATTAATGACTTATATGACACCCCCCCAACCTACCCTTTCTACCTGCACATAGTGCCCCAACTGAAAATGCTGCAGATGAAAGAGCTGGGAAATGAATGATGTCTGCAAGCAACTGCAGCAGGACCTCCAAGAGTCTCCTCACTTGTTTGTTCTCATTATGCAATGCAAGTAGTAATGTGCTACAGATGTCATTTCCTTGCACTCCATCTTGAGTACCTAAGGCAGTTTCCAGAGCACCAAAAAGTACATGCTCAGCACGTACTAGGGTTAGAAAGGGGTGTCCTTTGTGACAGTACGCGAGCACGTACAAAATGGCAGCGCCCATTCTATATGGGTGCTGCCATTTTGACATAGCGGACACTTAGCATCCACACGTCTCGGTGCCATTATGATGCCGCAAGTGCGCCAATGGCGCCTTGCAGCATCATAATGGAGCCACAAAGAGAAGCCGCTTTTTGTGGCTTCTTTTTGCTCCGCGGAGGAGTCGTGTGGTTTGGCCGCTGAGGCTCCTTCGTGCAGCAAATGAGGGCGCCGGCAGACCGGTCTGGAAAACGCCTAAGATACCCTTTGCACTGTCATGATAAATATGCAGTATTTTTGAGATGACATAACTATGATAATAGAGCTCCATTCTCACAGTTGCATCTGACAATGTAGACTCTTTTCTTTTGTTTCTGAATGCATTTATCCTGAAAATATATGTGTTTGTACATGTTCTAATCTACACAATCCACTTTCATACACCTTCAGATACATTCTTTGAAACAAGAGCTGCATCACAACATTGAGAGAAATATTTACTCTGATCTATCTGTGAGGCCTCAAAATGTCATCGGGTAGAATTAACATTAAAATAGGGATGTAAATCCTGATTAGATTAATGCTTGATCCATGATAACAACTGAAACCTCTTTGTGTGCACATTTAGGAAAATATGTAAAACAAAAAAATGCAATAACTGATCTAGCTACATGAATGATAGCTTGAGACATATTTTGTGATCACTCAGTCCTCCTAAATCACTCAGTTCTAAAATCCCAATAATAACTTCTAAGAAAATAGCCTAGTTTTGTTTTCAGTGATCACATTATAAATTGCATTTATAATTTACTCATTGTAAAGTCATTGACAACTGCTCAGTGAAATCTCATCATTCTGAGATGTGCAGTTTGAAGTGGATCCTCAGAAGCAACAATATTCTTTCACATTCCTACTTAGAAATGTAGGCCAAATAAAATATTTTATCATCTCTAAGATCATAACAAAGTGTTTTTGATTACAATAAATCAGTTTTTAAACAATGGCAGGACAAATAAAAATCAAGGGCAGGAATAGTGAAAATGATCCATGTCCAAAGGAGTCGTTATAGACCATTTCAGACTATATGAAAGGCATTACTGTAGAATTAAACTTCTCTGCCGTTAAAGATAACATGAAACAAAATCACACTTCTTTTTCCCATTGCTAATTCTCCCTCTCATTATGCAGCCATTGGATAAAGCATGCTGCTTATGTATGGACACACAGGGACCTTGATCTAGATTTGAGCTTTGAGCCTTGCTTTTATATTATTCTGCAAAGTAATATTTGGACAATACCTGTGAAAACACACTGGTTATAGTATTGGTCAGGTTCTGATCTTAACGGTGTCCTTCTACAAACAAAAAATACTTTTAGCCCCAGGAGTGTCAACTTTGATGAAAAGAGTGATATTAAC
This sequence comes from Sceloporus undulatus, assembly GCF_019175285.1. Classification (NCBI taxonomy): domain Eukaryota; kingdom Metazoa; phylum Chordata; class Lepidosauria; order Squamata; family Phrynosomatidae; genus Sceloporus; species Sceloporus undulatus. The sequence goes on from NC_056526.1 coordinate 152,695,900, forward strand.
CACTGAGGCAATTCTCTGATGTCATTGGAATTACATAAAGTTCTAAATTTAATGGCTCCCACAGGAACAGTTGCAATTTCTTGAATCCAAATAATATCTTTTCAGGTCAGCTTAAAATAAAAATCAGTCAAAATTACCATATGTCTTGCAATATTGTAAAGACAAATGAAATTCACCAATCCTTCTTGGGCATTTAGTGTTTGTACTCAAGGGCAAAACTAATTTTTGTAGGGTAATTTTACTTAGTTATCTTACCCAGTTGCTTTATTTAGCCATTGATATCTCTCAAGAAGTGGTATAAAACTGCAATGTAAAATAAAAGAAATTAAAATAAACTGTACTTTTCCCCCTATTTAACTGAGCAAAATATCACCAGAATTTATGAATGTCTTCCAAAAGGTTTTCAAATTTCAGGTTTTCAGGTAGTGATTTCTACTCACAGATAATCCTTCTGTATATGAAAGGATGTTAAACTCTTGCCACTTAATGTATACATCTGGGGGTATGGTATTATTGTCTGTCCTCATCATTACATGAAGTATTATGGGAGGAAGGACTGAGGAGTGCCTTTGAGATATGGATGCATGTAACTTCAGTTTACCTTCTGTTAAAAGGGAAGCAGGCCTCTGCCTTCCTTCTTACCTCCCAGCCTGAAATATTTGTGTGTTGTCTGTCTCCCCCAAGTTTCATATTTGAGTGGGACAACAAGAAGGAAAGTCTACAGAGTAAGGATAGAAAAAGTATTAGAAAATATTCAAAGATGATTTGCGGGTATTGAGAACCCCTGACAAGAAGAATTCCACAGGGATCAGAATCTTTACAGTGGAGGACTTGTTATTTTTGTATTCCTTCAAGTCATTTCCTGTGCAAAATTCACATATGGTAAATTTGTGTAGAAAACAGAATCTTCTGCACTTAAAACAATTATTTTCTGTGTAGAAAATGCTATCATTGGGAACTTATTCTCTGCAAAATGCTCATTCAAAACAGCATGAAACACAGCATTTTCTAGGCAGGAAATAGCAATTTCTGCACAGGAAATAATATATCTTGCAATGGGAAGGAAATTGCTGAAAATACTTATTGTTTTCTTTAAAAATAGAATTAATGAAAAAACTACTTATTGCTGCATATCGAAAGGTGGAAGTTAATGCAACAAGGGGACAGAATCTGTCCTTGAATAACTAGGCAGATGGGAAAACTCTTAAGAACAGCTGGATGAAATGCAGAGTATTCTTAATTATTGATTTTTATACCAAATTCATTTTTATAGGTTTTTTTTTTCCGTAGAGCAGCATCATGGTAAGGCAAAGCTGATCTATATGACTGGCATTCAACCATTATACCAGAAAATGAGACAGGAGGGTCAAATTCTGTGGTCTGTTCTTGGAAAAGGAACAAAATACTGAATTAAAATGAACATGGTCCATTGTCATTTGAAATTTGATATGTTACCTGCCTCAATTTGATAGGAATTCTCTAATTTTTCCCCACAGAAAATTCATTGAAATTAGATATGTTACAATTTGTCAATTTGACAGTACCTTCTAGGAAATACTCTGTTACATTAAGACACTAGAAATGCATAATATATTTGATACCCTATAGTAGTATAAGATGTTTGTCAATTTCTGTTTGTTTTAATTAAAATATAATTTTAGGGCCATATAATGTTGTGGAATGTATAAGGTCTATTTCACATCTCTTCAGTTTGTTGCTCATGTAGTGAGGGTCATGTAGAAAAGTCCATAAAGAAGTAAGTAGACGGGATCAGAGTGAGTTTGGCTAGATTACGGTGCAAGAGAGGAAGCCTAAACTGTTTGCCAGAGAGAAAGAAAAATAGAACATTTCAAACAAAATCTGTAACCACTCTGCATTACAAAAAACAAACAAACAAACAAACCATAAATTCAATATATATATGTAATAAGTGTTATAGAATATAAATGTCATTCTCTCATAATTTTCTATTTGGTAATAGGGTGTAGTTATGATTAATGCATTTATTGAATTTCCAGACCATATGTGCTATTTTACAGCAGTGGTCAATGAATTAAAATGAAGCAAATAAAAAAAAAATGTTACATGAAAGGCAAATATATTACTAAAAGAGTAATTGGCATTTATTGATCAAGGAAAGAGTACTTTAAAAGGAAAAGTTCAAAAGAGAACAAAAATGGAGAACTATAGGTCCATGCCTAATTGAAATTGGAATGGTATTTCATAGACAGGATTTTACCAGAGATATAAATTTCCTGCTTTCCCAGTTAAGTGCTATAGTAAATTAATTTTATTAAAAAGTGGTTGCCTGACTCGGCGGGCTGACCGCTTTGCAGCTAGACGCAGCGAACGACTACAAGCCCCAGAGTGCTCTGGGGCTTGCCCCAGCTCCCTATTGGTGCGCGGGGCGAAAGGGAGGCCCTTCCGCCCCGCGACGCTCTGGGAGCTGGGCTCGGTGATCGGGAGTTCCGGTCCTCCAGGGCAGATGATTGGTTCAGCTGCCCTGGAGGAGGAGTCTCCTGGTCAGGTGGTACTGAGGGCGGGGCTTAGGCCTATATAGGCCATGCTGCCAGCCCTGGCCCTCAGTTGGCGCTTGGCTCCAGATGGTTAGGAGCCAAGCAGGAAGGGAGGAGGAGCTGAGCCTTCTCCCACCCACCCACCGCTTGGGATTGGGTTTTTTGTCACAACTTTGGGGCGGCAGCATAGACCAGGATCTGCACGGTGTGGTACCAGGGCTACGGAGCTCTGGTTTGGGAGTCAGTCGGGACCCGGGGGCGAATAGGGCAGGCGTATGGCCATTGCGGGGGCCATAACGCGAGAGCGCCTTCCGGTGACTAGGGGCTTAGCAAATATGTGAATGCATGGCAGAGATGCGGTCATACGGTGTTCATTAGCCCCTAGGTCATCCCAATGCCGGGTGGGTGCCAGGTTGTGGTTAATCAGACAAACGTGGGGTTATTTGATTTCACAGATCCTGACCTCATGCTTTGTGCCAACCCTACTATTGGTTTGCTTAATAAAGTTGTGACCTTTCCTCCAACACGGTCTCCTGTGGTTATTCGGCAGCAGCATCTGAGGCAAAAGGGATGTAATATTTTCTTTAGCTGATTTATTTACATTAAGGTATGAATGGTGAAAAGTGTGAAAAATGCAAGACAGTTTCAGACCTCCCCTTGTGACATCATAAAATTGACAAAAACTTATTTATGGTTATTAACACATATTTTTCTGACTTTTTACTTGATACAAATTTAGTTAAATGAGAATCCTATTCACGTCTATTGAAAGAAAAAGTCCTACTGAATTTCATTGAGCTTATCCCCAGTAAGAATTTCAAGATGGTGAGTAGACTGTTTATTTTGAAACAGGAAAGAAACAAATAAAAGAACAGTTTTAAATAAATTCATTTAAATTTTAATTGAAATATTCAGCTTTTCTGAAATCCAAGGTGCATGTTTCCCTTCACTTTTCTTTGGCTTGTCTCACAATCATGAATTCACACAGTACACAGTCCCTCTCTCATAAAATAACAACTGCTTTGATTACAGTGACCAAGTGATCCCATTGGTTAGGATCAAATCCAGGACTTCTGATTCCCTTGTTCCTTCCTCCACATTTGAAAGAGGAAATTATCTACAAGGCACATAAGAACTTAGTACCCCAGCAGATATCAGGACAGCGGAAGTCCCATAACAACAGCAGTCTTTATTTTCATTGTCTGTTTCTTTCCTTTAGTTCAGTAGATTGACTTCTCGCTCTTTTCTATCAAGAACATTTTTGTGTTTTCTGATGCATTGAAGAATCTCAACATGTAGCTGCAGTGCACTGACCTTCTCTTCCAAGAGAGCCACCAGTCTGCACTTGCTGCAAGTGTAGTCAGTGATGTTTTCTGGCAAGTACAAAAATATTGCACAAACACTGCAGCAGACAATGACAGGCCCTTCTGCCTCCATCCTTCTAGTTATTCCTATTTTAGTCTGTAATAACTCTTACTGATTACTACTGCTGGCCTTCAGAGATTGAATTCCAAAGCCTTAGACAACAGTTATACAGAGCTAATGGCTGTTAGTTCTCCCACCAACAAAGTCTGATTGAGGAGAAGCCCCATTCCCTTAAACCATGTACTCAGGGAGAGCCAAAAACAAATTAAAGGCCCACATAAACTGAACATCTTGTTCCCCACTGAGAAGAGAGTTCACACAGAGTAAATGAAAAAAGTTGAAACTTTTGAGGGGCTGGTAGTGCAATAACTGAAATACATTCTTAAATTGACTTTATAATATTTGTAATATGAATTACTTCATGCATCAGTTTGTTTGTTGTTGTTCCTTCATATGGGATTCTTGCAATATGAAAATCAATCTCAGCCACACAATAGCCAGATTAACTGCTTTCATTTTGTGTAGCATAACGGTAATAAAAAGAAAGCAATACATCTTGTGACAAAGTTTTGACATGATATCAAGTTTATTTGATTTAGTTCTCTGCATGAACAATAATTTCAGAATGTACAATTTGTAAGTACATTTTTAATGCATGAAAAAATCCAGATAAATCCAGGCAATATCACAGGGAAGCAGAAAGATGAACCAGCTAGATTACATCTAGTAATCTTCCTTTTAAATTAATTTCATCAGGATTGTTACAATCCCTGCAGATCTATGTCTTTATTCTTGTTGAATACATGAGAGAGATGATGTGTTCATAATGCTTCTTAGATATGCTTGAATTTAGGCATCACACATACACACATTTCATGTATAACATGCTAAGAATAAAATGAGAACAGAAAACAATGGTGATAGCACAAACATGGAAGCATCACTTACAAAATCAAATATGGTATGACTATCCAATCTAATTTTTATTCTTGAATTTTTATCATGTTGCAAAAGAAGTTGATCTATTGTTTCAAAAGAACTTTGATCAGCTTTAGTTTACTGAACTACAGTTTATACAGTGAGTCTGTTGTAGATGAGACTAAGAACTGTGTTTAAGACGATGTATTTTATAAACAATATAAAATGCACAAACATATTTATGAACAGCAGTGTAATTTGCTTACACGACAGTCTTATTCATGTCTACTTGGTTAGTTTTGCCATGTCTATTTGTTCATGTTTATATAGTTATGTCCATCAAGGTCAGGATGTTTTTGACTTCAACTAAAGATGTAATCCTTTGGCTCCTTATGTCAGAATAAACACTTCTGAGTATAGAGGAAATTGTTTATTTCTTTTTGAAAATGTAATGTGTCCACAGTAGCACAGACAAAAATATATATTTTAAAATGATTTTATCAGTTTAAAAATGGCCACTGTATAACATTTAAACAGATTAATAATAAGGGTGACTAAACATTTATTGAATGGTATGTGAACATAATATTTCTAATAGTACATAATCCAGAACTGGTCATCACTTGAAGCATGGATTCAAAGACTTGGTTCCTTCTAAATAGAAGCATTTTTGCCTTATCTGGATTAATTAAACACCTACTCCAACCTGTTGCCCAGACAATAGTTTAGGATACCACAACTTCCTTAGCAACAATAGTAGTAGGAGAAGGTGGGAGGATGAGGAAGAGGAGGAGGAGGAAGAAAATTTGTGGCATCATGTACATACAAACGACATTCAGCTCAAATTCCCAGATGTCCTCCCAAATACATTTCATGAGGATAATGGGGAAGAACATAAGACACCTGAGAAACCTCATAAGCAAATGATTACAGAGCTGAACGATAGCCCTTCATAAGAGTCTCAGTACAATCATTATTACAGGACAATTGACACCATCATCCTTTATAACATGTATGACCACTTTTAAGATAGCAATTTCCTAGTGTCTTTGGCATTAACAGACCAACACAACTACCTGCAATATCAACCAGCTAAGGCAGCAGCCCATCCATCAGCAAAATAGCCTGATGTCCATAAAACCATAAGCCAAATGAAATTTGTTATTCTTTAAGAGGTTACCAAACATATTGTTACTGCTATGGTATTGGTGGCTGAAGGGGTACTTCCGGTCTCTACTGGGGAAAAATATATAGAGAGAGGAACCAACTCCTCTCTCCACTCTTCAATCTGGAACCAGAGTGTGCAAATGAGGCCCACAGGCCACATGACTCCACTAGGTTCCTCCAGGGGTCAAATAATTGCCCCCAAATGTTCTCAAATTACCCTACGGGGGTATGGATGAGCATTTTTATCACAGTTTTGTCTCCCTGTGAATTCCACTTACTTTCTGTTGTTAAAAAGGCCACCCAAACATGGTGAAATATCCCTATGTTGTCTAGGGTTTGTTATATGTGGGCAAACAATTGATTGGGTTTGTGTGTGTGTGTGTATGTGATCATGTGGTGGGTGAATGTAGCTCTCCAAGATCTCCAGGTGGGCTAAAGAGACGTCCTAACCTTCCTCACTTGTCCAACCTGAAATTAGGTCTAGTCAATTTTCTTGATAATGCTCCATTTATGCACACTGTGAATTTCCATCTTTTGTATACACATTCTATTCTACATGGCCATAATGATGCATTCACCAAGTATATCTCTGGTTCATCTAGTGCAGGGGTGAAAAAGACATTTCATGGGAGTGGGGAGGAAGCAAATCTGGAGCTTACATCATTGGCAGGTGCCAGCAAAGGTAAGAAGGTAAAGAGATAAAAAGAATCCAAGTTCAGAAAAAGGTTAGTCTGCTGAAAAGAGCTAGGGACCAGGAATTGTCCACATTTTTGCCTTTATCGTAATTTTGACTGAAGTTATTAAAATTTCAAAGCAAACCTGGGTTCAAGTATTAAGTGCAATCTTGTCCCCTATGCTATTTAACATTTACATGAAGCCGCTGGGAGAGATCATCCGGAGACATGGGGTGCGGTGTTATCAGTACGCTGATGACATCCAAATAGTCTTCTCTGTGTCTCCGACTGATGCAGTGACTAGGGATGGCATCTCTCCGCTCAATGCCTGTCTGGAGTCGGTAATGGGCTGGATGAGGGAAAATAGACTCAGTCTGAATCCAGAGAAAACGGAAGTACTTGTGATAGGTTCCCCTGGTCCGGGGATGGAAATTTTTCCACCTCTCCTAAATGGGGTCATGCTCCCTGTGAAGGACACAGTTCGCAGTCTGGGGGTGCTTCTGGACAAGTCGCTTCACCTGACTTCTCAGGTGGATGCGACAGTTAGAAGTGCCTGTTATCAGCTTCGGCTGATATGCCAGCTGCGACCCTTCCTGGGCCGGGGGGACCTTAAAACAGTGGTACAAGCACTGGTAACCTCTCGACTTGACTTCTGTAATGCACTCTACATGGGGCAAGCCTTGTACCAAACTCGGAAGCTACAATTGGTCCAGAATATGGCAGCTAGGCTGGTCACTGGCAACTCCAGAGCCAGCCATACAACACCGGTATTGAAAGATCTTCATTGACTGCCAATCCGCTTCCGGGCGCAATACAAGGTGTTGGTTTTTAACTATAAAGCCCTGAATGGCTTGGGCCCAGGGTACTTGGAGGACCACCTCTCTCCATATAATCTGCCCCGCTCTCTCAGGTTGGGCGGGAAACAACTTTTGAGAGTCCCTGATACGAGATATGTGGTGTCTGCACATAGGGCTTTTTCCGCAGACCTGGAACTCTCTGCCTGACGAGCTCCGCTCAGCCCCCTCCCTAGAGTCTTTCAGGAAAAATCTAAAGACTCACCTCTTTCGTCAAGCTTTCCCCCATGTTCCCTAATTCCATTCTTCTCCCCTTGTGTTGCTGTATTGTATTGGATGTAATTGGTGCTTTGGTTTTTAACTGTTTTAACTGTGATTGAATGATGGATATATTATTGCTGTACTGTATTGTTTAATGTGGGGGGATTTCTTTCTATTGGATTTTATAGTTTCGGTATGTTTTTAT